>NC_040886.2:4258862-4585849 GCF_900634795.4 Betta splendens
GCTAGTTGTCTTCTGTGTAGCAATGTTAATCTAAAAATAGTTTTCTAACAATATTACTTGAAAACATGTACAAAGTAAAACGTGCTGGACCAAGTGCAGAAGCTAGTGGGACTCCATGTGCATGTAAGTCTCCTCCCTGACTCAGTATACTACGGTAATGAGGAGTTTTGCACAGACAGTAACATTTAAGGCGAAGGGAGCTGGAGAAGCTTATATCAACATGTGTCTGTAATGAATGAATACATGAATGAAAAGTCTTTATAATTCCTCTGAGAATGCTTGTTTAACATTCTGTGACCATGCATTAGGAAAACTGCCAATTATTCTAAAGGACATATGGAAAAATGGTCCTAGTGCTAGTGCGCTAGTGGCGCAAAATAAAAACCCAGGCAATTACACAAGTTAATAGGATTCAATCCCTGCCATCATGAATATTTATATCAAATAAAGCAAGGATATGTAAGAATTGCTAGTCTTGTCCAGTGTAGTGTCATTACCATGAATGTGGCTTTAACACTCATCTCATTCCATCCATCGTCTTAACTGCAGGGATGCTGACATCTAGAGTGACCAAATAACCCATCTGCTTTGGACTGGAGGAAGCCAGGTGCATATGGGGAAAACATGCATCTCCACACAGAAAGGCAGCTGGTCAGGTTGTTCTAACAGAGTTTTCATACTTGTAATCGACTTGACTTGACTTGATTTTATGCTACTGTACTGTACATATTTGGTTCATGATTATATTAAGCTGCCCCACCAAGTTCATTAGCCAAGACAACAGCAGGTGCAATTCTAGCACATGACCACCATCTGTTCCACCACAAGCACATCACTTATAGGCAGTTGTTGGGCTGTCAGTAGCAAACAATTGCCCTTTAATCAAGGTGAAGGACTGCTAACTAATTAGTAGCTATGTGAAGGAGCAACAGAAGAGCAACTGTGACGACCAGCAAAAGCTCCGTGATGTTGTCCTTTAAACAGTTCACTGCAGAAAAAAGAATATAGATTCACATTTGCAGGACTTTTGATAACTTTTGATAACATAGTAAATTTCCTAAAAACAAGTTGTGCTGTCCATGGTGACAGCTCACACAATAATATTACTCCACAGCCATGTAGTTTGCATATGTTATTGATGTGATATTGAGTTTTGCTAAACTATATTCACATGCTATTAGGTTTTTCTAACTTGCCCTTGTATGTTTGTTTGTGAAGATCTGAGATCATTGCGTGATGAATGGACAGAGAAATTGCTTCCTGCAAAAACAAGAAGTTGGTAAAGCAAAGTTGCTGTTTGAGGTGTTTTAAGAACATTGTGCATATGGGCTGAGTGTTTGTACTGAGACGCCCCAGTGACCCCCAAAACTCCACAATATAATAGATGGATAGATACTACATACTGTATCTACCCATGTGTACTACCACAAAGAACTCAAGTACTGCTGCTCCTGGCTGCTGCTCACTCGCTCACTCAAGTGGGCAAGAATCACATATCAACCACTTCCATGGGATGAATCATTTTGGGTGAACAACATGCTGTGAGCAAAATTTTGCCTGTCTTCTTCTGTGACATTTAGCTGATGAGTCCCACCTTTTAAGAATTGCCATTACCTGGCAAATTGGCTCACAAGGGAGTTTCATCATCTACAGAGCCAAATGGGGACAATTGCATTTTGCTACAGAATTTGCAGACAAAAATAGTGAGGCTGCTTTGGATTTTTAATATATCGGGAAAAAACAAAAGAATTTGCATTCACTATCCCGGTTTTCTGCACACAATAGTTATGAAATGTGGTTTTCTGCACACAATAGTTATGAAATGTGGTTTGATCGATCTGTGACCAAAGTCACAAATCGGAAAGTAAGAAATTTCTTCTTCAACACATCCATTAAAACACACAGACTAGGTGCAAAAACACCTGAGCGAACCACTTTCAGCAGCAATAAGTACTATATACATTAGTACTACTACTGCACGTACAGTATATGATGATCATAAAGCTCAAACTGCGACAAACCAGCCCTCCAGCCATTGGAGATGCTGTTGTCTTTGTTCTGTTTGGTGTTTGTAGTGTGATGTCATTTCCTGTTCTGTTGTGTCCTTGCAATTACAGTACGTTCATTACCAACACATCTTTTATTTCAGTTTTTCAATTCGCAAGCAATTTTTTTCACTTCGAGAATGTAAAACCCTTCGCTTGAATTCAAAATTTCTCCAGTGCTTGTGCACAATTGACCTTAATCTCATGATTCGAAATGCCAGAAAAGCAAACTTTATTTGATTTTTCTGTACCACGTTAACATTAAATAATGGGGAAAAAATAGCTTGCTTTTTATTAAAAATGGAATTAAGTCATCATACAGTAGCATCATTTGCAGAACCTGAAAGACTTCTAAAGTCAGGCTTGCTGTCATGGTCCTGCTTGTGATAAGGTTTGCGCTTTTGCCCTGCTTTGCACTGATTTTCATTCAGAATGTTAAATATCCTTTTGTATGTCACCTGTGCCTTATTGTGTTCTGTGTTTATTAAATTAATTACTTATGTTCAGTCAGCCTGCCTGTGGTTATGCATATGGGTCCTCCACTGCCATCCTTCTCGTTTGTCTGGCCAGAGCTCTAGGTTGATGTGGCCAGCAACTAGTCGCATTTGTTATTGCCAGTGTGGAAACGTGGTCATTTGGCAGTGGCGCCAAAGAGGAGCCAGCCTAAGGAGTTGTTACAGTAGCTCAGGCTTAAGCAGCCTCTCTGGCGTGTGCAGCCAGTCTCAGCCGCTCCAGTGTATATGGACTGTAGTGTGCACTATGTGCATGTGTTTGCAACAGAAATTAAGTTCACATTCAGAATCTGTTACACACTTGTTGCCTGTGACCCTGCTACTGCACCTGTCTACTACTGTCACTCTCAACTTCGTATTGTTTTGCAAGCCGAAGTCTCAGTCTTTTACCATATTATTTTTAAGTATTGCTTACCAGAATATGTTCCCTTTAGGATGATTCTACAGTAATATTTGTCTGATAGTAGGAGCAAACCTGGTTAGGGTTACAGTGCAGTACAGTACAGTGCAGACATACAGCGACATAATCAAAAACAGTTAAAAAGAAACTTTGTGACACTTCGTGTTGGCACAGTAAAACACAGTATGAAGTGTCACAAAGTCTTTTTAACTGTTTTTATAATCTGACAGAAGCACATTTTAGCTTAGTTGGTTCCCACCCTCAGTACAAACACTCTGCAGCCTATTTGTACAGTGTTCTTAAAACACCTCTAGCAGCTTGTTTGCTTTAGCAACTTTTTGTTATTGCAGGAAGCAATTTCTCTGTCCATTCATCACGCAATGATCCCAGTCAAGTCAAGGATCTTTCTGCCACTCAATTGTGAAATGTGTAAATGGAACTGCGACAAACACGACGAGGAAATGTATATTACATACTCATGAGCAAGCACAGAGCAATGCAACCTGGCATGGGGCAGGAATTGTAAATCTAAATGTGTATAATGATTAGGATTTGTGTGCATTCCTATGTCAGCATATGTTTTTTAATGTGTGTGTATTTTGGTCTGTGCAGCTGATGAGTTGTTTTCTAGACTTACACCCCAAAACCTTTCTATATTTATATCCATCTATATTAACACCCCTCATGAATGAACTCCTTCATACATACACAAGCCCACAGTGAAAACAACTCCAGAAACACACCTCAGTCTACCTCTCACTTTTTTATGGCGTCAAATTAGGGTCACATTAAATCTGTGTGTGTGTAAACCGATTTGTGCATGCGTGAACGGATCTGTGATTGCGTAAACTAGTTTGTGCGTGCGTAAACTGATCTGTGCGTGCGTAACTAGATCTGTGCATGCGTAACCAAATCTGTGCATGCGTAAACCGATCTGTGCGTGCGTAAACCAATCTGTGCGTGCGTAACCAGATTTGTCCTTTAGACTTAGTGGGGCTAAACCATGCTTACACTCATAATTTGGGGCTGTGCATGCGTGACCAGATGCGTATGTGTGTAGCCAAATCTGTGCGATCTAAATAAACGATCACGATTTCTTAGACCAAGCTTTCTGTCCGTGTCTTTGGTATCGGTGATATCTTGAAAGACTCAGCAGCAACACTGGGCATCTGTCTCCTTGTAGACGGTGTTGCGGTTGTGCCACATCAAAGGACTGCGACAACTTAAGGTCATGTTATTTTACTTGTAAATTTAGCCAAGATTTGTGCGTAATTTTAACACCCCAAATTATAAGTGTAAGCATGGTATAGCCCCAATAAGTCTACAAGTACAAATTTGGTTACGCACGCACAGATCGATTTACACACGCACAGATTGGTTTACACACGCACAGATTTGATTACGCACGCACGCATCTAGTTATGCAGGCACAGATCGGTTTACGCACGCACAAATCTAATGTGACCCTAATTTGACTCCATATATTTCAAAAGGCACAAAGATCAAAGGTTCACTAAATATTGTGAATTATATGTTGGCTGTTTGAGAAAGTCATTATGGGTAAGTGCTAGTAGTTTGTGCTATTGTCAGAAGTATTGTTTTTGGCATCATGCTTTTGTTCTTCTGGGGTAAAACTGAGACACAGACATCTAGTTTCTAAAGCTTCAGTTACTGTAACCCAGCCAAGACACTTGGTGAGTGTGGTTATCATGTTAGACACAGAGGGCCTTGCTCCCTCTGACAGGACTTAACGTCCAGTCACACTTCTACACAACTTGCAATTACAATCTGCTGCAATGTTCTTATATAACTGAGACTGAATGTTTATGTGCACATGAATAGAATTAAAAAAAACTAAAAAAAAAAAAATGTATTTCCTCATTGTTTTAGTAACAAGGATACCCTTAGCCTTTAAACTCATACATACTAGTACTTCCTTGCTGCGTCAACGGTTATTTTGTCTACAGAAGCCATTTCACCTTTAGTGCTCACAGAACGGAGGGCATCTTTGGTGTCAGAAGGGTGGCAAAATACAGTCAACCTCATCTTCTGCAATCCAATTTGAATATTATTATAAATACTGTTAATTTCATATAATTTCCACGCATATTCAGAGTTTCCTCCGCTTTGTTGTTTAGGCAAGGTTGGCAAGTTTATTTTGGAAACAATACACTAGATCCTGTTAGTTCTACCAGCAAGATGAGAAACTATCTATACTGTCCTTAATTCATGGACACTAATTCATCTGACTGGCTTCCTGTTGAAATGTATATTCTCACCAGGAGCACTGAATGAAAATGGTCATGGCAACGTAGATACAGTAGGCTGTGCTGCATTTAAAGTTGTGTTCTGCCTGTGGATACACTGAGATCGGTAACGCTCAGTCCTGAGAAAAGTGACACAACAAGGAGCCACCAATAATGAGATTTGCTTCAAATGCGGTGCAAGTCTGGCTTCATCAATTCACTTGAAAGCAATAGAAGGCTTTGTTTCAAGAACAGATTTTAATTATCAGCGTAAGTGCTGATTACTGTAGATGACAGTGAAGACAGATCAGACAGAACAGTGCTCAATTATTTAATCCTATGAAGTCTGGAGCCACTTTGGAAACATTGCTCTTTCATCTCTTTACAACTGTGAGCTGGGTGGTTACCTCTTCTCACCCACTCTGCAACATTTATTCCTGGTGGTATTTAATTGGTGATCAGACCTGTAGTGAGACCTTTGACGCAGAACACAGCCCACTGTCATTATACACTATCTCCACCTGCGCTTACTTCAGTGCCCCTTGACTCCACTGAATGTGGACCTTTGCTTTCAGCATTGGTCCTGTCTTGTTCTGAGGGCTGCCACTTGCACAGCACAACCCCCCCCCCCCCCCCCCTCCCTCCCCTTTATGCTGCTTCCCCTACCTCTCTAGCTTGTTAAATTTGATTGAGAGAATTGGATATTTGTAGTGAGCATCAGGGCAGTAAGGGTTCCGAAATGGAACAAAAATTGTGCACGCATCAGGACTGCATTAACGTAATATCCATGTATGTCCTTACACACTGTTGTATCTTCACCAAAATGTCATGAATGATTCATTAAGGAGGTATGAGTGCATGCTGTGAAATTATGCTTCGTACTTAGTGATGCTCAGTCTCTATAATTTGTTGCCAGACAAGCTGTTGTTGGTGATTTCCATGAGACTATACTTTAGCGAGTAGAGGCAGCCAATGGAGGAGAAGCTGACTGTAGGGCAACACAGTCCTCACCTTTTTGTTGGAACAGGCCACACGGTGGGTCTCATCCAATCATCATCCAGGATTCTCATATACACAACCACATTGCGATAGCAATCACAAGACTTCAGTTTTACTTCCTTTAACCCAAGCAGCCAGCCTGCCAGCAAAACCTATTTGCATTTTATTGTAGTACAGTTGTAGTTGTAGTACATGTTTAGAACTGCAGACCAAGAAATATAGAAATGCTTCACAAATACATTTTCTCAGGGGAAAGAAACTCTTATAGTTGCACAGATACATTTAGGTTTAAGAAATATAAGTTTTACAATTAGGTGTGCATGCTCATGACCTACTGTAGCCACGTAACAATTTCTTACCAGAATATTCCATGACAAGATGGAATAAAAAAAAAGAATAACAAAATTAAATATAATTCACATTCATTTGCATACAGCAATGCATGTACTTGAACAGTGTTCAAACGTTTTCAAATACTGTAGGGTAAGGAAAGTCATTTTTAAAGCTTAGACAGCCAATCAATGAAATACTTGGATACATGGAGTATTGGCCTTCCTTAAATATGATGGTTGCAATGCTGTTAATTCTGAAGATCTCTCTGCGAAAATTGTCAAGTCACCTTTCAATCAAGCGTTGGATCCTTTACAATTATTTCACTGGCTAAAAAATGAGGTTGGTGTTGTTTGAATATTTATACAGTACGTAAATGGTGACTTGGTTAAGTGTTGTAGATATGTATTATTTCATAAAATAAAATAATCCATCCATCCATCTTCTATTCCGCTTAATCCCATACGCGGGGTTGCGGGGGGCTGGAGCCTCTCCCAGCTGGCTCACATGTATGGGCAATTAAGAGTGACCAATCAACCTAATGCATGTTTTTGGACCGTGGGAGGAAACCAGAGAGAACCCACGCCAACACGGGGAGAACATGCAAACCCCACAAAGAAAGGCACCCTGTCCTCCTCCGGGAATCCAACCCAGGACCTTCTACCTATTAGGCTACCCACCGTGCCGCCCTAGCTAAAATAATTTTACATTTAAATGTAAAATATTTTTCTTTAAAGCAGCTAATAATAACTAAAATTTGATTCAAAACTGAAAAGCCTGTTCTGTTTGTTGTTTTTCTCTGTGTTGTCAGAGTGGATGTGCAGTACAGGTGGGCAGGGCCATCAACCAGTTCTGATTGGCCGAGCAGCTCTCTTCCCCGGCAGAGGACTCCCTTGGTTCCCTTACTGACTCGGTCACGTCGATAGCAGGCTGCCCCGACAGCGTCACCCAGCGGATCCACCTTTACTGCTCTCCCCGGTTGCGTTCCTCTTTGCCCAACTCATGAACACCGCTGATTCGGCAGCAGACCAGGGCACGAGGGAAAAACTGTTTGAGGAGGCAGCCGCCCTCATCCTGAGGGATCCTGTCCTGCATGAGGCTCTGCAACTCCCAGGCCTGCAGCCAGCAGCCACACCATCTCCTGCGTCTCAGTCAGGTCAGTCATGTCACGCTTAGGTTTCAGTCCAGCCATGTCACGCTCAGGTTTCAGTCCAGCCATGTCACGTCCAGGTTCCAGCCCAGCCATGTCACGCTCAGAGCCCAGCTCAGCCATGTCACGCTCAGAGCCCAGCTCAGCCATGTCACGCTCAGGGCCCAGCTCAGCCATGTCACGCTCAGAGCCCAGCTCACCAATGTCACACTCAGGGCCCAGCTCAACTATGTCACGCTCAGGGCCCAGCTCAGCCATGTCACGCTCAGGTTCCAGCCCAGTCACGTCAGGTTCCAGCCCAGTCGCGTCAGGTTCCAGCCCAGTCGAGTCAGGTTCCAGCCCAGTCGAGTCAGGTTCCGGTTCCAGCCCTGTCATGTCGCGCTCAGGCTCCGGCCTTGTCCCAGTTGCCAGATCGTTGCATGTCATCACCTTCCAGCAGTCCTTGTTCAGTTTACCTCGTCTTCGACCCTGTTCCGAGTTCTGACCGCTTTTTCTCGCCTAATCCAGACCGGTACCGTACTCTGTTTATTCTGTTACTGAACCCTGCCTGTTAACTGGACCTGATTAAGCCTGCTCCCTCTGTGCCTCAATCCTTATGCCCATACGTGAATGACCTGGACTGTTTGTGACTAAGATTTCTGTATTAAAGCCCTTTTACGCATACCATCTGCCCACGGCATCTGCATTTGGGTCCTCTCTTTCGGTCTCTCTCTGCCGTTCCGTGACATACAGTAACAGTTCAATCTGTCCAGCAACATGGAGCCCAAGACGTAGACCTAGTGCAGAGTACCTTTAAGGAAACATTGCTAGTGTTCCAATGAGCTCAATAGAAAACTATACAATCGGTATGGAAATTATTCAGACCCCTTTAAAAATTTCACTCTCTGTTAATTTGTTTTTGTAACATGGGCCAGATCTGTGCCTTGCCTGAGCTCTTCAGACAGTTCCTTTGATCTGTTAATTCAATTCAATCCCTAATCAAGTCCAATCAGTATAATCAAACACAGCTGGACTCGTATGAAGGAGTAAAACCATCTCAAGGATGATCAGAAGAAATGGACAGCACCTGAGTTAAATATATGAGTGTCACAGCAGAAGGTCTGCATACTTATGACCATTGGATATTTCAGTTTTTTTAATCTGCAAAAATGTCAATGAATGAGCGAGTTTGCCATCATTGAGGAGGCATATATGTTTGACGAGCAAGATAATTGGTTCCCCATTCCTGACCTCAACACCCTGGACCTCAGGTCAGGAAGGTTGTCCAGAGGTTATTAGACAATAAACTTTACGTAAAGCAGAGAAATGCCAGGTCCACATTTCCACCACTACAATCCTCAGATTCATTGTCGAACTGATCCAGACACGTCCAACGCAGTGTGGTTGGCCAAAGCCATCGTCTAGGAATCAGCTTCAGCGCTTCGCCAACTTTACTGGCGTTTTATTAAAGGATATACTGAAGCTCTATTGCTACCAAGCATTCTTTTTCTGTTGGGGCAGTGTGAAGGTTGTGGTAGTGGCAAGTGAATTAGCAACACCACCTAGTCTCAAAAAGGGCTGAGTTTGATTAGCCTCACACGGGTTTGCACCAATTATGTTGGGGATATGCGAGGAGAACAAATTATAATAATTGGATTTATTGCTCCTGAGTGGAGATACCAATTATGTTAATAATTTAGATTCACAAATTTTGGTTATTAGCTTAAATATATATAAATATATGACAAAGGTCTATAGTTTGGTAAGTAAAACACTTCACGCAGATCTGTAACAGTGTTACGGTCATGTGATCATGGAAATACACAGTGATCAAATCCCATGTTTAGCAACAGGAAAAGAAAACAACGTAAAAATAAAAGAATTACTGATCCCTTAAGAGTTCTTCTCTGCTCAGACTTAAAAGAATGCCTTTGCCTTACTGCTCAATCCTGTTGGGAAAATCCGGCGTTGCGTGCATGCGTGTTTTGTTGCGATCTGGTCCAGTCCAGGTGTGCGTCGCGGTGATCGCGTTGTTTTCATCTGAGGCGGCAACAGGCGAGATGATTAAGCCGGCGGTTTCCTGCCGGGTGGCTGGAAGTAGATGGGTGATCAGGCCCGTTCTCTGTGACGATGTGCACGTTGGTTCAGCTGCTGGCTGCGGGGGAAGCTCCAGGTGGATGGAGACAACGGTGAGAAAGAGGAGAGCCAAGGTTGCTCGATCCTAGTGACAAGGTCTGCCATTTCGTCGTAGAGGGAACAAGGGTCAGAGAGAACAAGGGTCGGAGAGAACAAGGGGCGAGTCTTTGGTCATGTCAGCTTTTATAAATGTGTTTTCGGAGCCAGGTATGGTTTCCCCAGCCTGGTGCCTGGTTTTGGCACTCAGATTTGAAATCTCTTTGTTTCCACTCACTACTATTAGGATGAACACATTACATGCTCGGCCGCAGTACCTCCTTTGTTTGAGCATGTGGGACCTTAATAATAATTCTGTTAATAACAGATTATACAGATGAGGTCCCCCAACATCTCCAAGGTGTGTTATTATCATGTATACATTTGTTTCATGTGTAGCTGTCTGATTCGTCAACGAATTAGAATATTGTTTCTTTTATTTACATCATGATGTTGCTTGTACTACTGTATATTTCATTGAGAAATAATTAGTTTTATAACTTTATTATAAAAGTTAACCTATGTTTTGAGTGGTACAAATATTTCTTTACCTCTTTGGTTTCTTTATTTTTTTGTTTACAAGATAGAAAGAGACAGTTATTTAATTCCCTATTATTTTATGATACGTTGAACGTACCACGGGATGGAGAGAGAGAGAGAGCATGAGGAGCAAGAAGAGATCGAAAAGGACGGAGGATGTCACCGACACAAGTGTGTTTTCAAAGTTGCTAAAAGTCATCTTCAGTAGGCCTGGACAACCGCTTACTGCCCAGAGAATGACCCGTGCTGCGAGGGAGTGAATTAGGCTGTTGTCAAGAGTTGTCAAGGACGATGGAGTGAATTCAACACTAACGCTAGCGCTAGCATCCTCATGTTCGAGCAACCTACAGTACCTGTGTGCAGAAAGGAAGCAGACGGAGTTTTCGGCGGACATTTATCACTCCCTCTGCGTAGAGGATGACAGGGCAGTAGAGTTCTGGGTGGTAAGGCTGAATACAATTTATTTAGAGTAACAAGAAGGAGATATTTTCAGTGGGAATGAGCTCAAACGCGCACCGACGCAGGCCTGAATGATATGTCAAATTTGGAGGGGTGTATTGTTTTTGCACTATAAACTGTTCGGGGACCACATCTGTATAATCTGTTAACAGAATTATTACTAAGGTCCCACATGCTCAAACAAAGGAGGTACTGCGGCCTGCATGTAATGTCTCCATCCTGATAGTGGTGAGTGAAAACAAAGAGAACAACAAACAAATCTGAGCAGCAAAACCAGGCGCCAGGCTGGGGAACCATACCTGGCTCCCCGCTAAGACGTCCGGACTCCCCGCTGCAAACAAACAGAGGAGGAACTTGGACGTCAGCCATCCTGATTGGACCAAACAATAGGATGGGCGTGACCAAAAACACGGTTATAAAAAGCTGCCGTGACCAAGGACTCGACCCTTGTTCCCCCGACCTTGTCCCGTCCCCTTTTTCTCTCCGCGATGAAATGACGGACCTTCTCATCAGAATCGAGCAACCCTTGCTCTCCTCGTCCTCTCCGTCGCCTCTGTCCACCTGGAGCTTCCCTCCGCCCCCGGCACGCCTGAAGCCTCCATCACAGCCAGCAGCTGAACCAACGTTGACATCGTCACAGAGAACTTAATATTCCTTTTTCATAACGAGCCGGGTGGCAAAAGGGTTACATTTTTGGGGGCTCGTCCAGGATGTTGGTATACAGTTTGCATAGAATTAAGTTGTTTGTGATAGTGAATGTTTATTGAACTATTGTATACAGTGAAGTTTTTTTGATCTTTTGTGCGATTTTCCTACAAAATGGAAGCAGTAGAGATTGAAGCTTGGTGTAAAAGACAGTTGGATCCTGCTAATGCAATAGTCTTAAGTGGTCTTTATGATGTTACAGACAATGTCCTACTTCTTAAGTTCTTAGCTCAGTTAAAGTTCTGGGAAAAACTAGAATAATAGACAGGCGCCCAGATTTGATTTCTAAGACTGACTTTGTGTTAGTTCAGACGTTAGCTAATGTGACTGAACAGACTTTATCTGACTCAGTTGGTGTGCCTGGTGAAATTGGTCCTTGGCCTGTTCATGTCGTCCCAGCAGCAACCATAAATTCAGAAGCCTTTCAGACAAACTACTGTCATTGCTTGAGCAAGAAAGCAAAAGTATTGCTGACATTAAGGGACTGTTAAACCCGCAGTCACTTGACGTAAACACTGCTCTTATCAACGCCATTGGTTCACTTTTTGACAAATGTAATTCCATGCCAACTGATACTCAAAGCTACAGGAAGCTAAGGATGTTTTCTGGTGTGCGACCGACACCCAGTGGTGAAGAAGAGTATGACTCTTAGGCAGAGCAAACTACCCAAATGTTAGAAGAATGGCAATGCAGTCACAATATAAAGAAACAAAGAATAGTGGAAAGTCTAAAGGGTCCGTCTGCTGACATAATTAGATTTTTGAAAGTACAAACTCCCAATGCTACTGCAAATGACTATATGCAAGCACTTGAAACGGCTTTTGGAGCAACTGAAAGTTCATCCAATCTCCTAGTGAAGTTCAGACACACATTTCAAGGTAAGGGGGAAAAGCTGTCCACATGTCTGCTAAGACTTGACAAAATTTTGCACTCTATCTTCAGGAAAGGAGGATTGCAGTTAGCTGACATGAACAGACTCATCATGGAACAAGTTGTCCGTGGTTCGTTATCACATTACATGATTGCAAAAGAACTCCACCTTCCTTCAGTGATGTGATAAAAGAAGTCAGAAAGGAAGAGGACATGTTACAAGATAGAACTGATGTGAAAAGGGCAGTCATGTCAAAACCAGTTGCCTCAGTCACCCAACCGGTGCAAGAAAACAAACCTGATCCTGAAGTTGACGACTCAAAAACGAGCTTGGTGCAATTAGAGCTGAAATCAACAATCTTAAGGTTGCAACTGTTGCAGCAACGACATCAGCTTAAGCCGAAAAAAAAAAATTCCAACTCTAAACATGCAACCAAAGACAAGTACAGAAGACATATGGCTCAGCTAAGACCAGATAGCAGAGACCAACCTGGATTATTGTTTTATTGATGTGGAGAAGATGGACACTACATGAGAGAATGTCAAGGTGAAGAAAATCTCCAAAGAGTTAACAAGCGGCTTATCAAACTCACAAAGAAGTCGGGAAACTACCACGGGGCCCAGTAAAGGAACGGCCTGGCGTCCTGGAGTTAAATACACGTTCCAAGAGCGTCAAAACAGAAAAAGTAGTGGAAGACACTCTCCCAAAAGGCTTAGTTGGCCCTATCTATGGTGTACCAGTCCAGATTGAAGGCATTTACACTGAAGCCATACTCAACACTGGTTCTCAAGTCACTCTGCTCTACAGATCCTTCTACCTGACACACCTGCCATCGTCACCGATCAGTTCTCTCCAGATATGTGGTCTCAGTCCTGCTGATTATCCGTATGATGGCTATTTTTCACTTAAGCTGGAGTTCAGGGAAGTTGATGTAGGCGTGACAGAAACCATTGATGCACTTGTACTCCTCTGTCCTGACCCATTTGTGAGAGATAATGCAGCTATGCTCGTTGGCACAAACACACCTACTGTAAGAAGACTTCAAAAGACAAAAGTTATAAAGATAAGGAAGGAGGGAACTTAACAGTACAACACATTCACCCTGCTTTAAAAAAGGCTATGGAGGAAATCTCAAAGTCCCGACCTGAAATCAACAGCCACCAAGGAGGATCCGTGTGGTTTGCTAAATCAACACCAATAACAATACGCCCAGGAAGTGTAGCAAGGGTCGAAGGTGTGCCAAAGTTTCACGGGATACTAAGTACCCAAGCCATTTTGGTGGACTCACCTGAGGATTTTACAGAGGAACCCAGGTTCCCAGATCAAATCTTAGTGAGACCCGAACTGCAGTCGGTCGCTGTTGTGAATTCCAGAAGAATCACAGTCTTAGTCAGTAACAATTCATCAAAAGAGCTCACACTGACCAGAGAAATGCCAATTGCTCATCTTTTTCCTGTTGATGGGCTGCAAACACCTACAGTGAGTAAAGAGACAAGCTTTAAGCATCCACAGAAATTGACCACATCTTCATTTGACTTTGGAACCTCACCTGTTCCCCAGGAATGGAAGGAGACGCTAGTAAATAAAATGATTGAACGCAGTGATGTTTTCTCCACTCATGAGTTTGATGTGGGCTGCAGTGGGCGGCATAATCACTGAGTCATGCAGTCCATATGCATCCCCTATAGTAGTTAAAAAAGAAAGATGGAAAGATCTGCATGTGTGTAGACTATCAAACAGTAAAGAAACACACCATTCCTGATCAGTACACAGTACCTAAAATGGAGGATGCACTTGCTTGTTTAAATGGAAGCAAATAGTTCAGCGTTCTGGATCTCAGAAGTGGATACTATCAAGTGCCCATGGGGGAGTCTGATAAAGAAAAGACCACTTTCATCTGTCCTCTTGGTTTTTATCAATTTGACAGGATGCCCCAAGGAGTGTCTGGTGCTCCTGCTACCTGTCAGCAACTCATGGAAAGGACCGTTGGTGACATGAATCTGCTGGAGGTCTATCTCGATGACCTTATTGTGTTTGGAGCTACACTCGAAGAGCATGAGCAAAGGCTAGCTTCTCTGCACTGGCTGCCTGTAAAATATAGGAGAGAATTTAAAATTCTCCTACTCACCTACAAAGTACTCAATTATAAAGCTCCTTATAGTTCCTTATGCTCTCAGCAGAGCACTTTGTTCTCAGAGCGCTGGGCTACTTGTGGTTTCTAGAGTCTTTAAATGTAGAACGGGAACTTTTAGCTACCAAGCTCCTCTCCTGTGGAACCAGCTCCCTCTTGAGGTTCCAGAAGCTGACAGCGCTCTGAGAATGAAGCGTTCTGCTTAGAGCATAAGGAACTATGAGGTCTTAGATAAGAAGGAGTTTTATCATTGAGTACTTTGTAGGTGAGTACGAAAATTTTTAATTCTATCCTACATTTTACAGGCAGCCAGTGCAGAGAAGCTAATGTAGTAGAAATGTGATCTCTCTTTCTAAGTTCTGTCAGAACTCTGGCTGCAGTATACTGAATAAGCTGTAGGCTTTTTAAGGAGCTGTTAGGACATCCTATGAGTATGCAGTTACAGTAGTCCAGCCTAGAGGTAACAAACACATGGATCAGTTTCTTTGCATCGCTCTAAGAGAGGATGCTTCTGATTTTAGCTATATTTCTAAGATGAAAGTAGGCGGTCCTGGAGAATTGTTTAATGTATGATATAAAGGAGAGATCCTGTTAAAAGATGACATGAAGGGTTCTCACAGTAGAATCTGAAGCTAATGTTACTGACTCAATAGTGTCTCTCTTAGATTTTTAGGCCCAACAATAAGAATTTCAGTTTTACTGTATCTGAATTTAGTTGAAGGAAGTTTTGGGACATCCAGGATTTGATGTATTTTAAACAACCCTGAATTTTGACTAGTTGATCTGTCTCATTAAGTTCCAAGGACATATATAGCTGACTATCATCTGCGTAACAATGAAAATTAATAGAATGCTTCCTAATAATCTTACCAAAAGGAGACACGTATACAGTAGGCTAAACAGAATTGGACCAAGCACAGAACCCTGAGGTACTCCATAGCTAATCCTTGTGCATTATCTAGAAGACAGTCAACCTGTTCATAAGGATTAAGATGACTGTTCTTCTCTGTGTATCTACAAGACATTGAGGCAAAAGATGATGGAATCATCTGCTTAAATCTGGCAACAGTGTTGTCAATTATTATCAACTTCAACCCCATATGTCATGACAAGATCGAGGGTATGGTTAAAGCGATGAGTGGGTGCTGTGTAAAACCAATAGTGTCTATTAATAAGTTGAAAGCAATGCAGAGACAGTTGCTGTCAATATCAACATTAATGTTAAAGTCTCCCTACAATGACTTTATCTGTGCTAAGAAATAAGTCAGATAAGAATTCAGAGAATTCAGTTAGGAACCCCAAATATGGAGCAGGAGGACGGTAAACAATACAAAACACAAATGGCTTCTGAGTTTTAGAGTCTGGGTGAGAAAGGTTCAGAGTGAGGCTCTCACTCACTCTCACGCTTAAAACCTTCCTTTTCGATAAAGCTTATAGTTAGAGATGGTTCAGGTCACTGGCAATGATTGTTAGTCACAGGAACCATTTTAGTTAAGCTGCAATAGACATAGACTGCTGGGGGACTTAACTTATACACTGAACTCTTCTGTTTCCTTCTACCTCTTCTGTCCAATAATCTCCCATCATTGTTCTATGTTTAACTAACCTTGTCTCTTTCTCTCTAGTAGTTGTGCTTCTCCCCCCCCCCCCCCCCCCTCTCTCTCTCCTCCACTCTGTCCTCACCTACAGGTATTATTGGACTCAGAGCCTTGTAGCGGATTCAAATTATTAATAGTTTGATATTAATGCAAAACATTAATATACCTCGAAGTTGGGGCACCAGGTTCGTTTTAAAGCTGAAACCACGCTTGTATTAATCTAGTCAACGCCAGATATCAATTCAATGAGTTACCACTCATGAACAACAATAACCACTTTCTTGTGATAAAACCAAATCAGTCTCTTATGCCGTGAATTCTTGTCGCGGTTCAGTGACCTCTGTTTAAATCTGAAGAACAATGCACACAAAACCAGATTCCTTTTAACGTTTTATTAATCTAACACTACTGGATATATGAATAACATAATATGGAAATACTCAAATAAACAGAATAGAAAATGAGAGAACGATCAGAATGAGATGATGAACAGTGAATGAATCAATGAGTGAAGACCCAAAGAATGGTCAAGACCTGAGTGTGTGATGGCTTTGATCAAGAGAAAAGAGTATTTGTCTCTAACTAATTCAAATCTAAGGATAACTAATCAATTTGGAATGTTCAATTTTAGCGCTTTGAGAAACACCAGAATTCTCAGAGGATTAGAGATGTTTGTCTTGCCTTAGTTTAGAGATGTAGCCGCTGTGCAGCGTTTCCCGTTACCGGTTGGTTGAGCAGGCGTGCCCTCTCTGGTCCAGGTGCCACGGCCTCTGGGTCAGGAATCGTCGCCCGCGGTGATGATGACGGCTCGGGTTCAGCGAAGTAACAGTCAGCCAGGCTGGACATTCCAAGGTGTTTCCAAGCGTCAGCGCTACTTAAACTAGCCCAAAAAGCAAACGGGCTGGAATCTAATTTAAGTGGTTCGATCACAAATAGCGAGTCAATTAAGGACTGGTTGTAATAGTTTCAGTTTCGCGGAGTTTCTTGATGACTTTCTAACGTTACAAAAATCGTTGTTCGTTCGTGTTTCTAAGTTTAACTTAGGTTTACAAAATTTACAACAAAGGAAAATTAAAGAAAAGTAATGCGACGCAAAAAGGAAAAGTGAAAGAAGTTTGAAGATAGAGGGAAGTCCGTTTTGCCTTGGGTGTCACTGGTTTAAATACCTCTGGGGCAGTGGTCACTGCAGGGCGGAGAATTTAGTTCAACCAGTGGTGAAGAGTTCCGCCTCTTCTGATCAGGAATCAAACTATTTGATTTGGATCGCTCCTAAATCTGGGATAACTAAGCTCTTCTCTTTTCATCAAGCTCAAAGTTCCATCACACCATAACACAATAAACATGTAATGATCACTTTGACACTCAAATAAGCAGAGAAGTCAGAATGGTTAAACAGCAATATTAAATGCATAGAATATTAAGGTCTTATATGTGGTCCCTTACAATGCTGTAACAAATTAAATGTTATTCCTGATGCCTGGTCTTGTCTTATGCAACACCCAGTAAACACTAAAACATACACGAATAATAGATGCAAGCAAAATCAAATTATAAATGACCTAATCTGGACATTACTAATTAAACAATTGTAACACTTAAAAATGTGATACAATAATGAGGATACCGAATTGTAGCTGGTGTAAATAGTCCATGTGTATGTTGCACAAATTAAAAGAAGTAAAGAAGGTGAGTCTCTCTATTTCAACTTTGTGCCTACACACAAAGGAAAGCAGGGTGATGAGTTGAAGTCCCTTTGTAACTTTAGGAATTTCCTGGCAAATCTGTAGATCAGGCATTGAACATCACACAGAAACCAATCTAATATCAAATGAAAACATTTTGTCCACAGAATACAACGACATCTGTTTCATGGAAGTTGAAAGTTCTGGTGCATCTGAACCAGAACCTGTGTCCAAATGAAGTCTCTCGTTCTCTTTGATGAGCACATTCCACATTTTATGGCTGGTGGTCCCAGTTCTGGGGGAGACAGCTTCTTGGTGATAAATGTGACAGCCTGTCCTTTTGGCATGATAAGCAGAGGTAGAATCCTGAGGGATTTACAGGTAGATCAACAAAGTGGACTCATGGTTCTTTGATATGGACCTTTGAGATGTTGGCGTCAATTGGTGCCTGTGGTGATAGAAGCCAGTCTCCTGTTGTGGAGAAAGATTCAGGGTCCCTTATCTCTGGGGACTGAAAGGGACGTAGGGGCTCTTCAAAGGAGGGAGTTAAGTTCCCATGTAGGTCAGGTTACCTCAGTCCAGACGTGGATTGCTACTATTCCCCCACTTAGCTCACGCTGATCGAATGAAGATGGAGATCATCGTGAGGTACTTCCAGGCATCCACGGATGGCAGACAGGAACCTGTGGAACATTCTAATCCCATAAGTAGACTGGTGCTTCTCTACTTTTTTTTTTGTATAATAAAATCGAAGGGGAAAACCTGTCCTATAACTATGGGATGTCAAAGGAACTATCGTGAAAGAGTGGGACTCAGTACTAATAACATTCTAACCAATGGTGGTTACATAGCAACATTTCAGTTAACTAGTAGTAAAGAAACTTCTAAATCAAAAGGAAAAAATATCTGGCAAAAGAGGGCCAACAAATAAGCCTAGTAAAGAAAAAAAATAACATTAGGTCTAGTAAAACAAACAAATCTGCCATTACATGCTATAATCAATTAGTCAGGTTCCTACTGACTAAGGTGGGTTCCTTTGTTACCTATATGTATGTGTGTATACAGGTGGGAGGAGAGAAGTTTAAGAAAGAAAAGGAGGAGAAGGGAAAGAAACTTTCTTTTAGGTCTCTAGAGTTCTAACTCTATAAGCTCGGAGGGTTCTGGTTCTGTGTCATCGTCACCTTCCTGGGTTCTTTTCTTCTTCACCATATTACTTAAGCGAGTGGTGCATTGAGCAATGTCTTCTTTGAGCTTTCGGGTGTGACGAAGGTAGAGATAGGCTATTCCGAACGTCAGCAGGTAACCTAAGCTTACGGCCACAACTAGAACAGTATCGGCAGTAGACCAGGCGTGGGTCAGGGGCCTAATTGGAGTTGCTTCCTGGGAGGCAATCTCTTTCAGTACATTGTCAATGGGAGCTACATCAATGGTCTGAGCGCCTTCGTATTCAATTCTAGTAAGAGTACTTTCATCCAGCTCCAGCACGTGTTTACTGAGGAAGTCAGAAATTTCAACATTGTTCATATTGTTCAGATCAAAGATGGTAGCATGTCATATCATTATCATCCTTTAATCAACTTTGATGGATTGTCTGCGTGTCCCCCACTTAGTGAATAGTTCACAAAATCAAACAACAAAACAACACAATGACCGCTAATGAGTTATTTTGGGTCCTTTAGTGGGCTCGTCCCCCACTCGGGAACTTTTGGTGGGAAGTTTTTTGGTTATAATCTGTTAAATCTTTCTTCCTATGTGGCCTGTATGCCACTTGTTGAAGAGTGTTGCGTGTAGTTTTGATTCATCTGTGTTTTGCGCGTGAAGGGTCATGGGCCTACGTCATCATTACCCCCCTGTGGCTATGAGGCACCACGACCAAAAGAGAGTGAGGGCGTCGGAGCCATACGATAGTAGGCACATGATAAAGCACAATGACTTGCAAATGCCGTAAAATTGTTCCAACCAGTTCTGGATCGAATGTCCAGGCAGGCCTAGGATGGCGCCTTGTTTGGTCCATGTATCAGCCTGATTAGTGGGGTCGGAGGGCGCCACAGCGGTAAGGGTGCAGCATTGGACCTCTGTGGGCTGGTTGTGCAGGAGGGGCACAGGGTCACGGACTTGTGCCCAGATTCTGAAATGCTTGAGGTCTATTACTGGTTCCAAGCGGTTGAGTAGGTCTTGGCCTATCAATAGAGGAACCGTTTCCAGGGATGACACGTATACTGGATGAACAAACTTCATTGGACCAATAGACATATGGAGCAAAGCCATGGCTGTAAGAATGGTCCCTGTAGGGGCGTAAGGTTGAATCTTCAGGGAGCATGGATGCAGTGTAAGCGGTTTGCCTGTTTGCTGCATCATTGATGTCAGTTTGTTGAGCAGTGCAGTAGATATTAAAGTGATGTCTGAAGCTGTGTCAAGAAGAGCCTCCCGTTTGAAGGTGTTTTCCAGAGTGACTGCTAAGTGAGGTTTTCGTGCAACCCCCTTTTTAGTGATGTTCCCAAGAAATTGTAAGGAGGGCGGGTCACCTGGAATGAGCGGATCATCATCTTTGGGTGACTCATTAGAGTCCAGCTGAACTACCAAGACTGGACTGGAAGACTCTGGTTTCTCAGCCACACCTGTGGTGTTTGGGCTGGAATGTGTGAGTGGCCCAGTCCCTGTAGGGCTTAGTGGAAGTTCTTTCTGAATAATCAGATCTAGCTAAGGATCTGGCTGTACAGCTGTCAGTGACAAAACATCGGCTTTCCTATTCTTTTTCTCTCTGAGGTCTTGGGCAACTTGTTCAAGTGTCTCCAAGTCCTTTTCATTGAGGCCCGAGGCGTCAAAGTGGGGCTCATGTGGGGTATTTCTGTTCTCCACATAACCATTTCTATTCTCCTTCTTAGAGGATTTGCGCCAAGGAGGACCAGGAGATATGTAAACTCGATGGTAACTGTTCTGTGCGTGTGGTTGTTCACCTATGTCCCCCCTTTGCATTCGGAAGTCACTTCCGTGCTGAGGTTTAGGTTGATCTTCCAAGGAAGCAGGGGAAGTATGTTCCCTTTCATACCTTATAGAATTTGGCCTTTTGTCAGACCAAGATGACTTGGAATGGCTACGCCATGGGTTAGTTTTCTGAAACCTGTATGGTTCTCTATCTTGAGGTCGATGAGATCTCCAGGGAGTTCTTTCGGTGTCCTTTGAGCCACCATCATAGGCTCCTTCTAATCTCAGAGGCAAATGTTTGGTGTCAATGTTGAACACAGTACTCGGCTCAGGATTCTTTGGATTAATCTCTTTATGTTTTGCAAACCCCAACGATGCCAGTTCACGTAGGTGTTGGCTGGTGGAGTTGCGTGGATTTGCTGAAATGCCAAGATGACTGTTAGTAGCAGGATGGAGGTTTTTGATAAAAAGTGTTTTGAAGTTCAGGTCTTCCTCCATTCCTGGTTAATTTCTAGAGCCGAAGTAGGCTCGAAGAAGGCGTCGGTAGTACGCCTGAGGATCTTCATGTCGGGCTTGCTTAATAGCAATAGCTGCAATAAGTCCAGATTGGGAGACAGTATCACTGTATTCCCGCTCTAGAGCATCGCATAGCAGGTCATAATCATCTCGGATTATGCTGGGTTGTCGTTCAATGAAATTGCTAACATCACGACTCGAAGTTAATTTGATAAGATATAACTTATCATGGTTTGTAGACTGTGGGTACCTTTGCAGGTAAAAGCTGATGTCCTTTAAGTAGCCAGTGGTATCATGAGAACCACCAGGACTGGGATCAAAGCGCATGATGTTGCGTGCTATTTTATCTAAATCTCTCATAGAAGGTCTTTGTGATGTGTTTTGACCTAGAGGGGAAAAAGGCAATGCGTTTGCAACCACTGGTGAGGAGCTTCTGTGGGAGTATTGTGCTCTCAGTGGTTCAGGTGGGAGGTAGGAATGGAGCACGGCAGGTGGCGGCTCCTCCTCCTTGGGAGGGATTGCGTCCCTTTTTGTTTGCTGGTAAAAGGCATCATGGGAAGTGTGTGTCTTCCCTATTTCAAAAGAATAATCAGGATCTCTTCTATCCTTAGCTAATTCTTTCTCATGTTTTTCTTGGAGGCGTTTCATTTCGCATGTTTTGTTTTCAGCAACAACCAATTGACGCCGCAAGTGTTGGGTTACTTGTTGTTCCTTCTCTAGTAGTAGGTGTGTTTGTTTTAACTGTATGGACATTATCATGATCATCCGTTCCAGCATTGTCATCTTGTCCTTTTCGTTCAAGGACTGGGTTAGGGCGTCAGCAGTGAAGTCAGGTTGTCAAGTTCCTTCACCGTGGATCCCTGGATTTCTGTCATGTATCCAGGAACAAAAGCTTGGGTCAGCTCATTTAATGCTTCTTCCGTGGCGACCCAGATATCTATTCTAGGGTCATTGGACGCGCTGGTATTAGGGTTTTTCAACTCATTGGTTGGCTCCATCTTACCAGTGTTTTGGTTACTGAGGTTGGTCAGCAGTTCCCTAGAATTTAGTGGTTCTCAATTAATCACAAAAGTTTACTTCTTCCTTATTGTATCTTTATACAGGTGAGGAGGCACCTCATCAATTATTTAAATTCGTTTCTTTAACTATAGTAGATCAAAGGAATTAAATTGTTTTTATGGAAGTTATTCCTAAAAAAAAAAATTATACACCATATGGCAATCAAAGATAACAGGTAAAAATCAATCAAATAGAATAAGCTAAAAGCTAAAAACGCAAAGGTAATTTAGCCCACTCAAAAAAAAATCAATAATAGTTTGCAATATCAAAGTAATTGCAGTCTATATTCAAAGATCAGCAGTTACCTATGCATTAATTTTAACTTTAAAAAAAAACTCATTAAAGTCATACAATGTATGATTCAATCCAAAGTGAGTAAATAGGATTAATCGTGACTAGTCATAAGCAAAACAACGTTTGTTAACAATTAAGGCTATTTAGGTCCAACTATGAGATGCACTGGGCCTGCTCTGCTGGAATTCCTGCTTTCTGACTCAGTTAACCAAATCGGCCACTGGGTGGAGGCAGAGAGTATCACTCGGATTTTAATTCCGTTTAAGGACGACAGGGCGCTCTCGACTGGGAGGCGCTGTAAGACGGTGACGTCAGCACCGACAACTTTTGGGCACGCCCCTTGAAAGGCGCTCGCTGCAGGTAAAGTTTTAGGTCAGTTGCGCTCTGGCTGCAGGTCAGAGCACTTAGTTCATACACTTAAATTAGCACGGCGGCTACACGCTTTGGGCTCCAAGGCCTAGCGACAGTTCAACGTTTGAACTCAACAGTATCAAGTCTTAACAACTTCGGATCATTTATTTCCCACTTGGCATTGCACAGTGACTTCAACGTTTTCACTATTTAACCGGTTTTCTCCAGTAACAATAAGGAGTCCGTATGACTCACCAAGATAATGCGCAATAAACGTCACTCTTCCCCTGTCAAACGGTTTATTTGAACAGTTTATAGGGAGCTGGGTAGCTAGTCCAGCTGCTCTAAAGGGAAGGTCTGGATCAGAGGTGAATTAACTGGAACACGCAGAGAATCGACTTAATCCAGGGCGCAGCCCGTAGTTCTGGAACACGCAGCAACCAAGGAACTTGCCAACAAGGCCTTTAATTTCACACAAGCGTACGGCGACGCTCAGTTATAACAATGTTTGCAAACACGCTTCAATCAAAACAATATTCTTCTTCTACGTATTTCTGACTTCGTCAGCAACGCTTAATTATCTGCGCGCCCCTCTCGGCTGGAGGACTTGCGCGGCGCGGACTTAAACAACAACACTCCACAGCGCACGGCCGTGTCCACTCGTTTTATTGTAAACCAACTAAGCTTCAGTTCAAGCTTTTTCGAAAGTCAAACAAGAATTGCACCAACAACTGATTCTATTCAACCGAACTATGGTTCGCAACGTTCTCAGACAAGCAAAGGTATGAAATAGCGCCTCACGCGGACGGCACCAATAATATGTAGCGGATTCAAATTATTAATAGTTTGATATTAATGTTTTGCATTAATATCAAACTATTAATAATTTGAATCCGCTACAGCCTTGTGTCTGTGATGGGTAGCTGTGGGTCAAACCATCCTGCCTGTATCCAGTCCCTGGTCCAACCATCCTGCCTGTGCTCTGTTGTTGCCTGTCTCTCTCTCTATCCCCTCACCCCAACTTTTTTTTTAGAGTTTCTCCTCTCCCCTGTTGTCAAATTAAAGGCTTGCTGTATGTGGGATCTTTTAGGTTTAGTTGTGTAAGGTCTTAAACCTTACTTTGTAAAGTGTCTTGAGATAACCCTGTGGTGATTTTTGTTATATAAATAAAATTGAATTGAATTGAATTGAATTGAATTGAATTGAATTGAATTGAATTGAATTGAATTGAATTGAATTGAATTGAATTGAATTGAATTGAACAATACTCACCTCTGCCACTTGCCAGATTGTTGTTGATTCAGTTCTGCTTTCCAGCAATTCGTGATCCAGTCTAGTTACCAGTTCTGTTCTGTTCCTGGCCTTGCCTCTAGCCTAGCCCTTTTTGTACTTCAGCCGAACTTGCCTGTTATCGACCACTGCTTGTTAACCGACACCGACTCCGCCTAGTCCTCTTGTACTGAATGCTAAATTTCATCGTTGCCGACCTTGCCTGCCTGACTGACCACCGTTTTTGCCTACTCTCCATCACCGAGGTTTTCTATACGTAAGTCACCACACAGTGCTGTACCTGTATCAAGACCGTGCACAATAAAAGACTCTGTTTCAAGAGCCTGCTGGTATCTGTGCCGTGCATGTGGGTCCGCTCTGTCAAGCCGACAGCCAAACCTGACACACTGAGAAAAGTGAGAGGTTCTGGAGACACCATTGAGAACGTTCTGCTGCCTGCAACATCCTCAAGCCGGTTTGGCAGTGGGTCAGTAATGGTGTGGGGTTGCATTTTTTGGAGGGTCACACCTCCATGTGCTCACCAAAGACAGCCTGTTGAGCCAATTCAGCATATCTGGGACCACTGCTACATCCACCGACTCCAGATTGCACCACAGACTGTCCAGGAGTTGGTGGATGCTTTAGTCCAGGTCTAGGAGGAGATTCCTCATGAGACCATCCGTCGCCTCATCAGGAGCATGCCCGTTGTAAGGTCATACAGGTACCTGGAGCCACACACACTACTGAGCCTCATTCTGACTTGTTTTAAGGACATTAGTTCTGGGTAACGATTAAAATCCTTTAACTACATGAGTTTTCTGCGACAAATTTCGATTAACGCATTAAAATCAGAAGCATTCTTCAGACAGCCCCCAAAGGCTCTGATTGGTTGAGAAGTGTATCTTAGGCCAGTATTGATCAACAGCCCAAGTAAACAATAGGCACAAAAAATAAATTAATAAGGACATATCTTAGGCAGACAAATTTAGGATTAAATAGCCGCTACACTATATTTAGCTGTCAAATTAATATTAATACCTACATTATAATGATGTAAGGTGTGTGCATACCCACATGCAGAAATACATTCATTTACATACATACATATGCAGCCTGACCGTATCCCCCAGTACCACGTTGAGCAGAGGACAAGACACCCCCCCCCCCCACCCCCACACACACACTACCAAATATACTTCTACAAACAACTTAGTAGTACGTGAACCCATATACTCTCAAATATATTCTCACACTCACATAATTCACTTATTCTCATTTATGGGGAGGGTAGGTCTCTGGTTCGCTGCCCACGCAGCCCTAGGCAGGGTCCGCAGCACCTCTTGAGCTGTGCCCCTTCCTACCTCCCCTACCAGGAAGAAACAGGGGACAGCAGGAGAGGCACCCCAGGGCCATGCAGCCCAGCTTGAATGTGACTGTGTGTCTCCTGGACAGCGCCCCCTGCCCTAGATGTCTGTTGTGTAGTTAAAACTGGGTGATGATTCTCTTCATCAGGGTTGGTGGGTGAGGACACAGCTGGCCCCCACCTCCAGGCCCCAGTAAAAGAGCCAACCCCTTGGCCTGAAATGTATGTGTATGTGCTTAGGTGTAAGGAACCCTAGAAAACCGTCAGTTCACAGAGGAGCCCAGCAGACAGAACCACATAAGAGAAGGCCCTATTCAATGGTCCCCTAGGGAGGCAGCCTCCAGAGTCTTGGATGAGAGTATATGGCTAATGCAGCTAAAGCTGAGGGACATATTACTTGGAGAGGGCTGGTGGGTGAGACCACTTTCCAGTATCTCCCCAGTCCCTCCATTAGAAGGACGCCCCTCACAGACCTAAGTGGATGAGTGTTGGATGATGTAGTAGGGAAACAAGGCACAGGGGTCTGCAGATCCAGGTTCCTGACTAGCCCTGCTACCAATCTCACCATCCCAGTCAGCAAGGGGCCAAGTTGCTACTACCCAGGGCTTCACAACCAATGCAGCCAGAACCCTCCCTCCCTCCTCTGTCACACTTGCACATTTACTCACTCAAGCATGCTTATGCTCACCCTGTGCGGTCTTCAACACAAACCAATACACACATTGTGCTCCTGTGCAGGGAGGTCCAGCCCCAACCCAAAGCCCAATAAAGACTGCAACCTGGGCAGCCCCTCCCACCAACATCACCGAGGGGGGTTGGCCGCAGGCCCGATCAGCAACCAGAGGGTGTCATAACATATGCTTGATGTCTGATTGTGTTTGTTTTTATTTGTACGTGTGTGTGTCTGTGCGTGCGTGTGTGTGTCTGTGTGACTGCACTTCTGTGTTTAGTCTATTACAAAGACACGATTAAATGCCCGATGAGAGCTGTGATGCAAGGTAACTAACTACCTTTGTTGCTTAGCTTTAAAACCAAAAGGTTACATTTTATTTAACTATTGAGGTCTGCCAGTGACCATTTAATTTAAGACAGACCAATATGCTTTCAGTTTTAGATACAGGAGATTTCATCAAGCGCTTTGATTTGATTTATAGATCTCATTTGTCTCTGATTGCTATCTGGCTCCAATCCCTATGCTGTTAAATGGATAACATGGAAAGTCTATATTCAATATCACATTGGGGAAGTCTCTGGAAAAGTCAAATTTAATTCTTACACTACTTTCAAAGGTAGCTGATGTGACCTATAGGCTGCAGAGCCAGTGAGTAATCACTAAGAAGTCATATAACTTTTGTATGACTTTGAGTGGGAAAATAAAGACATTTTATTGACATGCCTTTCAAAGTAAGGCATAAATGTTGATGTTTCAGATTGCAATAAACAGGTACATTATGAATGCGGAATGTGTCCAGCAATACCCTATGTGAATGATAATTGCCTTGCAGTTGTGTGCAATACTTATTATTATTATTATTGTTATTACAGTATAAACCAACCAGTGACAGTGTGGCTATGTAAAACAATTCACATTCTTGAAAACAAAACCATTAATACTTGTTTTTCACTACAAATGTTTGAAATTCATTTCCAGCCCCGGAGTTTATAATAACAAAATCACAAACAAAAAAAACAAAAAAAAAACAGTTCTGTCACATTTAAAGCCCTGTTAGTGAACTGGTATGCAAAATAGCACTGCTGGCACATATACTGCTAATGTAAGGCATTTATTGTTAGAGGTATTTACATGACTTTGGGAAGTCAATATATTGGATAATTGCAGTAAGAGCTGCATTGAGTTTTATTTATTTCAAATCCAAAGGTCTGGCAGGTGGAATCCAAAGGTCTGGCAGTCTTGTTATAATTAGATATGACACAACCTCTGTGCTGCCAAAGTGTTTTTGAATTTGCTACACTATAGTTAGCATTATGATTAAACTTATTAGTGTTAACTGCGTACATTTACTTGGGAAGTTGCTAATGTATTGTCAGAGACTAAAACATTCAACAATGCATTCTTTAATACCGTTTTCATTAATGGAGACAGAATATAGGAACCTAAATGAAGCATATGTCTCACATGAGAAAATTTAAAAAAAGCCTTGTAAAATAATTAGAAATTCTAAAACACACCTGCTTTGGAATCCCTGTAGTCCAGTAGAGGAAATGACTTTCACGCAGTAAAGTCTGTGAATTTTTTTTTCTTTTGGGTGGTGGTTCCTGCATCAAAACAGTGTTACCTCCATGAAAGTCGTATTTAAGTTCAGTAAAGACAAAGTCACTATTAGAGTGACTATAAAGTTGTGGGGTGCATTTCACTTGTTTCTCGTCAGACCTCTGTTTGATACGGACACTCTTGTAAACAGCCTACACACAGTAAACATGTCCCCTGGTAAATAACTGATAGCTGGATTGAGCCAGAAGATGTGCATAGAAATGCAAGCTTGGAGATCTCACACTACTGCTAATTTCTCAAATGTTTTCACAGTAAAAGGTCAGTTTGTTTCTGACTCTACGTCTTGGTCAAGGATATACGCCAGATGGCAGCCATCCGTTGGAGAGTTTACAGTATGGTGCAGAGTCACTCCAGATGGGATTCATCACACTGACATACTGTACTGTACAGTACAGGCAAATATGGCTTTTTAAAATGCCAAAGTTGTGCATGTCTCTAAATGGCTGAATAAACGACTAAATGTCATAAACACACACTAAGTAAAATAAAAATAATAATATCTTCTTCAGCAGTTTTCCTTGAATTCAGACTTCACGTTTATTATTAGACTTTTAACACTTGCCTTCCCATAATGCCTCATGCTTTCTATAAACTATAACAAAACACAAAGAGGAAATTTAGAGGAGTACAGTGATGAGAGTCAAATATTTACTTAGTAGGCAAAGAAGACCTGAAAGCGACAAGACAGTCTGGTGACACCTGCTGCTCATGACGCACTCCTTTCCTTCAGTATGTAAGAGCGTATGTCTAGTAAAAACGTTTATGAAGGGTTACAGTGCGTGAGGGCATCTGTGGAAAGCTGAGGGCGTGCTTCACATGCCAGACACACATAAATCCAAACATATGCAACACACAAAGAAAATGATCAAGTCCAGTTGCTGGTTAATAGAATGAATGTTCAGAGCATTTTTCATGTTAGCACATAATCCAATTCATGGAATGGTTGTCCTGCCCCCTGACTGTTTGTCTCGGCTCACGTGTTCTGTTTTGTAACTGCAAAGCGTTTAACATGTTTTTAGCAAACACAACTTTAAACATGTGCTTGCCAAACACTTCAGGCTGCAGTTTCTATGAAACTATCTGGGTCACTGTGGATTGATGATATTATGAGAGTATGTACTGTACTGTATGTTTGTATGTATGCATAATGTTTTAAAGACTTGATCATATCCACCAGCTCCAATAGAGTTTTACCAATTTCAGTGAAATGTGATTTTATTTTTAAGGCAACAATTGACAATGAATTCATCTCAAGGCACGTTACAAAGTAAGACCTTAGATAACTATACAGCAGCCCAACAAACCCATCAGTAGGCAGAACATAAGCAGCTACGTGTGCGCGGGTGAGAGCGAGCGAGAAAGAGAGAGAGAAAGAGGGAGAGATTGCGTTAAGGGTGGGATGGCTCATATTAAGGTGCGGAGCTCCACTTTGAACCCTCGCTTCGACTTAAAGAGACATCTGCTTCCACTAGCACTCACTCGGTTGAGCTGTCCGACCGCCCCCCGTCGCTGCCACGCTCGCTCCCGACAGACGGAGCCCTTTCCTCCGCTCCGTGTGCGCACCCAGACGCGCTCTTTCCACTTCAGAATGGACTCACCTCTTTCTCCTTGTCTCCACCTTTACCATCGACTGTGAAGCCACTGTACTTTGGTGGGACTGAGCGTGGAAGGAGCGGAACACCTGGTCACCGTCCCACTGCTGGGCTTTTTTATTTTTGATTGAACATCCGCTGTACTCATAATCCCGGAGTGTACATCCGAAATGGGAATGTATTTGCATATACTGCTTTTGCAGTACTACTTCGTCTCGGGGTTTGTACGTAATGCTGTCGCTTTCTTCGAGGAGCCCTCCGGAGGCAGATCAGACGGATACTGCGGACGAATCCTCCGGGCGCAGACCCAAGGGACCCGGAAGGATGGACATCATGAGTTCAGACTCCGAGTGGACGGAGACCCGGAAACATACGAACCTGGAAAAACCTACAGAGGTAGACTTGGTTTGTTTGGAGGATTGTGTTTGTAAAGGGGTTAAGCAGATGTACCAGCGTTAAGTTGAGGGAAAAAATGAACTAAACACTTTAACTGCGGAAATTGCAGCCTGAAGGACGGACTCTTTAATCTACTCTCCTGCAGGGAGAGAGGTTAAGTAAGTCCACTGCTATAATAACAGTCACTTCCTTACTCTTCCAGACACACACACCACAGACAACAATTTTTTTTTCAACTTTTTTTTCAATGTAAACCAAACTTTTTAAAACCAAAGTTTAGTTATAAAAACTGAAATTGAACGGGAGGATGCTGGGTCTTTAGTTGTCTTTAACTCTGCACATAGAAATAATCTCATTGTCATTCAATGTTATGACTGTGAAGGCACATTTAACAATTTACTAAAGACCATTAGCCTCAAGTCATAGCAAATAAGTTTACTTAAAAATATTGAAGTTAACACACGTCTCTTCTCCTTTGCAGTGGTTCTCCTGGCAACCAGCCCTTCTTACTTCAGAGGCTTCACGCTCATTGCACTAAAAGAGGGCAGAGAGGGTACAACAGACGATGACTACACTGGACAGTTCCAGGTAAGGATAGGCAGGTGTTAAGTGAGAGGAAAGGACCTCTGCATACTGAACGTGCACTGAGCATTCCGGTAACGTTCGCAAAGGATGAACTCATTTGCATGTTTTAATGCTCATGGGAACTGACTTCGCGGCTCCCCACTGTTTTCTGATACGGAGGTTAAAGGAGGTGTTGCTGACAGATGCAACACAGCTCCCCTGAATGAAGGAGGGCAACACAGTTCTCCTGTTGTGGCAGAGGAACTGGATTCTTAGTCGCCTCTTTGGTGCAGGGTTTCCTGGTTGAAACACGCACGACACCCTTCCTGCTAAGAAGCAGATACTTCCTCCAGTGAAAAAAATGAAAGAGGGAAGCAGAAGGCAAAGGAGGACAAAGAGAAACGAGATAAACAGAAAGACTTGGAGAGAAAACAGAAGCTAGATATGAGATGTTTGGTTCTGCAGTAACACAACTCCCACTGAGTTACAGCGAGCTCCTGAGGAGAGAGCCAGACTTGCTCAATTGCCTCCTCCTTGGTGTAAACAGCCTTAGTTTCCACATACAAATCCTAAGCAGATCCTTACCAAACAGAGCAGCTGGCTGCCTCTGTGCATCAATACGTGGAAGAGAGGCTATTTTACTTTGAATTTGAAACTGATAATTTTTCCTAAAGTTTGCAGTAATGTGCAGACTGTTTGACGAGCCTGCCAGCACCTTTACGCTTCAATCATGTGGTAAAATTTAAAATTCTGTACATGTTTATAAAGAAAAAACGATGGAAAGGCTGCAAACAGACCCTTTAAAGCGGGTTGCCTTTATTCCCACCAGAGGGCACTCTAAAAGTCTCCATCATCTTGACCTTTTGCATTCTTTATGCCACATTGCCGCCTGTTAACCAATTAAAAAGGGATAATTGAACAAAATTAATCCATTGACTTTTATAGATGATACTGGACAGAAATGTGATACTGATGAGAGTGGATTCACAGGGATTGTGACAAATGTAAGCAGTTTAATGAGTGAATTCAAGGCTGGGGCAAATTCCTTTGATCCTAATTAAAATGCCCCAAATGCATCCTGCAGTTAGTTTAATGTAGTTCTGCTGCTCTACAGGTTGGAGAAACATGAAGAGAGTGTGTTGAGAAAGTCAAAGAATAGAATCAATGCAAATAAACTAGTTAGTTTAAGTTAATTTTTAATGCAACAACTGTGTGATTCATGTAATAACAAAACTCCTATTATCAGTATAAATAATCTTGCTGAAAAATGAAAGCCTGTAATCATTTGGAGAGGTGTGAGTTGTCTTGTGTTTTTACTTATAATCCTAAACATGTACAGATTTGTGTCATTATTTTAAAATCACAACTTAACTTTTTATTTATTATTTACTAAAAGATACCTTAAAATTAATTATTACTATTAAATGCTTGTAATGTAATGTACTCTGGAGCTGCTTGTATCTGAAACTGCCTTTCTGCAAATTTGGATGAAGGTTTTTGTATGTAGTAAGTAGAAACAGATAATGTAATATTTGAGTAATTTAGGACAGTAATTGACTTACAGTATTGCATTTGCTACTGTAACTCCTTATACCTACCTTCACTGTAAAACAGTGTGTCTTCAAAGCAGCCTTTGAAGACACACTGTTTGACCTGTCCTGACTTTCTAAAAATGCCCCTGCTGATAGTATTAAGATAAGATAAGCTTTATTTGTCCCACACTGGCAAATTTCTCTGTTGCAGAAGTAAAGAAGGACAGAATAAAAAAAAAGGTAATTAAAAAAAAATGTGTCCACTTTGATTTGGCCCTGGCATCTACTCAGCATTGCCTGTAGGTCCACTCTCAACTTTCTCAAATTCAAAATAATACATTTTTGTATTTTTTACACCCTGAATTGTGAATAATACAACAAAAACAAAATAATAAATTAATCACAAATTAAATTAATTGTGTATGAAACTTTTAATAATGATTTTATTGTAGTGTTTCCAGTAAATGTGTTAATACATTGTACTGCTTGTGCAAGTTTGATACAAGTTGCGTGTACACTGGTGAACACGCTCACACAGAGTGCAGTAAGAGACTGACCGACATACATTCATCCCCTCGGGGCAAACGGTGGCTATATGCGCTGCCTGCTGACAGCGTTCAGACTCGCTCTCCCTCCATGCTCCACACACGCTGAGCTGCAGCTCACGGGGAAGATCCTGCTGGCTTGTTAGAACGTTATGTAGCCTGTGAAAATCACAATTAATTCCCACTGCTGCTGGTTTGCTAATAATATTAATTATAATAATATAATTCTTTGCATTTTCATTGCATCTTTAGATGATTTTTTAAAAACAACAAATATATAATATTGCACTAGTTATCAGAGGTCCTGACCTGCTGCTCACAATTACATTACATTAAATCCACATTGCTACTATTGTGTATATCTACAGTAGGCTATATCCTAAGGTAATTGCAGGCATATAATGCATATTATAATGAATATAGTACCAAATACATAATCTTCCTTTGAAGTAAAGGATCACCAGTAACTCAGGCACAACTTCAGTGTTTTGCACTCTGCTCTTTTTGATTTCTGCTCCTTGCACAATAAACAGCTCTCGGTTTCAACCTCACAGTCCCAGCTGAGTTTGGAGTGAGTCTGAGACCGCGGAGCAGCCAGCAGGCAGAGACTGGAACAATGTGGACTGAGCTTGAATCAAATTAAATTTAACAATCTGGCTTTGCAATCTGTTTAATACATATTGGCGCATCTATCAGACATTTTTCTTTGTGGCGTAATTTACAGTTGTTATTGACACCCTCATGCACATGGTAAAAGGATTAAGGCCTGAGAAGATAAGCTGTTGTCAGAACGCTGTCAAGTGTTAAAAGAGTGCATTTAGTTCCAAAACGTTCTGAAAAGTTGAGTGTACAAAAGATTTTATTTTGTAACGCAATTGAGCTTCATATTGATTAAATACACCATCCTCTATGTCCTAGTTTTATTAGTTGATAAGAGAAGGTGCAGCATGACAGTGAGTCTGCTTTATTATCTAAATTCTTTTTCATCAGACACGTTTAAATAATAATTCTTATGTAAAATAAAGTTTCTACAATATTCCTGGCAGTTTATTTTCTACAAGTTATGTATGTGGCCAGATTTGCAGTGTCATGATCATATTGTTGTGCAGAGGAGCCAATTTATCACAGTTGTGGTTCTCCGAACAGAAGCTCTGTCCCTTGGCTTTCTGGTGCGTGGTTGCTTCTGGCAGCTGTCCTGGAATGTGCCTGTCTGCTGCTCCACTCAAACAGCACTATCGAGAGTCACCGCTCATTGTTTTCTTTCCCCTTAAACAATAATCTGCACTTTTTTTCCGTTACTACCACCAAAGGACCCCTGCCCTAATGTGTCACAACTTGGAGAGTATATCTGTGATTGTGGAACTGAGTGCGTGTGAGAGGCTCCTGCAGCTGTCTCCCTATGCTTACAAATGCACCAAATGGGCATGTGGGTATACATGTCGGTCTGCATGTGTGTTTTTCCCAGCCTCACTTGCATTAATGAGGGACATGGGTCATATTTATCTAGGCCAGCTATATGTGATTGCTCAGGGAGACAATGGAGTTTGTTTGGGTACGAGAGAGATGAGCAGGCATGAGATATTATCTTCTTTTTTTCTGCAAAGATTATCAAGGGTTGTGAGTTGAGCTGGGGATAAAGAAACCCAATCAGTTTAAAGTACTACGGCTAAGTCACAGGTTGAAGTTTGAGTAGGCTACGTAAGCTGAGGGAATGTGTAAATGTGGGACGTGTGGAGGCCGGGGATGATGGTGACCTGATACGTGGTCTAATCGCACTGCAATGTAATCCTACAGCAATTATTTCCTCTGAGCACACAAAGACAGATGCATGAGAGGAGTCTTCCAACCCTCCATCATTTTCTGATTAACCTAAGTTTACAAGGACGACCGCGTTCGTGTTTACTTGAAGGAACTTCCAGCAATACCAGTAAGTTTGCACTTTATTTATTAGGCCTGATAAGATGGTTTGTTCAGACGCTTGAGGTTTGCATATAAAGCTGTGTTCCTGCACTGATTGTGCTTATTACATGCATAATGCATCAAGACTGTGAGTCGGGTCACAATTGCGACACTCTGCCACTCGAGGGTTTTGATTAAGGCTTTTCCATACTTCCTTGTTGAATGAACTGTATCTGGGACTAAATGGAAAACACATTCTCGCTCATCATTGAGATACAATAATGTGACAAGTTTATTAAGACTGCAGTATATCCCAAATATTTACCTGTGTTGTTGTAAACACTTAGGTGCATGATAGCAGCAGGCCTCTGGCTCATTAATGATTCATGTCAGTATAATTGGCTTGTTAACATGTCAACATCAGGGATAGAAATGGGCTCATTCTTATAGAATTTATATTACATTACAAACATTGTCATTGGGTGTATAAAAATTGTATCATTAATTTTTTTTTGTGTGTTTAGAAGCCAAAAGTAAGGAAGGCTGCTTTAGTCTCAACAGCTTTATGACTCAGCCTTGGTCTGAGCAGGAGCCCATCTGGTTTACTCATGTTCTTTTTCCTTGATGAGAGCCTAAACAAAGGGAGTTCTCAAGAAACAGGAATATAACAGACGCGCACGTGCACACACACATTTAAATCATATCAATCATTAACATGCCATACAGTAGTTTTTGGTTTACTTTGGGCCCTAACTTTAAAGTACAGTAATGTCTTTAGTGAAGTTAAATGGCTACAGTGGTAATGTTGCTAATTAAATCTTTTTGTTGCTACTGTATGAGTACAAAAAAGCTCAGAAAAATTAATTAAATTTTATTGATCCCACATTAAAAAGTTAACCTCTATCTTACTCAAGGAAACACTTTGAGCTCTGGTGGGATTTGAACCTGGGACCTCTACACTCTACCAACTGAGCTACCAAGCCACCAGAACAGTAGCTCACCAGCTCCGGCCTAAAACAGTTTTAAAGAGATGAGACACCGCCATTTGTCTGATTGTGACTTGTAACATTCTCCACCAGTGTTTCATATACCGGCAAATACTGTGAATGTCATGTAACATGCTGTGAAAATCTGGCCTTTTTTTAAACTGTTCCTGAGTGTTCTCAATGGTTATCGACTTGTTGTTATCTAAGCTTTTTATACCATATACCCCAAAATATCAGTGGTGGAAGACAAAAACAGACCCGAGAAAAGAGCAGGATACAAGATATCTGTGATGGGCTGGCAACCGGTCGGTCCGGGGGGGGGGGTATAGCAGCCCTCACCAAGTAAAGCAGTTCAAAGCTTTAGTGGGAAAAAAAGGCTGAGAAAAGAGGATGCAGACAGGAAATCATCAGAGCTTTGCTTTTAGCAGGGAATGAACAGATTCTTTCTGTTCATGTAGCTAGTCTATATGAATTTGGCTGAACACAGAAACTTGACTTGCCAGATACCCAGCTCTTATCCTGCTCTTAAACTGACCTCTGTAAAGAAAGAATGCATTAAAGTGTGAATATAACTATAAAAAGTGGAGACACACACACACACACACACACACACGGCTTAGTTGTTGTTTTTCAAGTGCAGTGCTTTGCATACAGTATGTGATGCTTCCTTTGGTTGGTGGCTCAGGCACAATATGTAATATGATGCAATTCTGATCATGGCCTCAAGGTCTCGACGGTATTCTGCAGCAATAGTACGGCTTTGATTCATGGAAAGTTCAAAGCGAAATGTCGGCGCCACGGAGGACTTCATGAAGACAAGAGAACTTTGTTACTTTCTGAAATAAGCTCATCTTCAAATGTTGACGTGACATTTCAATTTCAATCTATCTGTCTCTCTGCCTAAGTTCCCCTCCGAAAACTTTTCTCTTGGAGCTGAATTCCCAAAGGTTTAAACTGCATTCATTCCTTTACAACTGCTTCGCATTTAATTACGAACCGTCAATGTGTGCATGCATGTCGAACAATAAACACTCACACACACACAGTATTGTCCGTTCTTTTCAGGGATTCTGTTCAGTCCTACGTTTGCCTTGTCTGTCTCCCGCTCTGTCTCATGTCTCATGTATTCCCAGTTACAAGTGATTGCTTCAAACTTTAAATGTAGCTTTTGCTAGTTTGATTCTTTTAATTAAGTAGAAATCACAAAAAACTTTACTGCTTTTCATTTTAGGCATTTAAAGTTCTCAGTCTAGAACCAGATCCGACTGTGGTGTGTTTGGTCTATGACACGCTGCTGATCATCACCCTCACTCTAGTCGATGAGCTTGTTCGAGAGCAGGCAGCAGCAGCAAGAGGCACAGGCAAAATGCCACGATCAAGTGCAGAACATCTGTTTTGTTGTTAAACAGCTCCACATGTGATATAGTGTGTTTAACATTCATAGGAAACAAATATTGTATGAAATAGGTTAAAGTTTAATACAAATTGGAAGATGTCAGAATGTCGTATCTACGTCATGTCTCACTTAGACCTCTGTCTGTTTGTTTGTGTCAGACTGACAGAACTTCAGACTTAGGTGATATAAAGTAAACCAAAGTGTGAATAAGCAGGTATAGAGAAGTCAATAAACAAATGTGACGTTTGTCCCCTTCTTAGTGTCCTGTCTTGTGTTTGAAGCCGGGTGTTAGTTATCATTATTGTTGAACCAAGACAGCTGGAAAACACTGGCTGCAAGGTCAGAGGCTGTGTGTGTGTGTGTGTGTGTGTGTGTGTGTGTGTGTGTGTGTGTGTGTGTGTGTGTGTGTGTGTGTGTGTGTGTGTGTGTGTGTGCGTGTGTGTGCGTGTGTGTGCGTGTGTATGCGTGTGTGTGTGTGTGTGTGTGTGTGTGTGTGTGTGTGTGTGTGTGTGTGTGTGTGTGTGTATGTCTTCTGCTGTGTTTAGTCTCTAGACCTCTGTGGGGACTGGCTAGACACATCCTAAATACACAAGGTCATTATTTTCCAAAGCCTTATTCTCCTTCTCAAAAACACTTTTGAGACTCAGACAGAAAAATTGGTACACATTTGTCAAATTTAAACAATAAAAATATATAGAGCACATGAAGGGTTTCATCTAGTTTTACTTGCACTGGCTTCACTGTGGTTCCATGATAACATTCCTCAAAGAAGGATGTTTTTCACTCCACCTCCTACACCAACATACTGTACACTGATTTTACTGTGCTCATATTGTCCTAATGAATCTATTTTGCAGATCATTGATATGGAAGAGACACAGTTTATGACCAACTGTCCTCCTGCAGTGACGGAGAGCACACCTCGCCGACGCACCAGGATTCAGGTGCTGTGGATGGCGCCACGCACTGGGACCGGCTGCGTTATACTCAAGTGAGTGTCAGTTTGTCCGTGCAATGGCTTTGAAGGTGACTCTGCTTGTGACATCTAATATACATAGCAGCAGACCTAAGTGATTATGTTGTCATTTAGTCTTATTTTTAGTGGTTAAGGCCTCAGACGTGTAAGAAATTAAGACAGAGAAACAGTCAAGCAGTTTACGTAACCCACTAAAGTTACATAAAATGCACAGTGCAGTATTTACAGAACAGAATCATTTCCTCTGGGCATTTTATTGACTTTATTGCTTGCAAAGCCATAAACAGCCTGCAATGTACAGTATGCTGTACTGTGGTGTATTAATACTTTACCAACAGGTTGCAGGAAGCACATTAAGAGCTAATGCCTGTTGTCTCTCCGGATGCTAACACACACTGGGGATGTGTAATGGCACTGGAAGTACAACAAAGAGACAGATGATGGTTACAGGGGCCAGTGTGTGGTTTCAATCACACATGCCTCTTAATCTGCACTGTGTTATTATACTGTAAGGTGTGCATGTTAATGTTGTGTGGGTGCTCTCTTAATCCTCACATCTCATCAAATTTCATTATTACTTTTGCATACAGTGATCTGTAAACATTGACCACATTATTACTGAACTATTCTTATTACATTTTTTTTAATAATACACATTGACATACTGTAACAGTAGAGTAAATATACACACAAAGCACAATAACACATACAATTTATAATATATGACAGAAAAGTACTAATATGATTAGAGATGTGAAACGTAGTAAACAGTAAATGTGTGTAACTGTCAGAGCTACACCGATGAGGTCCTTGCCTCAATCGGGCAAACAAGTTCTGTCAGCCTGTGTTCTTACCCACCATGTACAGCAGCAGCCTCTAAGATGTATTGATGGATTTTTGAATTATGTGTTTGTGTTTGAAATGGCAGTTGCATGAAAAACTGAATTGAAATTAATCAGGACTAGCATCTCTTCTTGAACTACTACTAGCAACTATTCTTGAACTACTGTGAGACAAAAGGACAGTTTACTGCAGCTTTAAGACTGACAATAGACAAGCATTTTAAATTTGTTTTATTTCCGCACATTTAAAATTAGCATATGAAAAAAAACAACAACTGTACATCTGAGGTTGAATGTGGCCAATAAAAGAGAACTACCACCACTGCCAAATGTACTGTGATAAACAAAAACAGAGAGATTATGTGGAAACTGTAACCTTCCTCAAGTTAAACATAAAAAGATAGTTAGGTTAGTTAGATAGGCAATGCTCTACAGTTATAAAAGCTTTACCACATAACAACTATAAATTCCAATTCACAAAAACTGTGACAGACCGATTTGCTGTAGAAAATAATTTGTGTATTTTATAAGGTATCTTTTGAAATAACCAGATCTTACAGTAAAGAAGGAACAACACTTTGTTCTTATCTCTCTGGCTGTTGGTCTCAGTCACAAAGCATTCATCGTTAACTCAAAAGGTCGTTTAAACCCTTATTTCACATGAAGCCTAGCTTCAAAGATGGGATTGATTTTTATTTACTCCAACAGTTACTTCTACAGTTGTGATACGATCAGATGATAAGCAGCTCTTATAATTGATGACATAAAGCATAAGGGACAATTTATACCAGCAGTGCATGTGCCGACAAATCTTGTGTGGGCTGCACTAAGTTATGGCACTCTGCAGCTGCCGAGACTGCAAATGACAAGTAGCCGAGAAGTCGGAGTGAGCGCCTCTGAAAATGTTTCCCTCTCCATCTCCAGAGTTCTAGTTTGTTCCTGCTCTGTCGTTTCTATCTTCTCATCCATCTTCCTGAGGGGAATAACCTCTCTGATACGCATCTCTTCCTCCTCCGAGCAAGATGCTATGACTTGCCCTCACCTCCCCAATATACTCACAGCTGTTGCTCTCTTGCTGCTCTATGACAGATGGCACATAGCCATCCCACTGTTTGCTAGTCCAGTATATCTAACCTTGCGTATGGGGAACAACTGTTATGCAAATGACCTCATATTGTCACAATTGTTGTCTGTCAGTAGTGAGATGAAGTTTTAGCATTAGCTCTTCTGTATTGTACATATATCTGTCGCTGCTTTTTTGTCGCTCTTTAATCTTTGGAACATTCAGTCCTACGTCTGTCATAGGTAGTTAGACTGAGAAACAATAATACATACTGTATAAATAATAAATAATTCATAAATCATAAATCATGTCTCTCATGTTGAGTGCTTTTCTTTCTCATCATCCAGATGCGTATTTTTTATTAATTTAATGTTAATTTCAACATCTGTTAATTTAAAATAAGTGCAATACATTTTTTGGTGGAGGGTAGGAAAAATTCTGTTGGTGACAGCTGTAGCATGTGAAGAGCGGGAATAGTTTTTCTTACAAGATTAGCTATGGAATTGAAAGTAATTAATTACATTAAATACAAGGAGGAACTTGAGTCGACCAGAGTGTTTTGGTTTGCTGGCATTAAAGCCCCTTATTAGGCTTATTGGCATTTCTGTGTTTGGAGTAAATAGAACAAATGCAAATATGGACAAATAATGAACATACAACACACACAATCACCACCTTAAAGTGCACTTTATTTCCTTAAGCCTCACACAGTGAGGTGAGTGAGATAAGGTATGTCAGCTAATAAACATACTGTACACATAATTTTTCTTTTGGCAAGTGGAACATGTCAGCAGCTTTTCAATAGCATTTTTTTCATGTGCTATATCAGCTTGTCTCAGTTGGTACTGGCACTGCAACCAACAACAACTTCAGGAGCGAACGTGCAACTTTTCAGCTCTAGGCAGGAAGTGTACTGTCAAGTTTGGCCTCCTCCTCCTTGGCCAGGTTTGGCCCAAAACTTATCACTACTCCTGCAGAGCTGTCTGCCTTGAAACAACATATAGCCTCAGGCTGGTGGAGAAGTGACTGTGAGGCCTCCATACTGTACTGTAGGTGGAATTCTTCAAGCGTGTTGGCAGCGTTAGATTTCCTGATTTTTATATATTCTGTATTTATTTTAGTTCAACACAGGAAATTCACTATGGACACAGTTACTAATAATGTAATAATATAACCCAGAATTAAAAAAACACAATATTATATGTTATTGTTATAACTATATCATAGTTACATTTAAATATAGCTTTACTACACAAATCCAAAAAAGGGCAGTTTGTATACTTGTGTAGCAGAGAACAGCATAACACCTTGTTTTTCATATTGATTTCATATTTCCCTGCCGCATACAGTAGGAACAAGTGTTTTCGAATAAAAAGGAAAAAGTGAAGAAAACTGTGTAAATATTCAAATACTACATAGGTTAAGTTTCTTAATGCCTCTATTTTTGAAGCATTATTTTGCCTATGCACTGGTGACAGACACAGGATGATGTTTTCAGGTTGTCTGTCTGGACATAATCACAAGAGCCTAGAGGGAATTTCTTCTACATTGGCACAAAAATCTTATTAGAGTCAGGATGGGCTCTATTTTTATCAGCTTCGTGTCAAATTCCTGTTTTGCTTTTTGAATTTTGTGCCATCAGAATTTGTTTATTGAGTTCGTCAAGGTGAAAGATTGGTGTGTTTGTTTCCTTTTTACCTTTTTCACCCGGGTCATCAAGGTCCAAGTTCTGATGAGCTCAGCTCAAATCTGTATTTTAATCTACAGAGACTGGTAAAATGGGACTGAAAGGTACAGCAGCCTATTTTCCAATCAAATGGTCACTGTCTTGTTGATCTCCTTTCGTTATCAAGTTTACTGTTATTTTCACCTCTTGCTCCATTGCTGCCCTATAGCTGTGTTCATCAGATTTTCACCTCACATCAACCCCCTCCCATTAGTATTCTGCTGTTGGTACTGGGAGGACTCTAGGAGAAGGTAAAGGCTCCCGGTCATCTGTTTGTTCATTGACAACACAGGTCTATCTGCAAGGACTCTGAAGCTGTTTTATAAATGGATCCAAACTCTTGTATCTAGATATAGCCAGCAGTGGCATCTCTACATTAGGGACCAGTGGGACCACTACAGTATGTAATGCTGAAATGAAGCAAGTGGACGGTCTATTGAAAGTTTGATTTGACTTTACCATAACCTGGATGTAGAAGTGAAGTTTATCACAACTGTCTCTGTCATACATGCACAGTATATGGACTATATGGACTGTTAATGCTGGGATTTTTTGTGAAGTGCAAAAAGAGTAGATGTTCAGTTAAAAAAAGAAGAGAAAGAAAAGAATTGGGGGCAGAGGGAGCTAATGGAAGACAACTTGATTAGAAAATTCAAACATCCCTTCCGATGATAATGAAAAACAAAATGAAATTACTATTAAATGCAATGGGAAAAAAATTCTCAAAAAATGGTCAAATTGTGAATTTGTGTGAAAACCAGATGTTCTCTCTAAATACACACTGCTCACTTTATTACTGTAGGTTCAGTTGTGAACTCTAATTCAACTTGATACACACTTTCTGTTTCGCGTTAAAGAGTATTTATGATCAACTGTGAACATGGTAGGGGTGGGCGGATCAACCCTAATATCAGTACAATCAATACCAAGGCTAGTATTGATATCGGTCGATACCTCAACAAAAATATCAATACATTGGTTGAATTTTTAGTCCTGTACGCACTGCTGCCGTTTTTTCAAAGATGTGACCTAACTATCTGGTCTGTCTGCATCTCTAAGTGCCTGTGTGTAAGTGTAAGCCTGTGCCTATATGCCAGAGCAAAGCAGACACACACCAACAATGGACTTTATTAAATTAGTAATACAATTTTAATCAAAAAACCCGAAAGTCATAAATATGTATTTAGATTTTGATAATGCATTAATTGTCAAAAAGTATCGGTATTGGTGTTGATATCAGTGATACTGCTCCAATATTTACTTGGTAACGGATCGTCACCAAAGCTTGCAGTATCGCCCACCAGAACATGGGAGCCGTTAGGCGCTGGTGGGGGTGGTGGTTGGAGTTAGGAGCATTCTAACAAACCACGAAATTTGAGGGGCCCACAGAGACCAGCCTAATTAATTATAACATTATACTTCCTCACATTCAATGAAGTGTAAATCTGCCCTTCATCAGAAATGAAAACGAGGTTTAACAAAGCAGGAAAAGTGAAGAAGGGCCCAAAATAACTTTAAATAGTTTTTGAAATAAAGGTTTGTTTATTCATGGAGCTTCCCTTGCAGTATAATGTTTGTGCTACTTAATAGCCAACACTCTATCTACTGTCCTCTCTCTGGGGGCTCTCTGTCTAGCGCGTGCTAGACAGCCAGCAAACAGAATAAAAAATGTCCTCACAGGGCGTTCGTTTCTTGCATTATATTATAAGTTTTAGATTTCTCCTCACCTGAAAGGCATCACACTCAAAGTTCTGTAGCGGATTCAAATTATTAATAGTTTGATATTAATGCAGAAACATTAATATTCCTCGAAGTTGGGGCACCAGGTTTGTTTTAAAGCTAAAACCACGCTTGTATCAATCTAGCCAACGCCAGATGTCAATTCAATGAGTTACCAGTTATGGACAACAATAACAACTTTCTTGTGACAAAAACAAATCAGTCTCTTATGCCGTGAATTCTTGTCGCGGTTCAGTGACCTCTGCTTAAATCTGAAGAACAATGCACACGAAACCAGATTCCTTTTAAAGTTTTAATAATATAATATAACTAACACTACTGGATATATGAATAACATAATATGGAAATACTCAAATAAACAGAACAGGAAATGAGAGAACGATCAGAATGAGATGATGAACAGTGAATGAATCAATGAGTGAAAACACAAAGAATGGTCAAGACCTGAGTGTGTGATGGCTTTGATCAAGCGAAAAGAGTATTTATCTCTAACTAGTTCAAATCTAAGGATAAATAATGAATTTAGCACTTTGAGAAACACCATTCTTCTCAGAGGATTAGAGATGTTCGTCTTGCCTCAGTTTGGAGCTGTCGGTCGCTGTGCAGCGTCTCCCGTTACCGGTTGGTTGAGCAGGCGTGCCCTCTCTGGTCCAGGTGCCACGACCTCTGGGCCAGAAATCGTCGCCCGCGGTGATGATGACGGCTCAGGTTCAGCGAAGTAACAGTCGGCCAGGCTGGACTTTCCAAGGTGTTTCAATGCGTCAGCGCTACTTAAACTAGCCCAAAAGGGAAACGGGCTGGAATCTAATTTAATTTGTTCGATCAAAAATAGCGAGTCAATTAAGGACTGGTTGTAATAGTTTCAGTTTTGTGGAGTTTCTTGTTGACTTTCTAACGTTACAAATTTCGTTGTTCGTTCGTGTTTCTAACTTGTGTGTTTAACTTAGGTTTATAAAATTTGAGAACAAAGGAAAATTAAAGAAAAGTAATGCGACGCAAAAAGAAAAGGTGAAAGAAGTTTGAAGATAGAGGGAAATCCGATTCCACTAGGGTGTCACTGGTTTAAATACCCCTGGGGCAGTGGTCACTGCAGGGCAATTTAGTTCAACCAGTGGTGAAGAGTTCCACGTCTTCAGATCAGGAATCAAACTATTTGTTTTGGATTGCTCCTAAATCTGGGATAACTAAGCTTTCCTCTTTTCATCAAGCTCAAAGTTCCATCACACCATAACACAATAAACATGTAATGATCACTTTGACACTCAAATAAGCAGAGAAGTCAGAATAGTTAAACAGCAATATTAAATGCATAGAACATTAAGGTCTTATACATGGTCCCTTAGAACGCAAATGAAATGTTATTCATGATGACTGGTCTTGTTTTATGTAACACCCAGTAAACACTAAAACATACACGAATAATAAATGCAAGTAAAATCAAATTATACATGACCTAATCTGGACATTACTAATTAAACAATTGACACTTAAAAATGTAATACAATAATGAGGATACCTACAGTAATTGTAGCTGGTGGACATAGTCTACGTGTATGTTGCACAGATTAAAATAAGTAAAGAAGGTGAGTATCTGTATTTCAACTTTGTGCCTTCACACAAAGGAAAGTGTGGTGATAAGTTGGAGTCCCTTTGTGACTTTAGGAATTTCCTGGCAAATCTGTAGATCAGGTATTAAACATCACACAGAAACCAATCTAATACCAAATGAAAACATTTTGTCCACAGAATAAAATGGCATCAGTTTCATGAAAGTTGAAAGTTCTGGAGCATCTGAACAAGAACCTGTGTCCAAATGAAGCCTCTGGTCCTCTTAATGAACACATTCCACATTTTATGGCTGGTGGTCCCAGTTCTGGGAGAGACAGCTTCTCGGTGATAAATGTGACAGCCTGTCCTTTTGGCATGATAAGCAGAGGTGGAATCCTGAGAGATTTACAGGTAGATCAACAAAGTGGACTCATGGTTCTTTGATAAGGAGATTTGAGATGTTGGTGCCAATTGGTGCCTGTTGTGATAGAAATCAGTCTCCTGTGGTGGAGAAAGATTCAGGGTCCCTTATCTCTGGGGACTGGAGAGGACGTAGAGGCTCTTCAATGAGGGAGTTAAGTTCACATGTAGGTCAGGTTACCTCAGTCCAGACGTGGATTGCTACAATTCAGTAGCATATGTTTTACACTGTTGAGTGTGAAATAATAGAATTTTGACAGAATATTAATACATTGTCAAAACAAATACTGTAGTCCTGCAGCTAGATTTGAATTCACAACATTGATATTACCAGCATTACACTCTCTATAATCAGTAGTGGCCAGTAATATATCTAAATTCCAGGGCCCAACCTCAAATTTTGTCATAGGACCCATAACTGCTAGCGGTGCTCCTGACTGTGAACACCAGTAACTGACAGCAGTGGCAAAAGAAGTCCAATACTGAACTCTGCCATGCATCTCACTTTCTACTACTGTACATACTGTATCTCTCTCTCTCTCTTTTTCTCTCTCTCTCTCTCCACACAGCCTGTGAGAATGACAATAAAGAAGACACAATCAACACAATTAATGGAAAAAGACTAATAACATTTTTGAATTTGTAAAGAAAAAAGTGTATTTTTGGATTGGCTGGTTTGGCTGAACGTAGATTTTTCAGTTTTCTCAGAAGCAGCAATTTAACCCCTTCAGTACAGCTAATGAGTTTGTCTCAGATACTACAACTAAGTTTAGTCTCTTTTAGCATTTTGTAAACAACAGACTACTGCAGAATTCAGCTCCTTCTCTTCAACCTTATCAGATACCTGTGACCATCACACAGCAGCAGCATCTTTAACTGATACATGCTTGGCTGGACTGAGACTGTGCAGAAAGTTTTTAGTTTTGCTACTGAAATGTAATAAAACTTTAAAGTTTTTCACATTTAGCTATAGTAGATAGAAAAACAATGGACCATATACTGTAGGCATTGGCATAACAGTAGCTGGACATTTGCGGCCTTATTGTACATTTGCCTCCGGCATAGGGTTACTTGTACACATCTGGAAATTATATATTACACACTTTATGACCTCCTTAGGACCAGAGGGAACTCGAGAGAACTTGTTTTCTCCTACATTTCTCCAGTGTAGTCTCTCTTCTCCTGTGTGCAGCAGCCAGTAAAGCATAGATTGATCAGAACTTACAAGGAAGAAGATATATCTTGAGGGAAGACAGGCAGTGGGTGTAATTATTGGTCGAAGTTAGTTTTACTGAGAGCTGGCACTGAACACATTTAAGAACTTTTTCCAAAAGACCAGATTTTGTTGAAAAGCTGGTTTGAATGTATCAGCTACACCGACTGACGATTATCATTGAAACAAAAAATTTACGTAAAATGATCAAGAACAGCTCAATAATAGTGTGTATATTTCACTTTTGTTTTTCAATTTCATGCCCAAGCAGTCAACCCATGTTGTAGGGTATATTGCCCCTTCAGTCTGTACAAGATTTATAGAAGCAATATAACTGATAACTCCTAGTTAATGTTGCCAGTCCCTCCTCTCTCTCCACGCTCAGTGTTGTTCAACTCATATCTCCGTTTTATGTGTTTCAACAGTACGAGGCGGACACACCCTGAAGACCTCACTGCTGCTACACAAATCTGATTTTAGAATCACACCGGACAAGTTCTATACTATGTGGTTCAGTTATTTGACTGTTGTATCAGATGTACTGTAATGGTTCAGCATTCTCAAAAGCCAAAAGCTTTTTGGATGTCAGATGTTTTGACACTGCTTCATTCGTTTGGGGGAGCCCTGCATTGTAAATCGACTAACACAGGGCTGCACAGATTGTTGGAGACAGCAGAGGTCCTGGGCAGAGCAGAGTGAACACAATTTCGTAGTAAAACAAAACTCCCTTCTCACCCCACGCGGGTGGTCTCATCCGTTTTCCAAGCTCGGGTCCTCTACCAGAGGCCAGGAAGCTTGAGGTTTCTGCGCAGTATCCTTGCTGTTCCTAGGACTGCACTTTTCTGAACTGAGATGTCGGATGTTTTTCCAGGGATCTGTTGTAGCCACTCCTCCAGTTTTGGGGTCACTGCCCCCAGTGCTCCAATAACCACAGGCACCACTGTGGCCTTCATCTTCTAAGCCTTCTCCAGTTCTTCTCTGAGCCCTTGCTTTTTCGCTAGTTTCTCATGTTCCTTTTTCCTGATGTTGCCATCGCTAGGTATTGCCACATCCACTACTACGGCTTTCCTCTGTTCTTTGTTCACCACCACAATGTCTGGTTGGTTCGCCATTATCATTCTGTCTGTCTGTATCTGGAAGTCCCACAGGATCTTGGCTCGCTCGTTCTCTACCACCTTGGGAGGTGTTTCCCACTTTGACTTTGGGGTTTCCAATCCATACTCTGCGCAAATGTTCCTGTATACTATGCCAGCCACTTGGTTATGGCGTTCCATGTATGCTTTCCCTGCCAGCATCTTACACCCTGCAGTTATGTGCTGGATTGTCTCAGGGGCCTCTTTGCACAGTCTACACCTTGGGTCTTGTCTGGTGTGGTAGATCTGGGCCTCTATGGCTCTGGTGCTCAGGGCCTGCTCCTGTGAAGCCAGGATGAGTGTCTCTGTGCTGTCATTCAGCCCAGCCCTTTCAAGCCATTGGTAGGATTTGTTGAGATCAGCCACTTCAGTTATGTTCCGGTGGTACATCCTGTGTAAGGGCTTGTCCTCCCATGATGGTCCCTCTTCCAGCATCTGATTCTCTGTTCTCCACTGCCTGAGACATTCACTCAACACGTCATCTGTCGGGGCCTTGCCTCACTCGTTGGAGGTATTTGGCTGTTGCCGCATTCCTTGTTGTCTGGTTGGTTCGCCATTATCATTCTGTCTGTCTGTATCTGGAAATCCCACAGGATCTTGGCTCGCTCGTTCTCTACCACCTTGGGAGGTGTTTCCCACTTTGACTTTGGGGTTTCCAATCCATACTCTGCGCAAATGTTCCTGTATACTATGCCAGCCACTTGGTTATGGCGTTCCATGTATGCTTTCCCTGCCAGCATCTTACACCCTGCAGTTATGTGCTGGATTGTCTCAGGGGCCTCTTTGCACAGTCTACACCTTGGGTCTTGTCTGGTGTGGTAGATCTGGGCCTCTATGGCTCTGGTGCTCAGGGCCTGCTCCTGTGAAGCCAGGATGAGTGTCTCTGTGCTGTCATTCAGCCCAGCCCTTTCAAGCCATTGGTAGGATTTGTTGAGATCAGCCACTTCAGTTATGTTCCGGTGGTACATCCTGTGTAAGGGCTTGTCCTCCCATGATGGTCCCTCTTCCAGCATCTGATTCTCTGTTCTCCACTGCCTGAGACATTCACTCAACACGTCATCTGTCGGGGCCTTGCCTCACTCGTTGGAGGTATTTGGCTGTTGCCGCATTCCTTGTTGCCTGTTCAAGGTTGCCGTTTGCCTGTGGTATTCCAAGTACTTGTAATTGTCCTCAATGTCTGCTATTGTTCCTTCTGGGAGTTAGACCCCTTCTGTGTGGATTACCTTGCCTCTCTTTGTCACCATCCTCCCACATTTCTTGAGCCCGAATGACATCCCAATGTCCGAGCTGTAGATCCTGGTGGTGTGGATCAGCGAGTTGATGTCTCGCTCACTCTTGGCGTACAGCTTGATGTCATCCATGTAGAGGAGGTGACTTATGGTGGCCCCGTTCCGGAGTCGGTATCCATAGCCAGTCTTGTTTATTATTTGGCTGAGGGGGTTCAGACCTATGCAGAACAGCAGTGGGGACAGTGCATCTCCTTGGTATATGCCACATTTGATGGATGCTTGGGCAAGTGGCTTCCCATTGGCTTCAAGGGTGGTTCTCGAAAACCTCATCGAGTTTGCAATGAAGGCCCTTAGAGTTCTGTTGATGTTGTACAGCTCCAAGCATTCAGTGATCCATGTGTGTGGCATTGAGTCATAGGCTTTCTTGTAGTCGATTCAGGCTGTGCACAGGTTGGTGTGTCGCACTCTGCAGTCTTGGGCAACTGTTCTGTCAACCAGGAGTTGGTCTTTGGCTTCTCTGGTATCCTTACCAATGCCCTTCTGTGCTTCGCTCATGTGTTGACCCATGTGCCCACTTATCTTAGCTGCGATGATGCCTGACATGAGCTTCCATGTTGTGGAGAGACAGGTTATTGGCCGGTAGTTAGAATAGAATAGAATAGAATAGAATAGAATAGAATAGAATAGAATAGAATAGAATAGAATAGAATAGAATAGAATAGAATAGAATGCCTTTATTAGTCCCACAGCGGGGAAATTCCCATCAGCAGCCAGGTTACCCGGCGCTAGTCCGACAGTGGAAGCAATTGCAGTACAAACAATTAAAAACACATGCACATACAGTGGCACACAGTACAAGTGGAAACCTTGCTGGAATTTTTTCTTGGGTTCATCAGGACAGATAGATAAGGTCGGAGAGCAGACAATGAGACTGTAAGGTGGGGTGGGAGGGGGTGTATCTGCATCAGTGTAATGAAGTGTATGACTGAGGCCGACCAAGATGTTTACAGGTCAGTCCAACAGTTGTCCTTGAAGGGAGTCACAACAGGGGAAGAGGATAGATAGAGGCACAGCTGGTGAGCTAGATTGGACCCGGGAAGGGAGGGGTGAGGGAGAAGGGACAGAGTAATACACAGCCAATTCTAATACATTTTAACAATCCATGACTAATTTGTCTAGATCAATACTCCAATCGGTCAGAACTCAGGGCTTCATCGCCTCTTGTGGGACCATGGGTCACCCGTGACATCTCCTCAAGCCTGTCAGACAAGGCTGTCACCATAGTAACCAAGTGTTCAGTCTATCTGCAGATGTTATCCCTCAGTCCCTTGTCTTCCCCCGAACGGGCTGAGATCTTATTAGTCAGTCCTGCAATCCGGGCATCCGAACGAGCTGAGATGTTACTGATCAGTCCCTCAATCCGGGTCATCCTCTAATGCAAATCATCCGAACGAGCTGAGATGTTAATTATCATCAGGACAGATAGATAAGGTCGGAGAGCAGACAATGAGACTGTAAGGTGGGGTGGGAGGGGGTGTATCTGCATCAGTGTAATGAAGTGTTGTTTATAGAAGTATGACTGAGGCCGACCAAGATGTTTACAGGTCAGTCCAACAGTTGTCCTTGAAGGGAGTCACAACAGGGGAAGAGGATAGATAGAGGCACAGCTGGTGAGCTAGATTGGACCCGGGAAGGGAGGGGTGAGGGAGAAGGGACAGAGTAATACACAGCCAATTCTAATACATTTTAACAATCCATGACTAATTTGTCTAGATCAATACTCCAATTGGTCAGAACTCAGGGCTTCATCACCTCTTGTGGGACCATGGGTCACCCGTGACATCTCCTCAAGCCTGTCAGACAAGGCTGTCACCATAGTAACCAAGTGTTCAGTCTGTCTGCAGATGTTATCCCTCAGTCCCTTGTCTTCCTCCGAACGGGCTGAGATATTATTAGTCAGTCCTGCAATCCGGGCATCCGAACGAGCTGAGATGTTACTGATCAGTCCCTCAATCCGGGTCATCCTCTAATGCAAATCATCCGAACGAGCTGAGATGTTAATTATCAGTCCTTCAATCCGGGCCGTCCTCTGGTGTAATTCCGTCAGCCGAGTAACCATGGCCCCCGTCGGCGTTTGTACCAGTGGTGCACCACCAAAGCCAATCATGAGTAGCCCTGTCAGCCTGCCTGACTACATTCTTATTAAAACACTCCTTTACTCAAGCCTCGCTGTGCATTTGGGTCCTTCCACCATTGTGCCATTGTGACAATATGATGATGAGAGACAATGAGACACGTGAGATTCCGGCTCAGACGTCGCCCGGTCTAACGAGCTGTTGGGGAACCAGAGCACCTTGGCGAGAAGTGGGCTACTCGAACAAGAAAGAAATGCCTGAGATATATATATATATCTATATATATATATATGTATATATAAATATATAGATGTATATCTATATATATATATATATATGTATATATACTATATCTATATATACATGTATATGTAAAATTCACAGCTAAGCTAAAACGTCTTGATATCCTGAAACTAGTTTGCCGGGCTCCTCTGTCCATATGTTGCCTAAAACCGATCACGCTGTAGAATCTGCAACGTCATCCAACAGAAATTGTCAGAGGTGAAATTCATTGCAGCACTGGGACATTCAATTGTTTCCATTGGTGCTCTACTTACCTGTTTTTAGCGACAGAGTAATCTGTGGATGAAGCACTTGGTTTACATCACATAACCCTAACCCCCTAACAGGTAAGTAGGTAACAGTAGGCGCTTCCTCCACAAATTACTTGGCTAATGTAAACTGGTGTTTTGAGTGTGAAAGAGTGTCCACGTTAACTGATGACCGACTTCCAGTGAGTTGTTTTACCTGGGTGACATCTTGTTAGCTGTCCTTGTCAATGCCTTGGTTTACGTTACTTATCTGTTAGAGCGTGCGCTCTCCGCGACAGAATAATCTATGGACGGAGCGTAGCGTTTAACTTGTGCTTTGTATCGTATTTTGTGTGAGCAATCAGGAGCCTCTTGTCCTCAACTGATCTATCTGTTACTTGTTGGCAGGTGCTGTCAGCACCTAGGTAAACTGTGGGTGAAGCGAAGCAGAGTCAGAGCGGTGCAGGTCTCAGCTGACGGTTGAAAGTGAATGCTGCGAACGAAATCAATGACTACAATCTCTCAGACCAAGCTTTCTGCCTGTGTCTTTGGTATCCAACATCTTAAGAGATTCTGCCGCAACACTGGGCATCTGTCTTCTTGTGTCAGGTTTTGGCAGAGATCGGACCCACATACACAGCACCGAGACGTCAGACAGAGGGTAAAATTTAAGGCTTTAATGCAGTACTCCTTATAACAGACGGTCCAGGTCATAGACACTGTAGCTCAGGTTGCAGTACAAAGGAAGCAGGCAGAAACAGGTCCAGGGACAGGCAAGGGTTCGGCAACAATTCAATTCAATTCAATTTTATTTATATAGCGCCAAATCACAACAAAGTTATTTCAAGGCACTTTACAAAGTAAGGTTTAAAACCTCACACAACTAAACCCAACAAATCCCACATACAGCAAGCATTTAATTTGACAGCAACAGTGGAGAGGAAAAACTCCCTCTCTAACGAGGAAAAACCTCCAGCAGAACCAGACTGGATGTGGGCGGCCATCTGCCTCGACCGGTTGGGGTGAGAGGATAGAGAGATAGAAAAGCACAGCAACAGCAACAAGCAACAACAAGCAACAACAGAGCACAGGCAGGATGGTAGGACCAGGGACTGGATGCAGGCAGGATGGTTGGATCCGCAGTTGCCCATCACAGACACCAAACTTTGAGTCCAATGATACCTGTGGGTGAGGACAGAGAGGGAGAAAGAGGGGGGGGGGGGGGGGGAGAGGAGAGAAGCAGAACTACTGGACAGAAAGAGACAAGGTTAGTTAAACATGGGACAATGATGGGAGGTTATGGGACAGAGGAGGTAGAAGGAAACAGAGGAGCTCAGTGTATAAATTAAGTCCCCCAGCAGTCTATGTCTATTGCAGCTTAACTAAGAGATGGTTCCTGTGACTAACAATAATTGCCAGTGACCTGAACCATCTCTAACTATAAGCTTTATCAAAAAGGAAGGTTTTAAGCCTAATCTTAAAGGTGGAGTGTGTGTCAACTTCTCGAACCTGAAGAGGGAGCTGGTTCCAGAGGAGAGGAGCTTGGTAGCTAAAAGCTCTGCCCCCTGTTCTACATTTAAACACTCTAGGAACCGCAAGTAGCCCAGCGCTCTGAGAACGAAGTGTTCTGCTGGGAGCATAAGGAACTATAAGGTCTTTAAGATAAGAAGGAGCTTTATCATTGAGTACTTTGTATGTGAGTAGGAGAATTTTAAATTCTATCCTACATTTTACAGGCAGCCAGTGCAGAGAAGCTAATGTAGGAGAAATGTGATCTCTCTTTCTAAGTCCTGTCAGAACTCTGGCTGCAGCATTTTGAATGAGCTGTAGGTTTTTTAAGGAGCTGTTAGGACATCCTATGAGTAAGGAGTTACAGTAGTCCAGCCTAGAGGTAACAAATGCATGGATCAGTTTCTCTGCATCGCTCTGAGAGAGGATGCTTCTGATTTTAACTATATTTCTAAGGTGGAAGTAGGCGGTTCTGGAGATTTGTTTAATGTATGATGTAAAAGAGAGATCCTGATCAAACATGACACCAAGGTTCCTCACAGTAGAATCTGAAGCTAATGTTATGCCATCCAGGGTGGCTATCTGACTCAATAGTGTCTCTCTCAGATTTTTAGGCCCAACAATAAGAATCTTGGTTTTATCTGAGTTTAGTTGAAGGAAGTTTTGGGACATCCAGGATTTGATGTCTTTTAAACAACCCTGAATTTTGACTAGTTGATCTGTTTCATTTGGTTCCAAGGACATGTATAGCTGAGTATCATCTGCGTAAAAATGAAAATTAATAGAATGCTTTCTAATAATCTCACCTAGAGGAGACATGTATAAGCTAAACAGAATTGGACCCAGCACAGAACCCTGTGGAACTCCATAGCTAATCCTTGTGCGTGTGGAGAATTTATCATTAACATGAACAAACTGGAATCTGTTCAACAAATAGGATTTAAACCATCCCAATGCTGTTCCATTAATCCCGATTCTATGTTCTAGTGTCTGTAATAGAATGTGATGATCAATTGTATCAAATGCAGCACTAAGATCTAACAGGACAAGGACAGAAACTAGACCATTGTCCGAAGCTAATAGAAGATCATTAGTGACTCTAACCAGAGCTGTTTCTGTGCTATGATGTTTTCTAAATCCTGACTGAAAATCTTCATACAGGTTATTCCCACTAAGGTGGTCAGATAATTGTTTAGCCACGATTTTTTCCAGAATCTTGGAAATAAAGGGTAAATTTGAAATGGGCCTATAGTTGGCTGGTTGTCCAGGGTCAAGGGTTGGTTTTTTCAATAGAGGTTTGACCACAGCCACCTTAAAAGCCTGTGGTACATAGCCTAGTTGTAAAGATTGGTTGATTTGATTTAATATGGATGAGATGATTAAAGGTAGAACTTCTTTGAGTAATCTGGTTGGGATTGGATCTAAAAGACAAGTGGACGACTTGGAAGAGTTGATTATTGAGGTTAACTCCATATGAGTTATGGGGGAGAAGCTGTCTAGGTAAGACAGAGGATTTAATAAATTTAAAGTTAATGGATCTAGACAGTGCTTTCTGTCATTTGGAAGAAGTCGCTGCTGAATGTTTTTTCTAATGATAATAATTTTATTAGTAAAGTAGTTCATAAAGTCATTGCTGCTGAGATTTAAGGGGATAGTAGACTCAATACAGCTATGACTCTTTGTCAGCCTGGCTACAGTGCTGAAAAGAAACCTGGGGTTGTTTTTGTTTTCCTCAATTAGGGAGGAATAATATGTTTTCTAGCAGCACAAAGTGCTTTTTTATATTTCATTAGACTGTCCTTCCATGCAATGCAGTTTACATTTATTTTGTTGGAACGCCACTGTCTTTCTAGTTGTCTAGTCCTTTGCTTTAGACTGCGGATGTCTGAGTTATACCACGGAGCTAACCTCCTCTGATTCACTGTCTTCTTCTTCAGAGGAGCCACTGTGTCTAACATTGTACGTAGAGAAGCTGCAGCATCATCTACAAGACAGTCAACCTGTTCATAAGGATTAAGGTGACTGTTCTCTGTGTATCTGCAAGACATTGAGGCAAAAGATGATGGAATCATCTGCTTGAATCTGGCAACAGCATTGTCAGATAAACATCTGCTATAGTAACATTTCTTTCCAGCTGTTATAGGGTCAGTTGTGCTAAATTCAAAAGTTAATAAGAAATGGTCAGATAACAGAGGGTTTTGGGGAAGAACTATTAAATTATCAATTTCAACTCCATATGTCAGGACAAGATCTAGAGTGTGGTTAAAACGATGAGTGGGTTGATTTACCTGCTGTGTAAAACCAATAGTGTCTATTAAGGAGTTAAAAGCAGTGCTGAGACAGTTGCTGTCAACATCTACATGAATGTTAAAGTCTCCCACTACAATGACTTTATCTGTGCTAAGAACTAAGTCAGATAAGAATTCAGAGAATTCAGTTAAGAACTCTGAATATGGAGCAGGAGGACGGTAAACAATACAAAACACAACTGGTTTCTGAGTTTTAGAGTCTGGGTGAGAAAGGCTCAGAGTGAGGCTCTCAAATGAGTTATAACTATGTTTAGGTTTAGGAGTAATTAATAAATCTGATTTATAAACTGCTGCTACTCCTCCACCTCTACCTGTACTTCTTGGAACATGATAGTTGATGTGACTCATTGGAGTCGACTCATTTAAAGTAACATATTCATCCTGCTGCAGCCAGGTTTCAGTGAGACAGAACAGATCTATGTGATGGTCACTTATCAAGTCATTTATTAAAAAGGATTTAGATGAGAGAGATCTGATATTTAATAAACCACACTTCATTAGCTTACTATTACTTTGTTCCGTAAGAGGAACTGTTTTGATGTTTATTAAATTCTGGTAAGTCACTCCTCTTTGATTTGTTTGTGACTTGTATAGTTTAGGTGGTCGAGAAGCAGACACAGTCTCTATGCGATAACTAAGACTAAGAGTGGGTCGCGGCTGTAGAGAACATGCAGAGAGGCGTGTAAGACTGCGACTCTGCGTCCTGAGCTCCACTCTGAGTTGTCAAGCAGTGGGTGGACTAAGCTACATGGCCATGTTACTAGAGAGCAGAGAGGCTCCGTTCAACGTGGGATGGACGCCGTCTCTTCTAATCAGCCCAGGTTTTCCCCAAAAAGTGCTCCAATTAGCCACAAGCCACATCGTATTGCAGGACAACCACCTAGACAACCAGCGGTGGAGCGATGACAGCTGGCTATACATTCACATTGGGAGGGAGGGGGTCCAGAGAAAACTACGGAGTCCGACATTGTTTGGCGAACGAACACAACCGACTCAATGTTAGTTTTAGTGACTTCCGATTGGCGTAACCGGGCGTCATTAGCTCCTGCGTGTATTACGATCTTAGCGTACTTACGTTATCCTTAGACAGGAGCTTAAGATAAGACTCAATGTCGCCCGCATCTGGCCCCCAGGCAAACACCTAACTATGACCGCTGGATTCTCTAACTTCACGTTTCGGACTATGGAGTCACCATGATCCGAGTGGGTTTCTCAGCGGGTGTGTCGCTGAGTGGGGAAAATCTGTTTGAAACGTGAAGCGGTTGGTGGTGCACCGTGGGTGCCTGCCTAAAGCTACGTTTCTTACGAGCCGTGACCCAGTCGTTGCCCAGCTGCCTGGGACCTGCCGGGGGACTGGTAGCAGCTAAGCTAGGAGGCTCCGCACCGGCTAAAGGGACCTGGCTAGCTGGCCTGTTTTCTAAAGTGCGAAGCCGAGACTCTAAGTCTAACAACCTCGCCTCCAACCCTGCAACTAGCGTACACCTATTACAGATACCATTACCATCACTAAAGGAGGCGGAGGATAAGCTAAACATAAGACACACCGAGCACCGAACAAAGCGAGAGGAAGAGGAAAAGGGGGAAGCCATAGCAGGAAAGTAAGCTAGGAGCTACGCTAGCAACAGGATTGGCAGGAATCGGGAGTCAGGAACACGAAGCAGGATCGAGGCACAAACAGGCAGGACAGTGAAACGCTGGAAGGTGATGACTGGCATACGACGATCTGGCAAAGACTATGGCGACTGGTGGTGGTTTAAATACACAGGTGATTACTAATGACAGACAGGTGGGTGTAATGAGACCGGGACGTGGAACGGGGGCTAACCAGATGAGACACAGGTGCGTAACTGAAAACCGGAAGTAAAGCGGGAACTGCTGTGGCGTGACGAGAAAGGGAAGTGCTTACAAAATAAAACAGGAAACTGGAACCAAAACACGGGTGACAAACTAAGTCCTTTCAAAACAAAAGCGGAAACTAACCTGATGAACAGAAACCGGAAGAGTTACAAAATAAAACTGAAAACAGAACCAGAACCTGACACCTTGTAGACTGGTGTTGTTGTAGCGGGAAGCACTGTGATTCTTGAAGAGATTGTGATTCAGGCTGTTTAAAAGCATTGTTAAAGTAAACATGCTCACCTGAAGCGAACGTGTTTATTGTGGTCTGAAAAAGGCTCACACAGTGGTAGTGTTACTAGAACATACCCACCTTAACTCCAGCTGTATCATAACATAGCATGGCATTGCTAATAACCTGTTGGATAACATGCCACATTAACGTATGACAGAAACACCAGTTTAACGTTTGCACAACTGCATCACCTCCGCAAATCACAAAAGTAACGTCACACTTTATACACATGAATATGAGCTGTCATGTCTGCCTGATTATTAAATATAATTTAAGTCATCAGTGGACTAGCTTGTTGCTGCTTGTGTAGCTTTCAGGATCTTCTGTGCCACATCAGAGGACTGCGACAACTTCCTTGTTTGTGTGTGTAAGCATGGTATAGCCCCACTAAGTCTACAAGTACAAATCTGGTTACGCATGCATAGATTGGTTTACACATGCACAAATCTAATCTGACCCTAACTTGACTCCATACATATTGATCTGTTCCCAGATAGTGCAAAGGTCTAAAATTCTTCTTTCCAAGTTTGATTGGTTTCTTGAGGTTTATACAAAATGGTTTATAAAGAAAAGGGGGGGGGGGGTACTTTGTGTCCATGAAGCCTCATGGAGCCCATTACCTTCCTCTGTCATGCAGGAATACATTAATCAGAAACAAAAAAAGAAAATTTTTACAGTATTGGCTGTCCAATGCTTTTGTGGCACACCTTTCTCGTCAGTGTCCAATGTTCTCTCCCTTTTATTTCTCTATTTTCTCCAGGGCCAGTATTGTCCAGAAGAGAATCATTTATTTCCAGGATGAAGGTTCTCTCACTGTTCGGCTCTGCGAGAAAGGTAATGACACCTGCCCATCATCTCCTTGTCTCCCCTGTTTCCTGCTCATCTTTTTATCCCTGACCACTCATCAGGATGCCATTATCCCTTTTTCAAGCTTCCAGTGTGTTCTCATTTGGGAACAGGGCAGCTCCCAGTCTTTCATGTCATGGTAAAAACAAATAGATGTAGCGCAAATAGAGGCTGCAGAGAATATGGAGGATAATAATTTGTGTTTCCCATCAGAGCCTGGGTTAAATATTCTTTTGCATTTTTACTACAGGGCAGCAACACAGTGTTTCATCGCCTATGATTTTATGTACAGTACAGTTGCCATACTGTGCCACTATGGTTTAGGAAGTCGACTAGATAAAACGCTAAACTTATGGAATCACAAATCTTATCAGGGGAATTTAATGCCTTCCTCTTAATAAAATAAAAAAATGTCAGGCTTATATGCAAGCCAATCAAGCCTCCCTGTGTCAGTTTAATGACATAAATAAGGTGCTCTCAACTCCTCCTGCTGTAACTTAGATGTCAAGTAGGGATTTCTGCCAAATATTTCGTGGCTCATAAATATTCAAGTAGTTCTCTTGACCTATCATTTCAAGGACAGTTTTTAATATTTATGAGCCTGACTCCAATGTGTCATTTAAATACTTTTGTCACTGGCCCCAAATTGTAATCATTTGAGAATTCAGGCAGGCATACAGTATACAGTAGTTGTGTGAAAGCTCACACACTCTGATCTCTGGCTTAAAAAATGTAGGTATGTCCATCAGGCAGTCATTTTTTGTGTGTGTGTCTTGTCCCTGTAGAGCGTGTGGCAGGCGAAGCTACAGGGACACCAGCCATGGAGTGTTGCGCCTGTGGGACAGCCAAGTACAGACTCACCTTCTACGGCAACTGGTCAGAGAAAGTGCATCCAAAAGACTACCCAAGTGAGTTGAACCACACACCTTTAAGGCACACAAGTAGTTAGGTTTCAACTTTATTTTTAGTTGACTTTAAACCACTCTAAGTCTAGCCCATTGCCTAATGCCTAGAATCAGGGTCATATACAGTAGACATGGACAACAAGCTCATTTGGGCGCACAAACACCACCACCAAAATACAGTGGCTACAGATGTGCTTTAGTTCATTTTTTAACGTTTTTACTATATATAAATAAACGCTAAACAGGCTAATATTAGACATACATACTGTAAGTGATTGTGCATTTTCAACATACTGTGCAGTAACAGATAACGATGTGCACATTTTTCAATGTCGAAGCCACTACTTTTAAAACTGTTTGACATTAGTAGAACATAATTTGCTTTCACAATTTATTTAAAGATCCAAAGACAGATCAGTAATTAACAAACTATATGTCTATAACAAAAAGTATAAAGGTATATAAGTATATAAAGTATAAAAAATGCAAATAAATAAAGATATTCTAAATGTTTTTATATATGATTATGTACTGGACTATTTCTTGGCCTAAAAAGGTTACATTTAGTCAATACTGTGAAGAATAAGTGCCTGGCTACCACATAGGTTTGTGAAATTACTTTACACTGTGACACAAAAAGCTACTATTAAAAAGCCAAATGCCCAGTGAAAAATATTGTTTATAGTCCTTATCTGACAACCAAAATTTTCTTTCTCACCTTTGTCTGTCAGGACGAGCCAACCACTGGTCAGCTTTGATTGGCGCATCTCATTCTAACGGCTACACGCTGTGGGAGTTTGGAGGCTACGCCAGTGAGGGAGTTCGTCAAGTTGCTGAGCTCGGCTCCCCTATTAAGATGGAAGAAGAAATTCGGCAGAAGGTAGCGTTGACATAAGACAATGGTTTTGTGTGCGTCCTGTCACTCCACTTGTGGTGTAACAGCATTGCTTACCATGACCGTCCATATTTTATCTGTCTCGTATTGAACTAAATACTAGTGTTAAATCAAAATTCAGTCCAAAAGCTCAACAGTCCATAAAACTGTAGATTCACTATGACCACCGTTTAATCCTTCTTCTGGCTATTTATTCTGGTAGTTGGTTGGACATTTTTGGAGGACATTTTTTAGACAGACAGAGGTGAAACAGAGCCGCTGTGTCAACTCTTCAAGACTATCTGTGTGCATAGAGAAACCTGAAATGGAGCACTGACAGTGAAGAATGCAGGGCAGGACAAAGCTGTGCCTGGGTATATATCTATATGTGTGTTTTTTTACTTCACTGTCTTTCTTTTGGGTGGCGAAATTTTTTTCAACTGAATGCAATAGTCATAAAAGATAAGCAGACATTGATGATACAGAATATTGGAGAAACTAACACATTTGCTATCAAACCAAACATCTGCCATCCTGTAGTCTTCTAGACTAATTGACATTGAGTGCAGTTTCAGGGAGATTTAATCCAGTTTAGTTTGTGTGAGCTGTGTGGGAATGGAGTCAGAATGTAAATGTGCTTCGCTCAGAGTAGACCGAGTGGTCTCATCTTCTCCTGCGTTTCCATGTAAATGAGTGGTTAGGGGCTTGGGGAGGTTAATACTCCCTGTGACCGCATCTCTTATCTCCTGTTGTTTTCTGCATGAAGTTATGGGTGCTCACTACGATCACCATCATGACCATGTGGTCGCATATCCACATGGCTGCCTCCAATTTCTGCAAAGTGGGCCTCCTCTAAATGTGGTTCCATATAATTTAGGCATCCTGTTGATTCCATTGGGGTTATTGCATCATGGTTTCACACTGTACAATGGCAAAGGGTATGTTGTTGTAGGCAGATGTATCAGCGTTGTAAACCTTCTTTACAAAAAAAGCTGAGGCATGTGAGGCTTTGCTTTCCTAATTAGCAGGAGGCAGCACATCTGTATTTCCACTACAGTGTTCACAGACTTCTTAACAACACATAATAACATCATACAGTATACCCAGATACATAAAAATTCACACCAACAAATAATCTATTGCTGTGTATGTCAGTGTTTGTGTAAATGATGTGTACAGTAAACGGTGGTGTCTGTGTGTCCTACCTGACGGTGAAAGGTGTGTGGTGGCTGTTTGTGATGAGACAATAGTGTGTTGTTCTTGGGCTGTCAGTGTAGCGTGCGCTTGTCAGTTTAGGTTTGTGACGCATTATAGGCTGATGGCCAGCCCGATAGTCCATCTTGGCTGGTTGTGTCTGTGTCTGGAGCTAATAAATACTCTGGCACAATAGAAACCTCAGGCTGTTTCACAGAGTGACATAACTTGATTTTGTACTGTGGACGGGAATGTTAGCTATTGAGCTGTAGGGTGAAATAGCTTGAATGTACAATGGAATGTCAACTCCTGAGTTGCTGGACAGGGAGTCTTAAAATTTTATTTTAAGTCTATGAACCCTAAGGGAGGCTTTTAAGTTATAAGTCTCACATCACAAAATACAGATGGCACAGGTATTTTGTGTTTCATCTCTCAGCAGCCTACATGAGTTTATTTTAAATCATGCCACTGTTTTATACGGACCTGATTTTTCACCACCAGCATTTTGTGATTTAAGTTACCCACAGAATAGATAAACATGATTAGGATAAAACGTCTATACATATGATTGGTGGTTTGATTCCTGGCACCCTTGGTGTGTCCATGTGTCCATGGTCAAGACACTAAACCCTAACCCTGGCTCTGCCACTATTCTGTGAATGGGTTAATAGGAAGCAGCATCAAGTGCTTTAAGTACCAGTAAGGTAGAAAAGTACTACACAATTTCCGATCATTTATCATTTACCATAAACAGTGTCAGCTGAGAGTCAAGCTGAGAGCTGCCATATTGCTGGGAGCAGGTACATTATGCTTTAGCATGTGACTAGTCTGCTTTTCGGCCTTAGAGTATGCTTGAGGAAAGTGTCTGTTTTATGTAGCCATGAGGCTGTCAGGTCTAGAGCCATTATAAACGCATTTAGGAGACCCCCGAGACCTATTTAAATGTATTTAAATGAAAATGTGGAAAATTGGTAGGATATTGGCCCTTTAAGCAATTAAAGGTTTAACTGTTGTTTTAAAGTAGACCATGGGGTACGCACATTTTATTTAAGAATAAGTAATGTACTGCAACTGACTTGAATATATTACTAGTTACTAAAACTATTACTATTACTAAAAGTGAAATGCAAAAGTGCATTACTTGTACATAAAACACATGATGTAGTTAAATGTAGTTATTTTAAAGTACTCTTAAAGTAAAGTATGTCCACCTTCAAATGTTTTCAATTCTCTGGGGCATTTAAGTTCAGACTGAATGAACATTGCAGTGGGCTTCTGTAAAGGTGGGAAGCCGACATGGGTCAGTAATCCCTGTCTTAGCTGAGAATTTCAACCATCCAGAGGATCAATCAGCTGTGGTGATGTGTAGACAAAGCCTTAAGACCAACCTCTCCAGCTCCCATAACTAACTCAGGCTTCAGCCTGACAGACAACAGGCGGTCTGCCAGACAGAGAGTAGCACAGACGGGCAGGGAGGCCAGGCCAGAAAGCCCTCACTGCGATGATTTGAGTTCTAGAGAGAACATCTCTGTCAGAAAGGTGGTTCTTAAGACGTGTACAACAGTGTAGGAACATGTTATATTTTCACAAGACAGCATCAGCAACTACACAAGTTTAGTTATTAAGCAAATATTTACATGTTGCTGTCTTACTAGGTTAACTGTGGCTCTCTTGGGTTTAATGATTACAGTAGGTGTTACAGTAGGTGCTTATTGAATCACTGCTGTTTTTGCTTAAATCATGAGCCAAATTTCTCATCTCCTACTGTATTTGTTTGTTAAGGTAACCTGGTGATCAAGCTGTTCTTCAAATGCTTCTGGCTAAACATATAAACACAAAGGCCCACTGGACATGGCTAAACATGCAGAAGGCTGTGGAAAATGGTCATCATTGGGCTTCAGGTGCACAACAGTGCCTACCAAGACATTTGCATGTACTATATGACACTGTTTCATAAAAATAGATGTTGACCAAGATCCAGAACTGCATGGTGCACAGTGAGGGCTACCTCTGAAAAATGATCGCCAAATTCTGTGAACCAAGTTCAAAACCCTTTTTTGTACTATCAATATATTATTCACTTAAAGCTACATTACAGTATGTGGACATTTACCTACATTATACAACACCAGTATACACCAACTGCCCAGGAACGGACACAAAGAGATTGTACTGTAAAACTGGCTGGATTTTTGACATTTATCTCACCTTTTAACATTTTGGCTTGGACTTAAAAAGCTTACAATTACTAACCTGTAATAGTGTAAGTGTAAGTATAATGCCAGATGTCTATTATTTGTTAATTTCTGCCTCACCTGCAGCCACAAAAATGAATCAAAGTTAACTGTGGTGATTTAAAATAAAGGTACTGGTGTCAGTAGGTTAAAACCAGAGAGATGAAGGTGTAGGTAAAGGGAACGCGATGCTGTGAGTGAACGCGAGACTCTGCGAGAACAGCACGAGAAATTCAACAAGGCGGCGCGACACCGGTAGTAAACAATAGCGCGACAAACTATCCGCCAATTTAACTACCTTATTTTACGGAAAATAATCAACCACCCTACCATTCTGGATAACACCGAAGAAAGTTTCGAGTACATCGACGAGTGCTTCGAGCGTGTGGTAATGGGGAAAAAGGAGACGGCTCCCAACAAGCGTTCCCGTCCGTCTGACTCACCTGAGTCACCTGGAGCTAGCTCGGCGGATAAAAACATCACGGACATCCTGGAGTCCATAGAGAAAAAAATATCAAGCTTCGACGCGCGTCTGGCACTAGTGGAACTCCTCCACAAAGAGTTCATGGCCCTCCGCGATTCCCTGGAATTCAGCCAGCAGCAGGTGGTTTCTCTCGCCACCGAGAACGAGGCCCTGAAAGGAACGGTGCAGTCCCTGCCGGAGGATGTGGCTCAGCTAGCGGTCGAAAATAAAAAAATCAAAGAAGGCATCATCGATCTGCAGGCCCGCAGCATGAGGGACAACCTGGTGTTCTCGGGGATTCCAGAACAGGCGGAGGAAAACACGGAAACCACAATTAAAAAAAACTCCCTTAAACAAAAGATGAAGATTCCAGTGCAAGTTGTCGACAAGATGGCGTTCCACCGTTCGCATAGACTCGCAGGAAGCGACCGGATGGCCAGCGCCCTCGGCCCATCATTGCCAAGTTTCATGACTTTAAGGCGAAGGAACTGGTTAAGAGCCGGGGAAGACAGCTGAAGGGAACCGACTACAGCGTCAACGACCAGTTCCCCAAGGAGATCCCCGATCGCCGCCGCCGACTGTTCCCCATCCGTAAGAGGTTCATGGCAGAAGGCTGCAGGGCTGTCATCAGCGTCGACAAACTGTACGTCAACAGAGAGCTCTACCGGGACCGGGAAGCAACTCCGTGGCTGTACTAGCAGGTGGTATGTAACAACAATGGTTTAATATAAAAGGTTTGTTAAAAAAATAATAGATGCAATGCAACTATGTGTTGAATACATCCAGTATTCAAACTCGTTCTCTCCCAGATGTTTCATGTAAATGTTTATTGTCATTCTAATGTCACTCACTCACTCACTCACGCTGCAAAGCGCTCATCATACTTAATCACTCACTTTCCTTTCACTTTAATTTTCCTTCCCTTTACTCTTTTTCCTTCACCTACTTTCACTCCACACTGTCTACATCCTTTTCTCTATTCTTCTTCCACATAGTCAGCCAGCTATGTAGCCCTCCAGCAGCCACACACAAACATCTACTGCACAGGGGAAACACGTGCACATACATAGACAACACAACTCAGAATACACAGGTACTTAAGGTTAGCCACACACCTAAAGTCTGTCACACTACATACACACAAGACTAGTGATCCACAGCAGTCAGGTAAGATATGACACCACTGAAGATTGTCACTTGGAATGTACGTGGAATCAATAAGAAGGAGAAACGATTTAAAATATTTAACCATTTGAAAACCCTACAAGCAGACATTGTTTTACTACAGGAAACTCATATTCCCAAAATTATAAATTACACTCTGGCATCAGCAGAGTTCCCACATGCTTACTTAGCCGGTTACAATTCTAAACAAAGAGGGGTCGCCATCCTGATAAATAAAAAGATTAACTTTACTCATAACGATACCATTGTAGATCCAGAAGGGAGATATACAGTATAATCATTAATATCTTGATAGGAAACATTGAATATTGCATAGCTAATGTGTATGGCCCAAATGTTGACGACCCCTCTTTCTTTCACAGCTTCTTCACATCACTGTCTGCTCACTCTGGTTCCAAACTTATAGTAGGAGGGGACTTTACTTTAGTATTTAACCCAGAGTTGGACAGGCTAAGCAAAGCTGTGAGCAACAGGAACTGGCAATCAGTACAGACCTTAAAACAGTACATGGATGACTTCGGTCTCTGTGACACATGGCGTTCTCTTCATCCTACATCCAGGGAATATACCTTTTTCTCGCCAGTTCACCACTCTCACTCCCGTATAGATTATATTTTAGTAAATAACTCAGTCTTACAAGATGTCTCTGACATCAATATTCACTCTATCACAATCAGTGATCATGCACCAATGTCCATTTCATTGATTAAGACAGCCACACCATCAACCAGGAATTGGAGGTTTAATACATCATTACTCAATGATCAAGACTTCATCAGTTATGTCAGGAGAGAATGGACAACCTTTATAGAAATCAATGATACACCGGAAATGTCACCCTGTGTTCTTTGGGAGACTGGGAAGGCAGTTATGCGGTAGAATTATTTCATATTCATCACACAAGAAAAAAAAGGACATGTTACTTGAATTAGAGCAAAAAATAAAATCTCTAGAGATTAAATATGCTGCCTCTCCAACCAATGATAGAATCCTAGAAGACCTAAAGAATCTAAAGCTGAAATTAAATAATATAATTGATTGCAAAACTCAGTTTCAGATAGATCAATTACGAGAAACAAATCATCCATTCAATAACTAATAAGGAAGGCAATATTACTCGTGATCCCCATGAAATAAATGATACCTTTAAAAACTTTTACCAAGAGTTATATACGTCCCAAATAGATCCATCCACCTCAGCCATAGAGGCGTTTCTGAATAAACTAGAACTGCCAAAGCTAAAGGAAGAACAATCCACAACTCTAGACTCATTGTTATCTTTGGCAGAACTACATGAAGCTCTGCAGGAGATGCCCAATAAAAAAGCTCCAGGACCAGATGGATTCCCAACTGAATTTTATAAAGAGTTCTGGTCCATGCTGGCACCCAGCTTTTACAAATGGTAGCTGAAATTAAACAACAACATTCAATACCCACAAATATGAACTCTGCCTTCATAAGCCTGCTCCAAAAACCAGGAAAAGACCCTACACTCCCATCGAGTTATAGACCAATTTCACTAATAAATGTAGATCTAAAAATAGTGTGTAAAGCACTTGCTAGAAGATTAGAAAAAATCACTCCATATATAATTCACTCTGATCAAACAGGCTTCATTAAACCTTGGTGAGATCTGGTTGTTTGTTCTGACTGCGGCGTTTGCTGAGTTGTATAATATTTGGATCCAGTCTATGAATGTTTCCCCAATGCCGAATTTGTGCAGAGTGGCTAAAAGAAACTTCCAGTTTACTCTATCGAAAGCTTTTTCTGCATCTAAGGAGACAATGGCTGAGTCTAGTTTATGGATGGTGACATAATCAATTAAATTAATTAGTCTGTTCATATTGTTTGTTGACTGTCTACCTTTAATCTGCATAGAGGGACAAGACAGGGTTGCCCACTTTCCCCATCACTATTTGCAATATTTATTGAACCTCTAGCCGCAGCAATAAGACAGCATGAAGGAATTACTGGAATATCGACCAAATCAGTAAATCATAAAATAAGTTTATATGCTGACGATGTGTTACTGTTTCTCCTGGAGCCACAGACCTCTCTTCCTACAACTATCAGCCTCATAGATGAATTCTCAGGACTTTCAGAGTACTCTATTAACTGGACCAAATCTATAGTGCTACCACTTAACCTTAAGGTGACTAACATCTCTTCTACCACACTCCATTCAGGGAACATTAAATACTTGGACATTGAATTGTCGTCTAGGCTATCAGAGCTTATTGATCTAAACTACAATCCATTATTAAAACAAATAGAAGCCAACCTCAAAAGATGGCAGTCCTTACCCATTTCACTTATGGGAAGAATTGCCACCATAAAAATGATGATCCTGGCAAAAATTAATTACATACTCTCAATGATTCCAACTCAGCCAGCCCTGGTGTGGTTTAAGACATTAGACTCCTACATCTCGCAGTTTTTGTGGAAAACCAAGCCACCACGAATTAGTTTAAAAACTCTTCGAAAATCCAGACGCTGCGGCGGCCTAGAACTACCTAACTTCCACCACTATTTTCTTGCCAATAGACTGAACCATGTCCACAAATGGACAAAACCCATGCCAGCAGACTCCTCCTGGATAGACATTGAACAAACATTTTGTGGAAATATTAAAGTTGCAGATCTGCCCTTTATCAGCACCAAAATCAAACATCATAGTTGTTACCAGAACATTAGCATAAAAGCATCTCTTCAAGCCTGGTGGGATTTTTTTTTAAATTAATGGGTCTTCGCTTACTCTTTGCCAAAACACACCTCTCTGGAACAATCCAGACATCATACAAAACAAAAAGGCAATCCACTTTCCAACTTGGCATATCAAAGGGATAACACATCTGAAACATGTTTTCACAAGAGACAAGTTTACCTCTTTTGAAGAACTAGTGTCTCACTATGAAATCACTAGTGCCAATTTCTTAGAATACCAACAACTAAAGTCAATACTTAATGCAAAAAGTAAGAATACTCCCATCCACATGCAACCACCACCAGTAATAGAGCGATTTATTGATATATCAGGGAAAAGGACAGTATCCAAAATCTATATCTTAATTTCCAATGTAGACCAGACAGTGAGCCTTCCGATCTCTAAATGGGAAGCTGATCTCAATATCACCACTAATTACACGTTCTGGAATAATATATGCTCTAATTTATTCAGAATGACAAAAAATACAAATTTACAACTAATACAATACAAAATTCTTCATAGAACTCACTATACAGGACAAAGGATGTTCCAAATGGGTCTCACAAGCTCAAATATTTGCCCTCACTGTACAGATAACACAGCAGATAGATTCCTACATGCATTCTGGTCATGTTCACCTGTGCAGCAATTTTGGCAAAGAGTATTTGAACACCTGTCAACCCAGTTAAGCTGTCCAATCCCAGCAACCCCTGCACTTTGTCTTCTAGGAGATCTAAGTGGGCTTGATCTAGAGACAAACTCATCACACACACTTCTTTCTGCCCCCTGTGTCGCAAAGAAAATCATCCTCATGAACTGGAAAACTAAAAAAAAAATTAAGCATTACTCAGTACCTGAACAGCTTATTAGATTATACCACCTTAGACACATTGTCTGCTTCATCAAATCAATGACCAAAACTATACTCTGATTGATTCCATTTCCAGGTAAGGATGCGTGGGGCTCGGGTACTGCGTCATGTCTGGCCCAGTGGTGGTGGGGTGACTGGTGGTTGGGGGTGCCTGCCTGCCTAAGGAACAAGGACAACGGGTTGGTGGAGTCTGGGCTGGCCGCATGGGTCCCCTGCTGCGGGTGTGTGGTGGCTGCGGGGACTGGCGGTCCTGTGCCGGAGTAGGGCCATTTTGAGGGTTGGCATGTGCCTGTCTCCGGGGAGCCGGAGGCGGGCCTCCCTGCCGGTGTGCGGGGGCGGACCTGGGAGTGGAGACCTGGGTGACCTGCGTCCGGGGGACTCCCTCTGGGGATGCTTGCCTGTGCCCGGAGAGGTGTCTCTCCCCTAGAGCGCTGCCCCTGCTCGGGTGGGGCGCTGCCTGCCCTAGCGGCCCGACGCCCTCTGGTGACTTCTCGGGCCTGTTGCAGGGGGGGTTGGCGGACTACTCAGGCTACAACCTTCATTGGGCCCTGGGCGGAGGCTGGCCCTCAATGCACAACCGCAGAGTATGTGTGTGGGTTTGAGTGTAGCACTACACGGGGCGAGCATGGGCATACTTGAGCGAGAGAATGGGTAAGTGTGAAAGAAGGGTGAGGATGGCTCTGGCTGTGCTGCGTGTGGCGCCTGGGCAGTAGTACTGCGGTCCCTGGGTCTCAGCTGTCCCTTCCTGGCTGGGGGTTGTGGGGGGTGGTGGGATGGTTAGCAGAGCCAGTCGGGAATCTGGCTCTGCGGACCCTGGTGCTCTGCTTCCCAACTATATTTCTCCGCATTCATCCACTTAGGTCTGCAAGGGGCGTCCTGCTGATGGAGGGACCGGGGCTACTGGGAAGTGGTTCCGTCCCTTCCTAGTGGGATGCTCTGCAGTTTTAATTGCATTAGTCATACACATTGTCCAGGAATCTCCAGTAGACTGAGCCTTCCCATTGATGGCTCTGTCTGCTGGACCCCTCGGAGAATTGGCTATCTCCCAAAGTTCCTCATTCTTAGCCACATACACATACATTTAGGGCCGGGGGTGGGCTCCTCACTGGGGCCTGGGGCTGAGGCCAGTTGTGGCCTCGCCCACTGGCCCTGGTGGAGAGATCACCACCCAGTTTTAACTGCAAAAAGACATTTAGGGCGAGGGGGGGCACTGTCCGGGGGACACACCGTCAGCCAGCGGTTGTGCTCCTGGAGGTGTCACCCACCTTCAGTGCACTTTAGTTCCACACAGTCACGTCCAAGCTGGGTTGCAGGGTTCTGGGGCACCTTTTCTGCTGCCCTCTGCCTCCCCCGGGTTGGGGGGGTTGGGCGAGGCTTGGGAGGAGCTGCGGTCCCTGCCTGGGGCCACATGGACGGCAGGCCGGAGACCTACCCTCCCCACAAATGTGATCAAGCGAATGGTGTGGGTGCGAGAATGTATCTGAGAGTGCATTGGTTCACGTATGATTGACTAGCTTGTTGTGAGAGAGTCTATAGTGTGTGTGTGTGTGTGTGTGTGTGTGTGTGTGTGTGTGTGTGTGTGTGTGTGTGTTGATGTGATGATGTGTGTTGCACATGTGGGTGGGTGTATGCGTCTGTGTTTGTGTGAGTTGGTATGCGTGTGGTGCGGTTGAAGTGTGGGGGGTCCGGTTTTCCGCCCGGGCTACGATGATCGTCTGCCTGGGTGGTCTCTTTTCTGCTGACCCCCACCAATTGCTGGTCTTGTGCTGCAGGCCGCTGTGGCGCCAGGGGATGAGGTCGGGCCGATGGGGTCGGCCCTGCTCCGCTCGTGTGGGGGTGGTGGACTATGGGCGGGCCCCACTCTGTGCGCGGGGGCATCTTCTGGCGGGCTCCCTACGGACCGTGGGTCCTCGGGCTCTACTCTTTCGGGCCGACCCGCCCACCGGGGGGAGTGTTTGCCCCTGGTTCTCATGGGGCGGACAGCGTTGACCCCCGGTGGCCCACTCTGGCTTCGGGTGCTGTCTCTGTGGCTGCTGCAGCTCTGCCTGGGGGGCTCTGTGTGGGCGGCTTGGGTCGTAACACCTGCCCTCCTGGAACTGAAGGTGTGTGGGCTCCCTGGCTGCTAGGATTCCTTCCTCTGCTTGCTGGATGGGCGTAGTGGCCAAGCCCCTCACATCACCCTGGCTTCCACAAGTGGCATTGTTTATACTCCGTCTGCCTCACCCTTTGGGTGAATAATATTAAGCTACAGCCTTACTAACCTTGTAGTGGGACACTTTCCAAATCCAACTGTAAGTATTATTGATACTTATCACTACCAATATCAATAATGTGTGAATATGGAAATTGTGGTGTTCTATGTCATGACTTTTATTAAGTAGTTTGGGATATGTATAATAATGCACATATGTATGTATATTATATGTATATGTTTGTATAAGTATGTGCACATACCTTAGCACTATTATTGGTATTAGTATTAATCTCCAAGGTAAACCACAGTACAAAAGTTGTTTAGTTATGAATGTGTTAGCCTAAGGTACATCCCTGCTTCTTTTTTTTTTTTGCTCCGATTGTTTACTTAACAGATTTGCTTGGTTTCAGCAGCTGGTTGCACCTCTTTTATTGTCACTCACAAACCAACATTCCAAGGCATGTCTAATTAGTGATTGCTTGCAAATGTCACAACCAGTCAAGAGTGCCTAAGCATCACACAATTGGAGGTTGTTAAATGTGAAAGGCTGCTGGCTAAGGAATAAATCCTCACCCTTTTTAGAGCAGCAACACAGTATCAAAAAATGCAGCTTTTTAATATTTTTCATTTCTTGCCAAATGCCACATGCTTTTAGTGAGATCACATTGAGATTGGCCAGCAAAATGTCAATTGGAAAACCAGTCATTTGCATCAACCTTTAGGAGGTAAAACTGTGATTACATGCCCAATTGATTACATTTTATTGAACATTCTCTGCTTCGTAGTGATTTCCACAGGTGAAGTCTCAAGGTCTACAGCAGTTAGCTCACTCCACTGTGCACTCTTGCTCGCTTCTGAAAGGATTTGTCGACTGGTTTCCTCTTTTTTTCCTGCATGCTTTACTCAGCAGGCATATCATGGCTGCAGCTTTTCTGAAAAGCCAGTTAGCATGCCGTTCTAATGTGGTTTAAAAACAGCAGCTGAGAGAGCTACAGGAACAGCCAGTAGTGCAGGTCGGAGTTTCCTTTTAAAATAGGAAGACAAAGGTGGCACAAATAAAAAGCCAAGTGGACACACAACCACAGATTTCCCTCAAAGCATTGCCCTGAACTATGGAGGGTGGCTATACATTGCCTTGGGCTAGTATCTAACAGGCCTCTCAATGGAAAGGTGTACATAATAATTTATTGATGCAAAGCGACACTCTATTACAAAGTCTTGTTGGTCAAAAATGTTGGTTTGAAATGTGCAGTGTATGCATGTGCATTAGCTGTGTGGCTTTAGTAACACTCTTTCCTTTGCTTTTGTTTCTTTTAAATCTTTGTTGGGGAAATCTTCTTATAAAGAAATCAACCGGAGATCATCAGTGTGATAAACCATCTCAAAGTTTACTCTCATGTCGACACGGAGTGGATCACAATTACATCTAAGACGTAAGGCACATCTCACTATGTACAAAGTATTCACTGAAGGACTGAGGACACAAGACCTGTATTTATACCCTGTTACAAACCCCCACATTAGCTGTTGACTTGTCTTTGATTTACATGAGTGCAGTAAACCCCCCTTTACTTCCTTTAACAATGTTCCCGTGGTCACTACAGTGCAAACCCCCAGCCTTTGATAACCAAATGCTTGATGACCCCCCAGGAACAACCCTCAGCCAGAGGCACAGCATCTCATGACAAACACAAATTTTCCCCACATTTTTTGTTTTATTTCAGGCTAATTTGTTTTGATTCTTTAATTTTTCTTCTTCATCACACTGTGTAATACGTTAGTACATTTTTTTAATCGGTTAATTCAATTTTTCCAAGACTAACTTCCAGGAACTTCCTTTTCTGCCTGTGCCTCTGTCTGTTTATATTATCTGCCTAACTCTTTTTTTTCTTTTTTTAAGTTTGCATCATTATTTTTTATTTAATTCATTATTGCTGGATCTGCTCTGTATATTGTGAAATCATCCCATTTACTAGATTCACATCCCTTCACATACTGTAGACCCCAAAGCATTTTGTCTTATGAGTTTTTCTCTTTCGTTGACAGTCTCATGTTTCTGCCTATACTATTTTCTTTTTCTTCCCCTTTTTCATCTCAGTGTTTTCTCTTTTGAAGGCCTCATTTCAATCACATTGTCAGAAAAGGTGGAGGGTGAGATGAAGGTGACGAAGAGAGAGGGCCAGGAGAACTATCCTTCACTTTCATCTGTCTACTCACAACACTTCACAGGAAATTGCTGCAGACACACGCACACGCACACGTATCACATACACATACACATACACGCAACTCTCCATACATCTTTATTGCCTACCGTGGAAATGCAGCACTGAATGGAAAGGAAAACACAGGGCACTCTAAGAGCGCTCCAAAGCGTCCCTCCCATTCCTTTCTCTTGGCTGACACCTGTCAGATTAGGAGCGAAGTGATGTACTTTCTTTTCCTCCAAATGCATCTTTGTGTGTACGTTTACAAACTGCTGCTGCTTTCCAAAATGTTTTGTCAGGCCGTCAGAGTGTCTCCACTCTACAGGAAGAAATGTTTTTGTGGTGCTCCTTAGAACGCCTCTACAGGGCAATTCTGTATTTGTTGGTTTGGTAGTTAGCCAGAATGTGTGTGCAGTGAAGGGGAGTAATAGCCCTTGTCCTTCTTTCTTCACACTATATCTTGAGGAAGTACAAAGGTCTTTTTTTAACCACAACAGAAGTAATAATAGTAAGTAATAAGAATCTGTAACAGTATGCCAGTTTAAATTTGGTATCCAAATAACCCAAAGTTCTGTTTCATGGCAATTGTTTTGTGTCACGTGGGAAATGTATTTATTTTGATGGCTTGGCAGATGCATGTTTTCTACTGACTCTCACTGAGGCGTACCTACACTAAGAACTGAATGGGCTAGTAGGGGAGCTCTAACACCCAGCTTGTAGTGCCTGTCAAAAGTATGGGGATTAGTATCTTGAAATCATAAATAAAAACACACTTTAAAAATGGCACAAGATGGCACGGCTAGTAGAATAAGCCGGTGGCCCCTTAGAGGTATATATGCTAAAGCAATGACTATCACTAACCAGGGGGAGAGCCATTGTTTTGACAAAGGTCTCCCCAGATTGTTTCTTGCCCAGCAACTGAACAACTGTTCATACAATGGTAATTAAAGAAACTAGAGGGCGAGCTGTGGCACTAAGGCCAGGTCACAAAGCTGTGGCATTATTTAATTTAGTTAAATTTTATTTATATTTCACCAAATCACAACATTGTAATCTTAAGGCACTTTATAAGATAAGGTTTAAGACCTTACACAATTAAACCCAACAACTACCACATACAACAAGCCTTTAATTGTAATTAATTACAGTTTTACAGCAACAGTGGAGAGGAGAAAGAAGAAAGGAGCACTGGGATGGTTTAAATCCTATTTGTTGAACAGATTCTAGAGAATGGAGAGAGAAAAGCACAGCAACAACAACAAGCAACAACAGAATAGCTATTAGCCTTCCCCCCCAGGTGTGTGTAATTGCAGCAAACCAGGGCAATACATTGTAACAGGACAAAAGCTAGATCCACCACTCCCTGCCTGATAGGCATTAGCTTTTCTCCACACAGGTGTGTGGTTGCAGCAGCCCATTTCAAGGGAACAGAGGCTCGGTCGACTGACTGTAGCCATTAGCATAGCTAACTGTTAGCTTGCCTGACACATATGGGTTACTACAGTTTAAACAGACAAACTGAGATATTAAGACATAATAATTATGAAGAACGTACTTACTGAAGTGAGCGGATGACGGATTGTAGGAACAGATTCTTTCTTTAATTGGAGCCGTGAAGCAAACCCAGCATTGTAGCACCCTTGTTCTCGAAGCAGTCTGAGATTAAATTAAATGCACATACGCATAAATGCTGAGGCAGTGTTTCCGGCGCCGGTCCATCTAAAATAAAAGTAACCCACAAAGTTCACACTTGTTGATCCCTTGGTAGAGTGAACTTTGGTGTTGGTTAGAACACCCAAGAACTGAACACTTTCTATGGGAGGATGTGGGCGCTGCCATGTTCGTCTGCTTGCGATGAGTGTAACGAGGAAAATGTTGGAAGTCCAGTTTTGGTTTGGTATCATCGTGGGGGTGGTGGTTGAGGAGTTGTCCTTTTCTGTGACTTCACAACATGGACGGTTTCAGAACAGGAGGAGGTCTCTCTCCATTGGATGAAGTTGAAAATTTTGAAGAAAGGAGGAAATGCACATCTACCGTGCTTGGTGTATGTAAACGTGCCCCATAGAGTCTTAGGAATGCTCCAGAGTGTCTAAAAAGTGGATTTTGCATAATAATTTCCCATTAATATGAACTGGAATCTGTTCAACAAATAGGATTTAAAGCATCCCAGTGCTTTTCCTTTTGATTCCGATGATATGTTCCAGTCTCTGTAATAGTATGTTTTGATCAGTTGTATCAAATGCAGCACTAAGATCTAACAGAAAAAGGTCAGAGACTAGACCATTGTCTGAAGCTATTAGAAGATCATCTGTGACGCTAACGAGAGCTGTTTCTGTGTTATGATGTTCTATAAATCCTGACTGAAAATCTTCCTACAGGTTATTCCTACTCAGATGGTCAAATAACTGTCTAGCTATGATTTTTTAAGAATCTTAAAGATAATGGGTAGATTTGAAATGGGCCTATAGTTGGCAAGTTCTCCAGGGTCCAAAGTAGGTTTTTTCAATAAAGGTTTGACCACAGCCACCTTAAAAGCCTGTGGTACAGTCGTAGCACTTCAAAGCGACCACCTTTTTTACCGCAGTACGTGCGCGTCGCCAGCGCGCCACGGGTGCGTCCCCGACTAAGGATTTTTAATCCTGCAGCAAGCTGAAAAAAATCAGGGTGCTAGTCTCGTTTTAACCACCAGGTGGCGCAAAGATGGGAGGTCCAATTGTTCATTTCTATCTGTGTCTGCATATTAAGCACAAAAAACGATGGCATGGTATTGTATCATTAAATGTAGAGTAGTTCATTTTATATTATATTTAAATTTTTTTATAAATTAATTATTATAAATAGTATAGATTATTATGTGCCTCTCCTCGCTAGTGTGGGCTAGTGTTTGTTGTCAATTGCCGAAGCTGCTGATGTTTTTACACAGTTTTCAGGCCAGCCGAGAGACACAGTCCCTCCTCCAGCCAATCCAATAGAATAATATAAGTATAATAACATAAAATAGGAATCTATATTTATTCATCAATCTGTGTTATAAATGTATTTTATATGCATATTTGCACTCGTCTTCTGGTTTGTTGATCATGAGGAAAAAATACAAAACAAACTGGATTCATTTCGTTTCGTCCTCTCTTTATATGAGCGACAAACGGAATTCAAGTGTTGTTATTTTTTCGACACAAGGCACGGAGTTGGATTTAAAGCTGATTTTTCGTTTTGAGAAAAAAGCAGAGAACGAAAAACCAAGTCGTTCTCTCGTTATAGCAGCGCTTAAGTTTAACCAAACTCTTAAAATTTAATGACCTATAGTTTGCTCTGACTCTGAATGAAAAGCCCTTATGACAGATGATGTGTCCAGGTAGAGCTTAACCAGAAATGTATGTATGTGATAATGCAGGCAACGAGAGAATCGGGGAAGTGGCGTCTGAAGCAGACAGTGATGTGACGTTCCAACCATGGTGCTGAGGAGCCACCTATTCATAGGCAGATGACTTGGATCAAGTTGTCAATGCGCGCTAGTGTTTGTTGTCAAATGCTGATCTCGCTGCTGCCTTTATACAGTATGTCCTCGTGTGTAAGTACTGTGTCGGGTCTGTGTACGTTCTACGTTTGATTTCCCCCTCTAGAATAAATCAAGCCGTTTTCTAGGTAAATTGTCCAGAAAATAAAATACAAAGAACATCCGCTTCCTTATTTGTCTTGATATAAACGAAAAACGGAATTTAATCACAGCACCGTGTTAAAACCAAATAAACGAGCTAATTTAATTAGATTTAAAGCCGTTTCCCGTTTTCTCGTTTTGTGAAAAAAAGATTTTATTCTGGGGGACAAATCAAACAGTTGGAACATACACGGACCGTGTTCTGTTTCTCAATTAAAAAGAAACAAACGGCATTTATTCAAAGCAGCGTGTTAAAAACGAAAAATGGAGCTGAAAAGATTTAAAGCCGCTTTCCGTTTTCTCATTTGGTTTCAACGATTTGGTGCAATTAAACAGTTAAAACACTAAGACATAGGCAATGTGCCCTTTAAACGGAAGCTGCAGTATTATACTTTACCGTAATGACATTTACCACAATATCTGCAGAAAAACAATGTTTTATTACACAGGCAACACAGTGGATTAGGAACTCGCTCCGCGCGAGTTACGGCGTCTGATGCTGATTTAGTTCCAAAACCAAACTTCAAACCCCACCCCCTACTACGTATTGGCACAGAGACATTAACATATTGTCTCCACTCGGTCAATAGGTGTAAAATACTTTAGCTCCGAGACAAAGAAAAAGCTCCATGGGAGATTGGGCGCGTGATCAGCTGCACCTACGTAGCTGTGAGACGCCAAAACCTTTCACTTGACTTTTTTAAACGCTCTTCTTATGGTATTTAACACAGGTCTGGCAGACTACCACTGCTAACGTGTAGAGAATATCATATGATAAAAATAAATAAATTGTTTCTCTGCTGCTACAGCCTCGGCTGCGTTGGGTTGTTAGTGTCCCTTTCACCTCTACCATATGAAATGTGTTCCTACGAAGTTGATCAGCCGCTTTCAGAATCAGAATCGTTTTTATTCCCCAGGTTTAAAAAGGGCAAACATTATTTTTATTTACAAAAAAAAATAAAACGTTCACATGTGATTTGTCTGCTTTGATGTAGACAAAACTCTTGAAAGCATTTTACTTTACATTCCGTTTATTTTGTTAGTCTCACTTTCATATCTGTCTGATAATAAAAGTGGGCGGGGCTATCAGTCCCGTAGCAAAGGTAAGCGCTGACTGTGGGGGCTGGGCGCATCAACATACAGGACAAAGACCTGTGTTCCTCTGCCACAGCCTCCTCTTTCAGCCTGTTGTAATTGCAAATGCTGCACTGAGCTCTCTTTTACTTTGATGAGTTTTGTGTCTACATGAAAGCGGGCAGAACAACGTCCATGCGTGCGTCACGCTGAGAGCGGCTGGTGAACCTCTTGGGAACATGGCTCTAGCTCTGCAATGACTTTACGTGGTACAGGTGAAAGGGAAAATAACGAAATAAACGGAATATAAAAAGGAAACGCTTTCAAGCGTTTTCTGTTTATATTTTTAATACACATTTAATAAAACTGTACTATCGTTTTCTAATTTTTGGTGACATGACAGTGCAAACCGTATGGGATTTTTTTTGATAAACAGCTGCTTAACTTTGTAGGAACATGGCTGTAGCTCTGCAATGACTTTATGTGGTACAGGGGAAAGGAGGAATAACGAAATAAATGGAATATAAAACGGAAACGCTTTCAAGCGCTTTCTGTTCACCCAAACTTGATGGGTGTACAGTCATCTTTTCAGAAAATTTTTAGCATTTGCATGTTGTTGTAAATGAATAACGAAATCAACAAAATCTATGTTTAAAAAAAACAGTGAAGAGTTCCGTGTCTACATGAAAGCGGGCAGAACAACGTCCGTCTATGACTCACTGCCGAATGCGGCTGGTGAACCTCTTGGTAACATGGCTGTAGCTCTGCTAAATAATACAGGCAGCCAGCCCTATTAATCATTTGTTATTTTCGTGTATGCCAAAATATAAAAATGTTCAGTAATTACAACTTCTGCTTCCACCGGGATTCGAACCCGGGGTAAAAAATGGACACGTCAAGGCTGTTAACAATAAACAAACCATTACACCACGGAGGCGTTGTGATGTAGCTCTACATGGGCCTATATAACATAAGTATAAGACAGCCTCATAAAGGCCAGTGTGGGGGTTGATCGCCACCTATAGACCAAATAGACGCAACACAGCTCCAACGCGCTGAAAACCCGGTGATACCGCGCTGAAAATGCAAACAGATTGCCGTAAAGGCTGACACATTGAAGTGCTACGACTGTACGTACTGTAGCCTATACAGTATGTAAAGATTAGTTAATTTGATTCAATATGGACGAGCTGATTAAAGGTAGAACTTCTTTGAGTAATCTGGTTGAACTTTGGTCAAAAAGACAAGCAGACGATTTGGCAGATTTAATCGTTGAAGGTACTTTTTTGTCCTCAATTAGTTAATTAGAGATAATGAATGTGCACTAGTTAATTGGTAAGGTAAAAAAGAAATAAACTAGTAAAATGTTGCAATAAATGCAGAAACTTCTTTCCATAGCTTTTGAGACGCGAACTCAATCACCTCAAACAGTGCGCGCAAACCCCGCCCACATCTGATCTGGAAACTTTTGTTTTTAGCCTGGACGTAACTTCGGCTAGCTAGTATAGTTAGCCAACTAATTCTCCACCAGCGCCACAGAAATATTCTTTTTAAACCTACTTGACTCCTCATTAATGGTGTTTACGACAGAACGGCAGTTTGAAGCGGAGCCTCAGCCCACACACCTGCCGTTACAGCCCGTTCAATCTCCCCCAACGGGAGGGAGTCGGAGCTGGCGGCCATGATGGCTTCGACTTCAGGCTTCTCTCCAGTATTTTCGTGCACCGATCCAGAGTCAGATGTGGGTGGAGCTATGCGTACTGTTTGACGTGTTTGAGTTCGCGTCTCTGATCTGAGACCAGCGCTGTTTGAGGGTAGGGATAGAGTCTACTTGCCCATTCATCAATATTCAGTTTTACACTCGGCAAACATTTAACATTTACATTTAACATTTAACATTTAGATTTAACATTTAGATTTAACATTTAACATTTACATTTATATTTAACATTTACATTTAGACTTTTGCACATTTAACTAAATGTGAGAAAACATGTTGTGTCACTTAGTTAAATGTGAGAAAACTAGTTATAGGTGCTACTTTTACATTTGGCACCCCATACTATGTAGTGTGTAGACTCACTTCACTTACTTATTGTGGTTGACTGCCTTTGTCAAGCTCTTACATACAGCAGGCTCCTATGAAGGGTATTGTCGGCTACACAAAATTTAGAATTTAGGCTCCTGGGAGGTTTTTTACAAAGCTGGCAGCTGACAGATGGACAGCGTCTCGCAACTGATTTTAATTGGCTGAACGACAACTGGATAAATGGAGCAGAGGTCAAAGTCAGCGACAGCCAAAACACACCCTCCCAAGTTTAAAGATTATTTTATTTTGTTCTCCCACACACCAGCACACAGCGTTCTACTGCCAATTGGAATTTCACTTCATCCATGTGACCTGAAATTGTAAGGTTGAAAGATCTAGTGTATAAACACTAAGAAACCAGGCGTCAGAGAAATATACCAATAGCAACTTTTTCAGACACAATGCACATCTGTGTAGATCCCCTCTACTGAACTGTCTGAAAATGCTGTGTGGCATTATGGTAGGGGACAGAGAGCTGTGGCACAAAGGTTAGGGGGAAAGAGGGCTGTGGCTGTATGGCTCACCCTAAAAGGACCAAAAACACCTCACACCAAATACATTGGCACAAATTCATGTGCATTTTACAGACATCCACACTTTGTGTTGAGGACTGAAAACACTATTTTTCAGCTTCCCTGCAGACACACAGACCTCTCAACAAGAAAAGAAAGGGTTCTAAATGCTTTCCTTAATTCCAGCAGAATTCTTTTTTTTTGTTCTATCCATTAGTTTAGCAAGCAGCATATATTACGCTGAATGCCATATTGTGATGGACAGCTTTGCTTTAACAAGAAGAGTATATATAGAATATATATATATATATGCAACCAGCTGCTGAAACCAAGCAAATCTGTTAAGTAAACAATCAGAGCAAAAAATATTAGAAGCAGGGATGTACCTTAGGCTAACACATTCATAACTAAACAACTTTTGTACTGTGGTTTACCTTGGAGAATAATACTAATACCAATAATAGTGCTAAGGTATGTGCACATACTCATACAAACATATACATACATATGTGCATTATTATACATATCCCATACTACTTAATAAAAGTCATGACATACAACACCATAAATTCCATATTCACACATTATTGATATTGGTAGAGATAAGTATCAATAATACTTACAGTTGGATTTGGAAAGTGTCCCACTACAAGGTTAGTAAGGCTGTAGCTTAATATTATTCACCCAAAGGGTGAGGCAGACGTTGGTGCATGAACAATGCCACTTGTGGAAGCCAGGGTGATGTGAGGGGCTTGGCCACTACGCCCATCCAGCAAGCAGAGGAAGGAATCCTAGCAGCCAGGGTGCCCACACACCTTCAGTTCCAGGAGGGCAGGTGTTGCGACCCAAGCCACCCACACAGGGCCCCCCAGGCAGAGCTGCAGCAGCCACAGAGACAGCACCCGAGGCCAGAGTGGGCCACCGGTGGTCAACGCTGTCCACCCCATGAGAACCAGGGGCAAACACCCCCCCCCCAGCGGGAGGGTCGGCCTGAAAGAGTAGAGCCTGAGGACCCACGGTCCGTAGGGAGTCCGCCAGAAGATGCCCCCCCGCCCAGAGTGGGGCCCACCCATAGTCCACCACCCCCACACGAGCGGAGCGCGGCCGACCCCATCGGCCCGACCCCATCGGCCCGACCTCATCCCCTGGCACCACAGCGGCCTGCAGCACAAGGCCAGCAATTGGTGGGGGTCAGCAGAAAAGAGACCACCCAGGCAGACGATCATCGTACCCCGGGCGGAAAACCAGACCCCCCACACTCCAACCGCACCACACGCATACCAACTCACACAAACACAGACGCATACACCCACCCACATGTGCAACACACATCATCACATTGCAACACACATCATCACATTCCAGCAGAATTCTGAAATTGAAAGGAACTAAATTATTCTGAAATAAATTCCATTCTAGTATCAGAGAGGATGTCCATATCTCTGATGTGTCTGTCTTTCTGTCATACAGGCTTTAACATTTCACTTTTTAGTTGCCCTGTATTGAATCTCATTTCTCAGATGCACTTTTGTATCATGGTTTCTTTACTACAAAGTGACTGCCTGTAAATTGCCTTTATGCTATAATTTGATCACATTTTGATTGCTTTAATGCCTCATGCTCATACTCTCTGTTGAATTGCATGCCATCAAGAATAATTTTTCTAATTTATTGCAGACTGTGTGATCCTACTGATCTTATAAATGGATGTTTTCAAAGAAAAAAAGAAATTCTTTGTGTAACAGTAAAGTGACAGCAGATATATACGTGAAGAATTAGATTAATAGATTAGTTGTTGCAATAACTCTTGCCTGGTCATAAATGTTTAATAGGGTATTTTAGAATGCATAGTGGTGACAGAAAGTGGTGCCTTTGGGTTAAAGATTCTCTGTCAGCAAATCAATGGAAAAAACTGAGGCTCTAGCAAGTCAGTTTGTTAGCCTAGCTGGCACCTCAGGGACTGTCTTGTCCTTGGGATGTCTTAATTTATGGTATAATGTTTGGTCATTTCACTTCTTTGTCAGTGTTTCAATGTTTAAATGAGGGGGTTGTAAGAAAAATTAAATGGGGGGGTTGGTGGGACTCAGCGATCTGGAAAATGGATGGATGGGGGGGTTGGATTATACCTACTGTAAGCTTGACTCTATATGGAAAAGGGAATGTTTTAGAGATGTAGCAAGCATGTTGATGACATTACTCATTCCTTCCTGTCAGGTGTGTAAATGAATGTGAACTTTTTCCTAAAACCCTGAAAACACTCCTATTTTTGTCTATTTTTGTGTTTGCGTCAGTAATGAATCTTTGGTGATTTAAATCACTGACTTTCTTTTGTCATGCTTCCAGCTGTTAATCTTGTCTTACCTTTTCGGTTTTATTTTGGTATCTTGTCTTGTTTCCTGTCTGCCTTAGTTTTGTTCACGTATCCGGTCATGTGTCACACTTCCTGTTTTGTTTTCCTGCACTTCCGGTTTTGTCTGGTCATGTGCAGTTCACCCTGGTTTCTTGTCATGTGATCACCAGCTGTGTCCCATTAGTAATCACATCCCTGCATATAAGCACCTGCGCGTCGTTTGTTCTCTGCCAGATAGTTTTGTTGAGCACCCGGTTTGTCAGCCTTCTAGCAATTTCCAGGTAAGTCTATGTTTTGGTTTTGACTCATGCCTTTTCTGACTGCATTTTGCCTTGTCCCTGCCTGTACAGTACCTCTGCTGGATATTGTGATCACTGGTTTTAACGATTGCCTGCCAGACCCCCGTTTTTGCCTGCTGTTTTGGTTTATGTCTAATAAACCTGTTTCAGTCTAAGTCCTGTCTTCTGAGCTGTGTGATTGGGTCCCTCACTCCTGTCCGCTCATGGTGAGCCCTGACAGTACTATCTGGCCAGACTCTGACCCAGCCAGCCATAATCAGACGGGTGTTTTTCTTTTTAACGGAGCACGCTTTTTTTCCCTCACCATGCCGTTCACCTGCCCTGGATTACGGGAGGACCTCCGTTGGTGCTTTGCGGAGCTCGCGAGGGAATACACAGAGGCATTTGGCTTAAAGGCACGGCTCCACGTGGTGAGATTGGCGGTGGAGATCCTCGAGGAGGAGCACTGGTGGTTTCACTACCCTGGGGTAAGGGCGCTGGTCGCCAGGCTCCACGCTCGGCGTGCGGTGTCTGACTGCAATTCACCAGCTGCTTCCGCCACCATTCTCCCCAACGCCGCTTCATCATTGCAGATTTCTGTCACCGCTTCGCCGACTGAAATTCCTGCCGCCGCTTCGCCGACTGAAATTCCTGGCAAGCTCCGCTGCCGCCCAGTCAAACCAGGTCTCGGCTGCTTCCCCTGTCGGTCCGGAGGTGGCCGTTCCTGCCCCTGTAAGTCCGGAGGAGGCCATCTTTGCTGACAATGAAGAATCGGTAATTTTAGCTCCTGTGGGCTCCGAAGAGGAGGCCATTCTGTCCCGTGTTGGCCCCGATAAGGAGGCCATTCTGTCCCGTGTTGGCCCCGATAAGGAGGCCATTCTGTCCCGTGTTGGCCCCGATAAGGAGGCCATTCTGTCCCGTGTTGGCCCCGATAAGGAGGCCATTCTGTCCCGTGTTGGCCCCGATAAGGAGGCCATTCTGTCCCGTGTTGGCCCCGATAAGGAGGCCATTCTGTCCCGTGTTGGCCCCGATAAGGAGGCCATTCTGTCCCGTGTTGGCCCCGATAAGGAGGCCATTCTGTCCCGTGTTGGCCCCGATAAGGAGGCCATTCTGTCCCGTGTTGGCCCCGATAAGGAGGCCATTCTGTCCCGTGTTGGCCCCGATAAGGAGGCCATTCTGTCCCGTGTTGGCCCCGATAAGGAGGCCATTCTGTCCCGTGTTGGCCCCGATAAGGAGGCCATTCTAGCTCGTGTTGGCCCCGATAAGGAGGTCGCTCGCAGCCTTGCCGGCCCCAAAAATCCGTCCCTGTCAGCCCAGCAGCAGCGGCCGTCCCTGTCGGCCCAGCAGCCATGTAGCAGTGGTAGCTCTGCCCTTGGGCACTAAATGTGCCGCTCTGACCCAGCGGCTGCTAGGCAGGATCTCTCCTCGTCGCCACCCTCCATGAGAGGGAGATTTGGACTTCGTGTTGTTTCTGTGCTTTGGACTTACCTTGTAGACTCTAACTGTGCCCTCCTCCAGTCCGCCCTCTGCATGCCCTGTTGGTGTTCCGTGCAGGTTTGTTTTGGTTTTTGCCCTCCACTGGTCCTCCCTCCGCCCACCCTGCTTGGTTGTTTGTTTTTTTTGGGTGCCTGGGATTTGCCCTTGGGCGGGGGGTTCTGTCATGGTTTTCATTTGATCTCTGCCAGATAGTTTCCTTACTTTTACTGTAAGGAAAGAACACACTCTTTCCTCACAGTCCTCTCTAGATTATTATTGCCACTCCACTGTTGGTGAACACTTATCAGCTGGATATTGGATGATGAGTTCTAATCAGGCCCCTCCCCCGCCCCCAACCTCGGGGCCTGTGTCAGTGCTAACATGTGGTTTGGTATTTGGTGCATGACAGCAGCTTGACACCATTTCACCTTACTCTTCATTAGCGATGCTGGACCCAGTTGTATTTTGTGCCACTCAACCTCAATGTAATCAGTTGTGTTCAACACATAAATGTAGCCTCGAGACAAGATTATTACCATAGGTTCCTGAGGGAGACGTGCACTGGGGAAGAAGACAAAAGTTAATTGAAGTTGCAACTGCACCTGCACTAAGAAGGTCCTGTCAGTGCCCATCAGTTAAATTACAGTTTTGTTTGTGGGGTTTATTAAATGTGTAGGTTGGAATGTTTTGATTGTAATAATATTGAGGGCTTTTAAATTTGTTGTATTGCAGTATTGTATATTACCATACAGTACATGAAATGTCCAAAAGCCTTGCCTTCTCACATTGCTACCAACTTGCAGTGGTGGAGGTGGCGAAAGTAAGACTTTCAGTTCATAGTGAGGTTTAACAATATACTGTAAAGGCCAAGGTTTGTAATCTCTCAAAAAAAACTACATGTTCCTTTAGGGGCTCTGTAGTTTTTATTTTATTTTCTCCTTTTTATGTTATTTAATTTTTTAGCCTGTAGTACAGCGTATTCATACTGGCACACATGCAGAACAAGGAGTATCCTGACTCACACAAGGGCATCGGTAATGAGATTAAAACCTTTAATGTCAGGTTGTTTTGTGACCTTTTCTAAATGTTGAGGGTGAAACCAAATAAACACTACAGTAGTGTCTTAACAAAGTTAAAACTATCTACAGGTTTGAGTCAATAGTAAGTACAGCAGTACATTAAGTAACAAATCAAAAGTCAATAATCCAGTTATAACAAGACAAGTAATTTTTTGTCACATGTTACACACAGACTGATTGATGTAAAGCATACAGCCACTTGTCTCACTTTAGTAAGTGTAGAAACATTTCTACTATGGTGGAGCATTCATACCATCCATCCATGTTCTACCCCTTAGTCCCATGCAGGGGTGCTGGAGCCTATCCCAGCTGTCTTTAGGTGAGAGGCAGGGTACACCCTGGACAGGTCGCCAGTCAATCGTAGGGCAACACACAGACAGACAACCATTCACACACACACAGTATGGGCAATTCGTCACAGTCCAGGTCATTCAGTTACTGTTTCCATTCATTTCCAGTTTTATTTTGTCACCACTTCCTGTTTAGCTACTAAAGTAGCGCTAACCCAGTTAGCGCTACTTTACTTCCTGTCCTAGTTATCTCCACCTGTATGTCATCAGTAATCAGTCACCCATTACTTAAGCACCACCTCTTGCCATAGTTCCCTGCCAGATTGTCTTTGTGTTATAGCCAGCAGTCCAGCATTATTTCATGTCTTGTTTTGTGACCGACCCTGTTTTTCCTGGCCTTGCCACCTGCCTTATCTGTGATACTGCCTTGTCGTAAGTCTGACTTAAGCCGCTACCCACTGCTACCCACTGCACCCACAGTGCAGTGGGTAGCACTGACCATTCGATTACAATTGAATTGAATTGAAACTACATTGTTTGGCAAAAATATACAGTATATAAAATTGTAACACCTGCAGCATCAAACATACTGTTAAATTTTTACATATTTTTAAATTCTTTTTTGTGACCTAACATGTGATTAGACCTTTACATAATATGCTTTTCCCCCTATTTTCATTGCAATGGTAAGTAAAGGATTTGAATCTTTCCTCTACCAGTGACAGGAAAAAGGCAAAGCTCATAAAAGATAATTTTTCATATAGTAGGTCACATGGTACAAACCATTTCAGAATATGACAAATTTTCCTCTAGCTGCTATAAGCCTTATGAAAGTTTAATGAGCAGTAAAAACCTGTTAAAGTATTCCTTGCTGAAAAACTCCATAGCTCTGTCTCTGTATCGTCAACTACAAAGTGAAGCACTGACTGTCTTCAGTGTATCAGTGGTCATAAACATGGTGTGGCTGACAGGTCACATGTAACAAATATTTCTCCTGCAGTCTGTTTTGTTTCTCTGGCCTTTCCACTACCCCTCCAGTACATTTAACACTTTCTCCAGCTGGTTGTGAACCCCACCCAGCCCACATTCTTTTTCAGCCAGTCTTCCGTTGTCCCTCTGTGTTTTCTTTCCAAGTGGTCATAAACAAAAATTCCTGCAAGCAGTGACTTTATTCCCATGACAGGGCCAAGGGGAGGGAATTCATCACTAGCTCTGACTGAATTATACCTCAGCTCAGTTCAAGGTCAAAGCAACTACTGCACTTTCACTCCCACTTTGACCTTCCTCTTCTGCCTTTTTGTTGCTCTCCTCCTCAAAGAACTCGACTACTCTGTCTCCTCAAGTCCTCAGGACCTTCTTCCTCACCACACTGTTACACCCAGTGTGATCTGTGTTGCTGAAACCCAGGCATCTTTGTCCTCTTTGATTTTCTTTTCTGTTCTTTTCTTCTTCAATCTTTGTGAACTTGTTACTTGACATGTGCTACTGTAAATTCACTTTTTATCTTTTCTATATTCACAGACTGGTTTGATTGGAGGCTACTAGAGTAAATCATTTCTAAGGGCTTTGTCTCACAATCTATATTAGTCTCTAGCTTACAAAATAACTAAAGTATTATAATAGTCTAGCGTAAACAGCTATATTCAGAGCACCATAAATTGATTACTAACCTCCAGTTGTCAGGTCTCATTTCAGTGATAAAATAATTGATGTGTTTAATGTGAAGAATGTGCCTATACATAACTTTAGTGCTCGTATGTTTTGTTACACAGTAAGCAACTATTACTGTACTATTACTTTTATTAATCAGTGAGAGATGTGCAGATGAAATACAATAAAAACAACACGTCTTTGCACGTACAAGGTGTGAGTCACACTTAGTCATTCTTTTGGCATGTTTATCTGGAATCATGTTGTATTTAGCAAATCCAACTCCCAACAAATCTTTAGAAACACTATATAACCTGGGTTACTGTGAATCATTGGCCACTCACTATAACTCAGAGATCAGATACAGTATCTCAAAGAAGAGCTCTTAAAGCAATCAGAGGAGCATAGACAAAAACTAAAGGCTAAAAGCATGTACTAGAAAAAATGTTTTTCATACTGTAGGTTAGCCAGTCAAATTGAAAGTGCCAGAAGCAACTTTAAATTTGTAACATTGGCTCCCACTAGGGAAAGAATGAGTTCCTGACTGAGCACATAATAACCTTCTTACCTGCCTTCTTACAAATTTACAGCAAAGAGAGAAAAAGAGATCTATGTCTGCCATTTTGATCAATTATATTTAGCTTGCTATGGAAAAGTCTCTACTCAAAACTTACTGTTGCAATAGATGTCAGAACCTTTATTCCCAAATAGCTGCAGCAAATAAGGAGGCCAGTAAGTTTACTTCAAGAGAGTGTCAAGGTATCGAGAGTCACAGCACTCCTGGGTTATTCAGTAATGAATACACAGACACAGGGCATAGGCAAACTAGGCGGTCGTCAAGGCGCCACCTGCTGGGGGGCCCCGCTCCAAGCCTTCAGAAAAGTATGTGCGTATACGCAAAATGAGGATCCTATCTAGAGCACCAAAGCAAAATCATAATCTCGCCTAGGGCGCAAACTTGGCCAGGGAGATATTTCTGGGATGATCACGTTGTAGTCATCTTCTACAATTCCAAATCCACTTTATACACGTGTTCAATGCGCTTTCAGCTACAGATGGAGCGGCAAATTTTAGCTGCCTCGTTCCTAACTGATTTCACGCATCTTGTCATGACATTAGCATGACTTAGGTACCATTCCACCAAGCACCCCTACACCAGTCATGACCCCCCACTGTGATGTACTTAATGCGTAGCTGCCTTGTTAAGGCCCTCTAAACCTAGGATCTAGGTTCACTGATGCTGAAGCGTATATCAGTTCATTGGTTTCTGTGATTGTTGTGGTAGGGATCGTTCTCAATGCTGCATTAATATCTTCCGTGAGACGTTCTGATGGTACTTCACTTCAGGTCATGATCTGAACCCCCCCCCGTTTGCAAGTCTTGCGACTTTACCGACTGAGCTATCCAGTGAACAAACCTCATGATTGTCTTAAATGTAGTTAACTTAAAGTTATTTATGTCTTAGTAATTAGAAAATTACAGCAGTTTTGAATACAATGCCCTTTAGTCAAACATTCAGTCAAGATTCACATGGATATTTTATTTGTTCTAATGATACTATGTATTACTGTATCGTTATGATTAGCACTAAAATTACTGGCAATTTTTTTTCAACCAGCCAGGAATAAATGACAACAGACAAAGTCCAAAAGCTTCCTCAGTCTGAGGGAAGTTTCATCCTCCAGTTTGGCTTTACTTCACACTTGCAAAAAAACGGTTCGTTACGTGAATAAAAAAAGACACAAAAGTGAGTAGGTGTGATGAACCCTCCCCTAAGAAGGACACCAGACTGAAAGAGTTGACATGACTCAACTTCCACACAACTTCACCTGAGCCATGAAAACCAGATATATTTGTAAACTTCTTAACAAGAAAATTCTTCATGGATCCATAACTTTAAAGGTTCCACTCAAATCAAGGCTCTGTTAACATAATGCTGTATGAAGGAATTTAGTTACTGTCCATACAGTAGGTCTCCCTCAGAGGACCAACAGCCTAGTGGTTAAGGCACAGAAGCTCCCAGCTAGAGACTCCTGGTGTAAACTTGCCTCTGATGTCTTTTGTTTACCACACAAATTCAAGTGACCCAAAATACAGAGATTTGCATACATGTGTTATGAGTTATGCCAGCTGATATTCTTTCAGTTCTGTGTCATTTCAGTCACCTTTTTACTGCCAAATGTCACCGCAATCGGCTGATTGTGACTGCTCAATAATTTTCAAGTTAACTTACAGACTTTTCTTAAAGCAGAAACATTACCAAAATTGCAGGAACCTTCAGTCTGAGTAAAGTTAGGCACTATCCTCTATTTACAATAGGCTTCACTTCACACCTGTAAAGAACTGGCTCATCAGTTGAACAAAGGACTGTAAGAAGGTGTGAAGACCATGTCCCCCATGAAGGACATATAATGTAGAAGCTCCTTGAGAAACATTTCTGCTCTAAAAATGGTCAAATGAACTGGACGTTTATAAAATCTGTATGTTAGGGAAATTGTTAGTTCCCTTTGTAAATCTTAAATAAAGCAGACACAATCAGTTGAGACCTTCTTCAGGATTTTACTTGCAAGGAGTGAGCAGTTTACAGCAAAGGCAACTTCCTCTCACTGAACAGAAGACAAGGATTCAGCTCATATGTATTGCATTCTGGGAGGGGCATCGTCACACAGAACGTGGGGAATATTTCCTGCACAAAGCATTGGGCTCATCAGATAAGGATGCTACACACCGGTACTCCCTATTTCTTGCAGAGCAGAAGGGAGAAAACTTCAAGGCTATAGCACAGCTAACAAGGCTTGAGCAGATCAGCAAAATAAATTCCAGCAATGTTTCAATGATTAAATGCAGTACTTTTCCAACACTGTAAATAAAACTTGTTAAAAAGAAAGTGTTAAGTCTATGGCTTTAGGATATAAAAGTTTCTTATTTTAAACCACCAACTAACAAAAACAGTTTATTTAAAAACTGTGGGTGAGACGTTGTGTGCTTTAACCACTAGGCTCTTATAAGTGATGGATGGATGAAGTAGTTCACAAATGTATCTGGTTACATCACATCAGGTAACAGCACTGCAGAACTCTGATGCTTTGGGGAGAAGGGGGTGGTGTGAAACCAGTCTAAGTAGTGCTGTGGATTGGTCGTTCTGTCTGAAAAAAGGCTCTCTATTGTTATGTTCATCTAAGCTTGAATAGAATATTTAAATGCTCTTATTTTAATTCTTCTGAAGCAGACAGACTGACACACACTACATCCAAGTGAATATGGCCGAATATATAGAATGAGAATTTAAGGATTTCATTAAGTACATTAGTAAAGTCCAATTCAACCTAATACAGCCAGTAACTGATAAACCTCCAGAAGGTAGTTTGGCAGCTGTGGCAGCGTGAGCTGCCGATGCTTATCTATGATTAAAACAAAAATATGTACAACATTCAATTCTGACATGAAGTCAACTTTTCAAGTTTTCTCAACTTTTTTGTTGACTGTTTGGACAGACTGTTCTCTGTCTGTCTGTCTGTCTGTCTGTCTGTCTGTCTGTCTGTCTGTCTGTCTGTCTGTCTGTCTGTCTGTCTGTCTGTCTGTCTGTCTGTCTGCCCTTGCAAACATTGTAGAACTGACATTATCAGATCTATGTCCTGTTCTCAGAACTGTGTCTATACTTTGTATTTAACCCTAACTCTACAGGTCACAACTCTACTAAAGCTCCACCTTTTGGTTTTACCCTGGAATTCGATCTTTGGTGCTAAAATGGGGGTGGCCTCATTGACATTTTTAATACCTGAAGTGAAGCCTATTGTAAATAGAGGATAATGCCTAACTTTACTCAGACTGAAGGTTCCTGCACTTTTTATATGGTAAAGGCTCATGCACTTTTGGTAATGTTTCTACTTTAAGAAAGGTCTGTGAGTTAACTTGAAAATTATTGAGCCGTCACAATCAGCCAATTGTGGTAACATTTGGCAGTAAAGGTGATTGAAATGACACAGAACTGAAAGAATATCAGCTGGCATAACTCTGGTAACACATATGTATTCAGATGCCCTTTCGATAGGGTAAGCTTTAGATAGAGTAAACTGGAAGTTTCTTTTAGCCACTCGGCCTAAATTTGGCTTTGGAAACTCATTCATAGACTGGATCCAAATACTATACAGCTCAGCAAACACCGCAGTCAGAACAAATAACCAGACCTCACCAAGGTTTTATCTGCACAGAGGGACCAGACAGGGTTGCCCACTTTCTCCATCACTATTTGCAATATTTATTGACCCTCTAGCTGCAGCGAAAAGACAGCAAGAAGGAATTACTAGAATATGGATCAAATCAGCAAATTATAAAATAAGTTTATATGCTGACGATGCATTACTGTTTCTCCTGGAGCCACAGACGTCTCTTCCTACAATTATCAGCCTCATAGATGAATTCTCAGCACTTTCAGAATACTCAATACAAAATCTATATTGTTACCACCTAACCTTAAGGTGAATAACATTTCTTCTACCACACTCCACTCAGGGAACATTAAATACTCGGGCATTAAATTGTCATCTAGGCTATCAGAGCTTATTGATCTAAACTACAATCCATTACAATCCAACAAATACAGTAAAAGCCATCCTCAAAAGATGGCAGTCCTTACCCATTTCACTTATGGGAAGAATTGCCACCATAAAAGTAATGGTCCTGCCAAAAAATAATTACATATTCCGACTCACCCAGGCCAGGTGTTGTTTAAGACATTAGACTTATACATCTCAGTTTTTGTGGAAAACAAGCCACCACGAATTAGTTTAAAATCTCTTCAAAAATCCAGATGCTGCGGCGCCTAACTTCCACCACTATTTTCTTGCCAACAGACTGAACAACAACAAAGGGATAACACATCTGAAACATGTTTTCACAAGAGAAAAGTTTACCTCATTTGAACAATTAGTGCCCCAATATGGAATCACTAATGCTAAAACTAAAGTCAGTATTTAATGCAAAAACTAAGAATGCTCCTATCCAGATGCAAGCACCGCCAGCATTATTACAATTTATTGATGTATCAGGAAAAAGGACAGTATCAAAAATCCAGATTTTATTTCCAGTGTTAATGACACAGTGAGCCTTCCGATCTCTAAATGGGAAGCTGATCTGGATATCACCACTAATCACATGTTCTGAGAAAATATATGTTCTTTATACAGGACAAACCTATAACACATTATACAGGACAAAGGATGTTCCAAATGGGTCTCACAAATTTGAATATTTGCCTTACTGTACAGATAACACAGCAGATAGATTCCTACATGCATTCTGGTTCTGGTTCATGTCCCCGGGGTCGTGGTGGGGCATGGGGGCGGTGATGGGGGGGTGTTATGATAGGCTACTCGGCCTGCGGTTTTGATTGGGCCCTGGGCGGAGGTTGGCCCTTAATGCACAGCTGCAGGGTATGTGTGTAGGTTTGAGTGGAGCACTACACAGGGCGAACATGAGAATGGGTAAGTGTGTCAGAGGGGTGAGTGGTTCTGGCCGCGCTGCTTGTGGTGCTTGGGCAGTAGTACTGCAGTCCCTGGGTCTCATGTATCTCTTCGTGGCTGGGGGTTGCGGGGGTCATGGGATGGGTAGCAGAGCTAGTCTGGACCCTGGCTCTGCGGACCCCGATACCTTGCTTCCCATCTCACACTCACACTCGTCCACTCTGTGAGGGGCGTCCTACTGATGGAGGGACCGGGACTACTGGAAACTGTCCCTCCTAGGTAGGATGCTCTGCATTTTAATTGCATTAGTCATACACACTTATCCATACCAATTGCTGTTTATTATAAATACACCGAAAATACAATGAACTGAGAGTCGCTACCAGAGTAGGCAAAAGGTCCCCTAAACAAACTAAACTGAGATGCACTGCCAAGCAGGACTAAACAAACAGAAATAAACTGCTGAGCAGGAGTAGCTACAAAAACAAAATAAGGACACTGAAAGTCACTGCACTAAGCAGGTCAAAGATAACTTTGAGCAAACAAAACGTCAAACACTACAGAACTGGGCTCTTCGCCTCTCTACAAAAATTCTAATGTAACAAATGAAAATAACAGAGCTGCACACAACCTAACTCGGACATAACCAACCGTGGTACAAGAAGCCAGAGATCGAGGTCAGACAGTTTCAAACACAAGGTCCACCATGAAACATATTGACAACTGGAGGAGTCTCCATCCTCCACTTAAATAGTCCTCCAGTTAATGATGCTCCTGGAAGGATACCAGCTGCTCAGTGCGGCCATGCCACCAGCCCCACGTCTGGCCTGTGTTGCTCCTGTTGCCAAACCACATTTGGCTCTTGCTCAACATCTATTCAAATTCCTTTCGGCCCCACGTCTCCTGGTGTATTTTGTTTACATTTGAAAGAATGTTTTGTGTTGTTTGTGTTTGGATTAAGCAAACTGTTTAATTTACCCATGGCTCGCTCTGACTCAGTGTAAATGGACCCCCCCCCCCCTCGTCGTGTTACTCCTCCAGTTTACAGACAAACATTCGGACATTGCTTCATGTTTTTAGGTTAGGTTATATTTTAAGTGTGTTTAAATAAAAACATGTGTGTTTAAATAAAAACATTGTTTTTAAGATGTTTAGCAGTACTACAACTACTAAGTCATACTACAACTACTAAATTGTAATCTGTGCAAAGCAATAAATCCTTTTGCAGAGGATTATTTATCTGCATGAAACTAATGGACTAATCCTTCATTTTTAAATACTATCCATTCATTGCTTTGGTCAACCCCCTTTAAAAATTTGGGTTTTTCTTCAAATTTTTTGATATGCCATCTGTCATTATCAACAACACCTGAACGACATTACGGGTTCTCCCATCCAATGGCCTTTAGACTCATCTCATTATGTACAAATTTTTTCTGACAACATGACAATATTATGCCACTGCCATGTCCCATTATAATGAGCTGCATAGAGCTAGAGACCTTTCAACCTTCAAGCTAATTAATTCTGGTCAGATCTTGCTGTAATTCCTTTCCACACCATCCTACTGGCATAAGCCTTGTCCAGCATTTCAGACACATGCTTTATTCAGATACATTTAATTCCCTGAGGACAATCTTAAGGTCTGGGAATACATTTACTGTACCTCCCAACCTAGCACTGTTTAACAGCTTTTTAAAAGTATTTTTGGGTTGTAGTGTGTCCATTGTTTAAAAATTGTCATTTAAAGGGTATGTTCAAACAAATAATAATAATAATTGAACTTTATTGATCACACATTAAAATAAAATATTTATGAAATTAATCTCTGCAATTTGACCCATCCTTTGAAGGGAGAAGTGGGCAGCCTGGGGAGCTAGTGTAAAGTGTCCTGCTCAAGGACAATATCTTGGTGTCAGAAGCAGGTATGATATAAGAACCTGGTATGATATAAGTGAATATGACCATAATGTTACTTTCCACAGTAAAGGTTATAATACTGTGGCTTCTGACGCTAAGTCTATATCATCAGCAGTGGAGAAATATGTCAATGAGCTGAAAACGTTCTGTGAATGCATCCTGTTAGATGGGGAAATGACACATTATTTTTGGACAGATAGGTTTTATCATGTTACCTCTCTATTAAACTGTGTGTGTGTGTGTGTGTTTTGAATTTTGACAAAAAACCTGAATTTTATCTAAGTTAAAGTATATCAGCTGTCTCATCCATCTGTTTCACAACCCCTGAGCAATTGTAATGGCATTAACTCAGTGTTGATTTTTTTTTTTTATTAGACACCTTCTCAATGTCCCTAGGCTCATTTTCCTTTTTTGGATAGAGACTAGAAAGACATAGTGCTGTGTGAGTCACTGAAAGCAAATTTCATTTCACAGTGAATGACTGATAAGTGTGCAGTAACCTGACCACTGATGAAATTTGGAAAAGAATGGTGTGAGCTGGCTGAGTCCTGTGAAGATTATTGAGCCAAAAGCTGTAAACGATGAGAAAACCACCACTCAACCATTACACACATTCAAAAAATGCTATTTATCAAAGTGACAAAATCTGATTGTGCCAGCAGGAGTCATCTACTATAACCCTTCAGTTTAAATACAATACTGTGCATACAGTTGATTAATGGGCCTGGCTTTGTATGTAGAGTAGGAGATAGTGTCATGTCTCAGCTTTTGATCACCACCGTTATCATTCTGTTTGCTGTTTCCGGTTTTATTTTGTCATACTTCTTGGTTTTATTCTGTCAGTTTCTGCCTTATATTTCGAGTCACGTGCCTTCTCAGCTGTTCTCTTTTAGTAATCTATTCTGTGTATTTAATCACCAGTCCTCACCTCAGTTCTCTGCCAGATTGTAGCGTGTACTCACCTCTATCCAGCATTCTTCATCCAGTTCCAGTCCGTTTTTTGGAACTACTTACATTAAGCAAACATTCATACTAGTTCTGTCTCCGGCTGTGCATGTGAGTCCTGTACAGTGCTCACTCCGTGACAGATGCATTTCCAGCATTTCAGCTGGTACATTCAGATGATCTGTGGCATCATGTTAGTGAGAACAATACGATTAAAATGTAGTCATCTTGAGAATCTATAAAGTCTTCTTGCAATTATAATATTTAGTGGGAGAGCTGAACAGCTCTCACACTATTGTTATCTTCGGTCTTTATTATCACAGTGAATGCTGCAAAGCATTCACTGTATTGTTTTTCTAAGCTTTATCACAGTGAATGCTGCAAAGCATTCACTGTATTGTTTTTCTAAGCTTTATTATTAGTGGGAGAGCTGAACAGCTCTCACACTATTGATATCTTCGCTCTTTATTTTTAGTGGGAGAGCTGAACAGCTCTCACACTATTGATATCTTCGCTCTTTATTAGTGGGAGAGCTGAACAGCTCTCACACTATTGATATCTTCGCTCTTTATTAGTGGGAGAGCTGAACAGCTCTCACACTATTGATATCTTCGCTCTTTATTAGTGGGAGAGCTGAACAGCTCTCACACTATTGATATCTTCACTCTTTATTTTTCTTCTTATTAGTGGGAGAGCTGAACAGCTCTCACACTATTGAGATCTTCGCTCTTTATTATTAGTGGGAGAGCTGAACAGCTCTCACACTATTGAGATCTTCGCTCTTTATTAGTGGGAGAGCTGAACAGCTCTCACACTATTGATATCTTCGCTCTTTATTAGTGGGAGAGCTGAACAGCTCTCACACTATTGATATCTTCGCTCTTTATTAGTGGGAGAGCTGAACAGCTCTCACACTATTGATATCTTCGCTCTTTATTAGTGGGAGAGCTGAACAGCTCTCACACTATTGAGATCTTCGCTCTTTATTAGTGGGAGAGCTGAACAGCTCTCACACTATTGAGATCTTCGCTCTTTATTATTAGTGGGAGAGCTGAACAGCTCTCACACTATTGAGATCTTCGCTCTTTATTAGTGGGAGAGCTGAACAGCTCTCACACTATTGAGATCTTCGCTCTTTATTATTAGTGGGAGAGCTGAACAGCTCTCACACTATTGAGATCTTCGCTCTTTATTATTATTATTCTTATTATTTCGCCCCGTTTTTCGGTCGCTATCTACTTCTCAACGCTTCATCGCAGAATCATCGTTCAACGTTCTAAACGTGCGTCATCGTTAGACGATGCAGGCTATTACTTTTCACGTTTTCAGCTTTTCAACTTTTAACGTTATTCAACGTTTTCCGTCGTTTTTTTATAATGGTCGTCTATGGGAATCATCGTTCAACTTTCTGTCAACTTTCCTCTTTTCATCAGCGTCTATCATCGTCATACTTTGGCGTAGAAACGTCATTTCAACGTCAAAAGCGTCTATCATCTTTCAACGTTCTCCGTGTAAATCAGCGTCCTCGTATCTTTTATAGTTTTCGACTTGTGAGCGTTTAAATATCGTGTGTTTTTTGTTAAATTTTCAGCTTTTCCATTAGTGTGTATTGGGTCTGTTAGAGTGCGTGATGTCACAGCTACAGTGAGAAGGTGCGCTTTTTTAAGACTGAACTTCTGTCTCTAACTCGTCACTACAGCCACAATTTTTACTCTATCAACATAATTCCTTCACTAAATCGTAGTCATACTTGTCCTCTTTCTAATGATGTGTCTGGATATACCCTCAGACCTATACTTTAGTCGCTATCAACCTCAAAGCGCAGAGAGATCCCGAAATTCTCCCTTAGACTCTAATGATAATTTTCGGCAGACTTCTAGGGAGAAAAACAGAGGAGACATATTTTGAAATTGCCACTGTGGCTACAATCTTTTATCCTCAAATATAAAATTCACACCATTTGCTCATTGAAGCCTTGGGACTCGTAAAATGAAATAATTTTTGTGATAACTATCATGGTTTAGCTGGAACAAGCCTGTTTATACAGGGTGAAACTCTGCTTTTACAGAGCAGAGTGAGCCTGATTTTCCCGCCTTTCGTCTCCATGGCGACGGCGCAGCTGCAGATTTCACTGACAGGTCAAATTCCTGATTCTCAGTGTAGACAGCAGTTCCATGCTTATTACTGATTACTCAACTACACTATTGGATTGTGTAGTAATTAAGCACACACTTCCTCTAAATCCTTTCAAAATAAAAGCACCAAGCCAAATAATTAGCTTTAATAGCAATATTTCAACTTTTAGATGGGTAATTATGACTATTTAAAGATAGATTAACAGTTTAGTAATCACCCACACGTGCTTCCTCTACATCCTTTCAAAATAAAAGCACCAATGCCATTTATTAGCTTTAACTGCACTGTTTTTGCCTTTGAATGGGTAATTAAAGACTAATTGACAGTTACGCTATTACCCCCACACATTTCCTCTAAATCCTTTCAAAATAAAAGCACCAATTACAATTTATTACCTTTAATGGCAAGATTGATTAAAAAAATTTGTGGTTCTGAATACTTACCAATCGTTAATGGGACTACTTTAGAGTTCAGTAAATAGCCACTCAAACCTATTAGGGTGCTTTTATTCTGAAAGGGCTAAATCTAAATCTTTTGCTTTAATAGGGCTATTCTTGCTATTGAATGATAAATTATGACTATCTAATGACTATTTTATAGTTTAGTAATCGCCCACACACAACCTCTAAATCCTTTCAGAATAAAAGCACCAATGTAATTTATTACCTAAATGGCAAGATTTTTGTTTCTGACTGGTAAATTTCTACTAGTTATTAAAATATTACACAGTTAGGTAATTATTTACAAATACTTTCTTCAAATCAAAAAGATAGTCGGCTTATTTATGATTGTCAACAATGCACATTGGTCAACTTTTTAATCTTTGACATCTTTTAACCTTGGTCAACTTTTGAATCATTGTCATCTCTTTAATATTGTCATAGTATGACCTTGGTCATCTTTTTAATCATCATCTTTTTAATCGCCATCTTTTGTCATCGTTTTAATCTTTGTCAACGTTTTCTCGTTTTCATCGTTTTGCCGTAGTCAACGTTTTGACGTCAGCAGCTTAATCAGCGTTTGTCATCGTTGCGGCAGCAGATCAGCTCTCCCACGTAATTTCTCGAGAAATTACTTTTTCTAGTTATTATTCTTATTATTTCGCCCCGTTTTTCGGTCGCTATCTACTTCTCAACGCTTCATCGTAGAATCATCGTTCAACGTTCTAAACGTGCGTCATCGTTAGACGATGCAGGCTATTACTTTTCACGTTTTCAGCTTTTAAACTTTTAACGTTATTCAACGTTTTTCGTCGTTTTTTTATAATGGTCGTCTATGGGAATCATCGTTCAACTTTCTGTCAACTTCACTCTTTTCATCAGCGTCTATCATCGTCATACTTTGGCGTAGAAACGTCATTTCAACGTCAAAATCATCTATCATCTTTCATCGTTCTCCGTGTAAATCAGCGTCCTCGTATCTTTTATAGTTTTCAACTTGTGAGCGTTTAAATATCGTGTGGTTTTTGTTAAATTTTCAGCTTTTCCATTAGTGTGTATTGGCTCTGCTAGAGTGCGTGATGTCACAGCTACAGTGAGAAGGTGCGCTTTTTTAAGACAGAACTTCTGTCTCTAACTCGTCACTACAGCCACAATTTTTACTCTATCAACGTAATTACTTCACTAAATCGTAGTCATACTTGTCTTCTTTCTAATGATGTGTCTGGATATACCCTCAGACCTATACTTTAGTCGCTATCGACCTCAAAGTGCAGAGAGATCCTGAAATTCTCCCATTGACTCTAATGATAATTTTTGGCAGACGTCTGAGGAGAAAAACAGAGGAGACATATTTTGAAATTGCCACTGTGGCTACAAGCTTTTGTCCTTAAACATAAAATTCACACCATTTGCTCATTGAAGCTTTGGGACTCGTAAAATGAAATAATTTTTGTGATAACTATCATGGTTTAGCTGAAACAAGCCTGTTTATACAGGGTGAAACTCTGCTTTTACAGAGCAGAGTGAGCCTGATTTTCCCGCCTTTCGTCTCCATGGCGACAGCGCAGCTGCAGATTTCACTGACAGGTCAAACTTCTGATGCTCAGTGTAGACAGCAGTTCCATGCTTGTTACTGATTACTCAACTACACTATTGGATTGTGTAGTAATTAAGCACACACTTCCTCTAAATCCTTTCAAAATAAAAGCACCAAGCCAAATAATTAGCTTTAATAGCAATATTTCTGCTTTTAGATGGGTAATTATGACTGTTTAAATATAGATTAACAGTTTAGTAATGACCCACACATGCTTCCTCTACATCCTTTCAAAATAAAAGCACCAATGCCAATTATTAGCTTTAACTGCACTGTTTTTGCCTTTGAATGGGTAATTATGATTATTTAAAGACTAGTTGACAGTTACGCTATTACCCCCACACATTTCCTCTAAATCCTTTCAAAATAAAAGCACCAATTACAATTTTTTACTTTTAATGGCAAGATTGATTAGAAAGTTTGTGGTTCTGAATACTAACCAATCGTTAATGAGACTACTTTAGAGTTCAGTAAATAGCCACTCAAACTTATTAGGGTGCTTTTATTCTGAAAGGGCTAAATCTAAATCTTTTGCTTTAATAGGGCTATTGTTTCTATTGAATGATAAATTATGACTATCTAATGACTATTTTATAATTTAGTAATCACTCACACACAACCTCTAAATCCTTTCAAAATAAAAGCACCAATGTAATTTATTATCTTAAATGGCAAGATTTTTGTTTCTGACTGGTAAATTTTTAATAGTTATAAAACTATTACACAGTTAGGTAATTATTTACAAATACTTTCTTCAAATCAAAAAGATAGTGAACTTATTTATGATTGTCAACAATGCACTCTGGTCAACTTTTTAATCTTTGACATCTTTTTACCTTGGTCAACTTTTGAGTCATTGTCATATTTTAATCTTGTCTTAGTATGACCTTGGTCATCTTTTTAATCATCATGTTTTTAATCGCCATCTTTTGTCATCGTTTTAATCTTTGTCATCGTTTCCTCGTTTTCATCGTTTTGCCGTAGTCAACTTTTGGATGTAGTCAACTTTTTGACGTCAGCAGCTTAATCAGCGTTTGTCATCGTTGCGGCAGCAGATCAGCTCTCCCACGTAATTTCTCGAGAAATTACTTTTTCTAGTTAGTGGGAGAGCTGAACAGCTCTCACACTATTGAGATCTTCGCTCTTTATTATTATTATTCTTATTATTTCGCCCCGTTTTTCGGTCGCTATCTACTTCTCAACGCTTCATCGCAGAATCATCGTTCAACGTTCTAAACGTGCGTCATCGTTAGACGATGCAGGCTATTACTTTTCACGTTTTCAGCTTTTCAACTTTTAACGTTATTCAACGTTTTCCGTCGTTTTTTTATAATGGTCGTCTATGGGAATCATCGTTCAACTTTCTGTCAACTTTCCTCTTTTCATCAGCGTCTATCATCGTCATACTTTGGCGTAGAAACGTCATTTCAACGTCAAAAGCGTCTATCATCTTTCAACGTTCTCCGTGTAAATCAGCGTCCTCGTATCTTTTATAGTTTTCGACTTGTGAGCGTTTAAATATCGTGTGGTTTTTGTTAAATTTTCAGCTTTTCCATTAGTGTGTATTGGGTCTGTTAGAGTGCGTGATGTCACAGCTACAGTGAGAAGGTGCGCTTTTTTAAGACAGAACTTCTGTCTCTAACTCGTCACTACAGCCACAATTTTTACTCTATCAACATAATTACTTCACTAAATCGTAGTCATACTTGTCTTCTTTCTAATGATGTGTCTGGATATACCCTCAGACCTATACTTTAGTCGCTATCAACCTCAAAGCGCAGAGAGATCCCGAAATTCTCCCATAGACTCTAATGATAATTTTCGGCAGACTTCTAGGGAGAAAAACAGAGGAGACATATTTTGAAATTGCCACTGTGGCTACAATCTTTTATCCTCAAATATAAAATTCACACCATTTGCTCATTGAAGCCTTGGGACTCGTAAAATGAAATAATTTTTGTGATAACTATCATGGTTTAGCTGGAACAAGCCTGTTTATACAGGGTGAAACTCTGCTTTTACAGAGCAGAGTGAGCCTGATTTTCCCGCCTTTCGTCTCCATGGCGACGGCGCAGCTGCAGATTTCACTGACAGGTCAAACTCCTGATGCTCAGTGTAGACAGCAGTTCCATGCTTATTACTGATTACTCAACTACACTATTGGATTGTGTAGTAATTAAGCACACACTTCCTCTAAATCCTTTCAAAATAAAAGCACCAAGCCAAATAATTAGCTTTAATAGCAATATTTCAACTTTTAGATGGGTAATTATGACTATTTAAAGATAGATTAACAGTTTAGTAATTACCCACACGTGCTTCCTCTACATCCTTTCAAAATAAAAGCACCAATGCCATTATTAGCTTTAACTGCACTGTTTTTGCCTTTGAATGGGTAATTAAAGACTAATTGACAGTTACGCTATTACCCCCACACATTTCCTCTAAATCCTTTCAAAATAAAAGCACCAATTACAATTTATTACCTTTAATGGCAAGATTGATTAAAAAAATTTGTGGTTCTGAATACTTACCAATCGTTAATGGGACTACTTTAGAGTTCAGTAAATAGCCACTCAAACCTATTAGGGTGCTTTTATTCTGAAAGGGCTAAATCTAAATCTTTTGCTTTAATAGGGCTATTCTTGCTATTGAATGATAAATTATGACTATCTAATGACTATTTTATAGTTTAGTAATCGCCCACACACAACCTCTAAATCCTTTCAGAATAAAAGCACCAATGTAATTTATTACCTAAATGGCAAGATTTTTGTTTCTGACTGGTAAATTTCTACTAGTTATTAAAATATTACACAGTTAGGTAATTATTTACAAATACTTTCTTCAAATCAAAAAGATAGTCGGCTTATTTATGATTGTCAACAATGCACATTGGTCAACTTTTTAATCTTTGACATCTTTTAACCTTGGTCAACTTTTGAATCATTGTCATCTCTTTAATATTGTCATAGTATGACCTTGGTCATCTTTTAATCATCATCTTTTTAATCGCCATCTTTTGTCATCGTTTTAATCTTTGTCAACGTTTTCTCGTTTTCATCGTTTTGCCGTAGTCAACGTTTTGACGTCAGCAGCTTAATCAGCGTTTGTCATCGTTGCGGCAGCAGATCAGCTCTCCCACGTAATTTCTCGAGAAATTACTTTTTCTAGTTATTATTATTATTATTCTTATTATTTCGCCCCGTTTTTCGGTCGCTATCTACTTCTCAACGCTTCATCGCAGAATCATCGTTCAACGTTCTAAACGTGCGTCATCGTTAGACGATGCAGGCTATTACTTTTCACGTTTTCAGCTTTTCAACTTTTAACGTTATTCATCGTTTTCCGTCGTTTTTTTATAATGGTCGTCAATGGGAATCATCGTTCAACTTTCTGTCAACTTCCCTCTTTTCATCAGCGTCTATCATCGTCATACTTTGGCGTAGAAACGTCATTTTAACGTCAAAAGCGTCTATCATCTTTCAACGTTCTCCGTGTAAATCAGCGTCCTCGTATCTTTTATAGTTTTCGACTTGTGAGCGTTTAAATATCGTGTGGTTTTTGTTAAGTTTTCAGCTTTTCCATTAGTGTGTGTTGGCTCTGCTAGAGTGCGTGATGTCACAGCTACAGTGAGAAGGTGCGCTTTTTTAAGACAGAACTTCTGTCTCTAACTCGTCACTACAGCCACAATTATTACTCTATCAACGTAATTACTTCACTAAAACGTAGTCATACTTGTCTTCTTTCTAATGATGTGTCTGGATATACCCTCAGACCTATACTTTAGTCGCTATCGACCTCAAAGCGCAGAGAGATCCCCAAATTCTCTCATAGACTCTAATGATAATTTTCGGCAGACGTCTGGGGAGAAAAACAGAGGAGACATATTTTGAATTTGCCACTGTGGCTACAAGCTTTTATCCTCAAATATAAAATTCACACCATTTGCTCATTGAAGCCTTGGGACTCGTAAAATGAAATAATTTTTGTGATAACTATCATGGTTTAGCTGGAACAAGCCTGTTTATACAGGGTGAAACTCTGCTTTTACAGAGCAGAGTGAGCCTGATTTTCCCGCCTTTCGTCTCCATGGCGACGGCGCAGCTGCAGATTTAACTGACAGGTCAAACTGCTGATGCTCAGTGTAGACAGCAGTTCCATGCTTATTACTGATTACTCAACTACACTATTGGATTGTGTAGTAATTAAGCACACACTTCCTCTAAATCCTTTCAAAATAAAAGCACCAAGCCAAATAATTAGCTTTAATAGCAATATTTCAACTTTTAGATGGGTAATTATGACTATTTAAAGATAGATTAACAGTTTAGTAATTACCCACACATGCTTCCTCTACATCCTTTCAAAATAAAAGCACCAATGCCAATTATTAGCTTTAACTGCACTGTTTTTGCCTTTGAATGGGTAATTAAAGACTAATTGACAGTTACGCTATTACCCCCACACATTTCCTCTAAATCCTTTCAAAATAAAAGCACCAATTACAATTTATTACCTTTAATGGCAAGATTGATTTAAAAAAATGTGTGGTTCTGAATACTTACCAATCGTTAATGGGACTACTTTAGAGTTCAGTAAATAGCCACTCAAACTTATTAGGGTGCTTTTATTCTGAAAGGGCTAAATCTAAATCTTTTGCTTTAATAGGGCTATTCTTGCTATTGAATGATAAATTATGACTATCTAATGACTATTTTATAGTTTAGTAATCGCCCACACACAACCTCTAAATCCTTTCAAAATAAAAGCACCAATGTAATTTATTACCTAAATGGCAAGATTTTTGTTTCTGACTGGTAAATTTCTACTAGTTATTAAAATATTACACAGTTAGGTAATTATTTACAAATACTTTCTTCAAATCAAAAAGATAGTCAGCTTATTTATGATTGTCAACAATGCACATTGGTCAACCTTTTAATCTTTGACATCTTTTAACCTTGGTCAACTTTTGAATCATTGTCATCTCTTTAATATTGTCATAGTATGACCTTGGTCATCTTTTTAATCATCATCTTTTTAATCGCCATCTTTTGTCATCGTTTTAATCTTTGTCAACGTTTTCTCGTTTTCATCGTTTTGCCGTAGTCAACTTTTTGACGTCAGCAGCTTAATCAGCGTTTGTCATCGTTGCGGCAGCAGATCAGCTCTCCCACGTAATTTCTCGAGAAATTACTTTTTCTAGTTATTATTATTATTCTTATTATTTCGCCCCGTTTTTCGGTCGCTATCTACTTCTCAACGCTTCATCGCAGAATCATCGTTCAACGTTCTAAACGTGCGTCATCGTTAGACGATGCAGGCTATTACTTTTCACGTTTTCAGCTTTTCAACTTTTAACGTTATTCATCGTTTTCCGTCGTTTTTTTATAATGGTCGTCTATGGGAATCATCGTTCAACTTTTTGTCAACTTGCCTCTTTTCATCAGCGTCTATCATCGTCATACTTTGGCGTAGAAACGTCATTTTAAACGTCAAAAGCGTCTATCTTTCATCGTTCTCCGTGTAAATCAGCGTCCTCGTATCTTTTATAGTTTTTCGACTTGTGAGCGTTTAAATATGGTGTGGTTTTTGTTAAATTTTCAGCTTTTCCATTAGTGTGTGTTGGGTCAGTTAGAGTGCGTGATGTCACAGCTACAGTGAGAAGGTGCGCCTTTTTAAGACAGAACTTCTGTCTCTAACTCGTCACTACAGCCACAATTTTTACTCTATCAACATAATTACTTCACTAAATCGTAGTCATACTTGTCTTCTTTCTAATGATGTGTCTGGATATACCCTCAGACCTATACTTTAGTCGCTATCAACCTCAAAGCGCAGAGAGTTCCCGAAATTCTCCCATAGACACTAATGATAATTTTCGGCAGACGTCTGGGGAGAAAAACAGAGGAGACATATTTTGAAATTGCCACTGTGGCTACAAGCTTTTATCCTCAAACATAAAATTCACACCATTTGCTCATTGAAGCCTTGGGACTCGTAAAATGAAATAATTTTTGTGATAACTATCATGGTTTAGCTGGAACAAGCCTGTTTATACAGGGTGAAACTCTGCTTTTACAGAGCAGAGTGAGCCTGATTTTCCCGCCTTTCGTCTCCATGGCGACGGCGCAGCTGCAGATTTCACTGACAGGTCAAACTCCTGATGCTCAGTGTAGACAGCAGTTCCATGCTTGTTACTGATCACTCAACTACACTATTGGATTGTGTAGTAATTAAGCACACACTTCCTCTAAATCCTTTCAAAATAAAAGCACCAAGCCAAATAATTGGCTTTAATAGCAATATTTCTGCTTTTAGATGGGTAATTATGACTGTTTAAATATAGATTAACAGTTTAGTAATGACCCACACATGCTTCCTCTACATCCTTTCAAAATAAAAGCACCAATGCCAATTATTAGCTTTAACTGCACTGTTTTTGCCTTTGAATGGGTAATTATGATTATTTAAAGATTAGTTGACAGTTACGCTATTACCCCCACACATTTCCTCTAAATCCTTTCAAAATAAATGCACCAATTACAATTTTTTACTTTAATGGCAAGATTGATTAGAAAGTTTGTGGTTCTGAATACTTACCAATCGTTAATGAGACTACTTTAGAGTTCAGTAAATAGCCACTCAAACTTATTAGGGTGCTTTTATTCTGAAAGGGCTAAATCTAAATCTTTTGCTTTAATAGGGCTATTGTTGCTATTGAATGATAAATTATGACTATCTAATGACTATTTTATAATTTAGTAATCACTCACACACAACCTCTAAATCCTTTCAAAATAAAAGCACCAATGTAATTTATTATCTTAAATGGCAAGATTTTTGTTTCTGACTGGTAAATTTTTAATGGTTATTAAACTATTACACAGTTAGGCAATTATTTACAAATACTTTCTTCAAATCAAAAAGATAGTCATCTTATTTATGGTTGTTAACAATGCACCTTGGTCAACTTTTTAATCTTTGACATCTTTTAACCTTGGTCAACTTTTGAATCATTGTCATATTTTAATCTTGTCCTAGTATGACATTGGTCATCTTTTTAATCGCCATCTTTTGTCATTGTTTTATTCTTTGTCAACGTTTTCTCGTTTTCATCGCTTTGCCGTAGTCAACTTTTGGACGTAGTCAACTTTTTTGACGTCAGCAGCTTAATCAGCGTTTGTCATCGTTGCGGCAGCAGATCAGCTCTCCCACGTAATTTCTCGAGAAATTGCTTTTTCTAGTTATTATTATTTTTCTTCTTATTTCGCCCCGTTTTTCGGTCGCTTTCATCGTCTCAACGCTTCGTCGTAGAATCGCCGTTCAACTTTCTAAACGTGTGTCGTCTTTAGGGGATGGGGGCTATTACTTTTCACGTTTTCAGCTTTTCAACTTTAACGTTATTCAACGTTTTTCGTCGTTTTTTATAATGGTCGTCTATGGGAATCATCGTTCAACTTTTTGTCAACTTGCCTCTTTTCGTCAGCTTCTGTCATCGTCATACTTTGGCGTAGAAACGTCATTTCAACGTCAAAAGCGTCTATCATCTTTCAGCGTTCTCCATGTAAATCAGCGTCCTCGTATCTTTTATAGTTTTCGACTTGTGAGCGTTTAAATATGGTGTGGTTTTTGTTAAATTTTCAGCTTTTCCATTAGTGTGTATTGGGTCAGTTAGAGTGCGTGATGTCACAGCTACAGTGAGAAGGTGCGCTTTTTTAAGACAGAACTTCTGTCTCTAACTCGTCACTACAGCCACAATTTTTACTCTATCAACATAATTACTTCACTAAATCGTAGTCAAACTTGTCTTCTTTCTAATGATGTGTCTGGATATACCCTCAGACCTATACTTTAGTCGCTATCAACCTCAAAGCGCAGAGAGATCCCGAAATTCTCCCATAGACTCTAATGATAATTTTCGGCAGACGTCTGGGGAGAAAAACAGAGGAGACATATTTTGAAATTGCCACTGTGGCTACAAGCTTTTGTCCTCAAACATAAAATTCACACCATTTGCTCATTGAAGCCTTGGGACTCGTAAAATGAAATAATTTTTGTGATAACTATCATGGTTTAGCTGGAACAAGCCTGTTTATACAGGGTGAAACTCTGCTTTTACACAGCAGAGTGAGCCTGATTTTCCCGCCTTTCGTCTCCATGGCGACGGCGCAGCTGCAGATTTCACTGACAGGTCAAACTGCTGACGCTCAGTGTAGACAGCAGTTCCATGCTTATTACTGATTACTCAACTACACTATTGGATTGTGTAGTAATTAAGCACACACTTCCTCTAAATCCTTTCAAAATAAAGCACCAAGCCAAATAATTAGCTTTAATAGCAATATTTCAACTTTTAGATGGGTAATTATGACTATTTAAAGATAGATTAACAGTTTAGTAATTACCCACACGTGCTTCCTCTACATCCTTTCAAAATAAAAGCACCAATGCCAATTATTAGCTTTAACTGCACTGTTTTTGCCTTTGAATGGGTAATTATGATTATTAATGGGTAATTAAAGACTAATTGACAGTTATGCTATTACCCCCACACATTTCCTCTAAATCCTTTCAAAATAAAAGCACCAATTACAATTTATTACCTTTAATGGCAAGATTGATTAAAAAAATTGTGGTTCTGAATACTTACCAATCGTTAATGGGACTACTTTAGAGTTCAGTAAATAGACACTCAAACTTATTAGGGTGCTTTTATTCTGAAAGGGCTAAATCTAAATCTTTTGCTTTAATAGGGCTATTCTTGCTATTGAATGATAAACTATGACTATCTAATGACTATTTTATAGTTTAGTAATCGCCCACACACAACCTCTAAATCCTTTCAAAATAAAAGCACCAATGTAATTTATTACCTTAAATGGCAAGATTTTTGTTTCTGACTGGTAAATTTCTACTAGTTATTAAACTATTACACAGTTAGGTAATTATTTACAAATACTTTCTTCAAATCAAAAAGATAGTCAGCTTATTTATGATTGTCAACAATGCACCTTGGTCAACTTTTTAATATTTTAAACGTGGTCAACTTTTGAATCATTGTCATCTCTTTAATATTGTCATAGTATGACCTTGGTCATCTTTTTAATCATCATCTTTTTAATACTATGACCAAGGTCATAGTATGACCTTGGTCATCTTTTTAATCATCATCTTTTTAATCGCCATCTTTTGTCATCGTTTTAATTTTTGTCAACGTTTTCTCGTTTTCATCGTTTTCATCGTTTTGCCGTAGTCAACTTTTTGACGTCAGCAGCTTAATCAGCGTTTGTCATCGTTGCGGCAGCAGATCAGCTCTCCCACGTAATTTCTCGAGAAATTACTTTTTCTAGTTTTTCTTCTTATTTCGCCCCGTTTTTCGGTCGCTTTCATCGTCTCAACGCTTCGTCGTAGAATCGCCGTTCAACTTTCTAAACGTGTGTCGTCTTTAGGGGATGGGGGCTATTACTTTTCACATTTTCAGCTTTTCAACTTTTAACGTTATTCAACGTTTTTCGTCGTTTTTTTATAATGGTCGTCTATGGGAATCATCGTTCAACTTTTCATTATCAACCTCAAAGCACAGAGAGATCCCGAAATTCTCCCATAGACTCTAATGATAATTTTCGGCAGACGTCTGGGGAGAAAAACAGAGGAGACATATTTTGAAATTGCCACTGTGGCTACAAGCTTTTATCCTCAAACATAAATTCACACCATTTGCTCATTGAAGCCTTGGGACTCGTAAAATGAAATAATTTTTGTGATAACTATCATGGTTTAGCTGGAACAAGCCTGTTTATACAGGGTGAAACTCTGCTTTTACAGAGCAGAGTGAGCCTGATTTTCCCGCCTTTTGTCTCCATGGCGACGGCGCAGCTGCAGATTTGACTGACAGGTCAAACTGCTGATGCTCAGTGTAGACAGCAGTTCCATGCTTATTACTGATTACTCAACTACACTATTGGATTGTGTAGTAATTAAGCACACACTTCCTCTAAATCCTTTCAAAATAAAAGCACCAAGCCAAATAATTAGCTTTAATAGCAATATTTCAACTTTTAGATGGGTAATTATGACTATTTAAAGATAGATTAACAGTTTAGTAATTACCCACACGTGCTTCCTCTACATCCTTTCAAAATAAAAGCACCAATGCCAATTATTAGCTTTAACTGCACTGTTTTTGCCTTTGAATGGGTAATTAAAGACTAATTGACAGTTACGCTATTACCCCCAACACATTTCCTCTAAATCCTTTCAAAATAAAAGCACCAATTACAATTTATTACCTTTAATGGCAAGATTGATTAAAAAAAATTGTGGTTCTGAATACTTACCAATCGTTAATGGGACTACTTTAGAGTTCAGTAAATAGCCACTCAAACTTATTAGGGTGCTTTTATTCTGAAAGGGCTAAATCTAAATCTTTTGCTTTAATAGGGCTATTCTTGCTATTGAATGATAAATTATGACTATCTAATGACTATTTTATAGTTTAGTAATCGCCCACACACAACCTCTAAATCCTTTCAAAATAAAAGCACCAATGTAATTTATTACCTAAATGGCAAGATTTTTGTTTCTGACTGGTAAATTTCTACTAGTTATTAAAATATTACACAGTTAGGTAATTATTTACAAATACTTTCTTCAAATCAAAGAGATAGTCAGCTTATTTATGATTATCAACAATGCACATTGGTCAACCTTTTAATCTTTGACATCTTTTAACCTTGGTCAACTTTTGAATCATTGTCATCTCTTTAATATTGTCATAGTATGACCTTGGTCATCTTTTTAATCATCATCTTTTTAATCGCCATCTTTTGTCATCGTTTTAATCTTTGTCAACGTTTTCTCGTTTTCATCGTTTTCATCGTTTTGCCGTAGTCAACTTTTTGACGTCAGCAGCTTAATCAGCGTTTGTCATCGTTGCGGCAGCAGATCAGCTCTCCCACGTAATTTCTCGAGAAATTACTTTTTCTAGTTATTAGTGGGAGAGCTGAACAGCTCTCACACTATTGAGATCTTCGCTCTTTATTATTATTATTTCGCCCCGTTTTTCGGTCGCTATCTACTTCTCAACGCTTCATCGTAGAATCATCGTTCAACGTTCTAAACGTGCGTCATCGTTAGACGATGCAGGCTATTACTTTTCACGTTTTCAGCTTTTAAACTTTTAACGTTATTCAACGTTTTTCGTCGTTTTTTTATAATGGTTGTCTATGGGAATCATCGTTCAACTTTCTGTCAACTTCCCTCTTTTCATCAGCGTCTATCATCGTCATACTTTGGCGTAGAAACGTCATTTCAACGTCAAAAGCATCTATCATCTTTCATCGTTCTCCGTGTAAATCAGCGTCCTCGTATCTTTTATAGTTTTCGACTTGTGAGCGTTTAAATATGGTGTGGTTTTTGTTAAATTTTCAGCTTTTCCATTAGTGTGTATTGGGTCAGTTAGAGTGCGTGATGTCACAGCTACAGTGAGAAGGTGCGCTTTTTTTAAGACAGAACTTCTGTCTCTAACTCGTCACTACAGCCACAATTTTTACTCTATCAACGTAATTACTTCACTAAATCGTAGTCATACTTGTCTTCTTTCTAATGATGTGTCTGGATATACCCTCAGACCTATACTTTAGTCGCTATCGACCTCAAAGTGCAGAGAGATCCTGAAATTCTCCCATTGACTCTAATGATAATTTTCGGCAGACGTCTGAGGAGAAAAACAGAGGAGACATATTTTGAAATTGCCACTGTGGCTACAAGCTTTTGTCCTTAAACATAAAATTCACACCATTTGCTCATTGAAGCCTTGGGACTCGTAAAATGAAATAATTTTTGTGATAACTATCATGGTTTAGCTGAAACAAGCCTGTTTATACAGGGTGAAACTCTGCTTTTACAGAGCAGAGTGAGCCTGATTTTCCCGCCTTTCGTCTCCATGGCGACGGCGCAGCTGCAGATTTCACTGACAGGTCAAACTCCTGATGCTCAGTGTAGACAGCAGTTCCATGCTTATTACTGATTACTCAACTACACTATTGGATTGTGTAGTAATTAAGCACACACTTCCTCTAAATCCTTTCAAAATAAAAGCACCAAGCCAAATAATTAGCTTTAATAGCAATATTTCTGCTTTTAGATGGGTAATTATGACTATTTAAATATAGATTAACAGTTTAGTAATTACCCACACATGCTTCCTCTACATCCTTTCAAAATAAAAGCACCAATGCCAATTATTAGCTTTAACTGCACTGTTTTTGCCTTTGAATGGGTAATTAGGATATTAAGACTAATTGACAGTTACGCTATTACCCCCACACATTTCCTCTAAATCCTTTCAAAATAAAAGCACCAATTACAATTTATTACCTTTAATGGCAAGATTGATTAGAAAATTTGTGGTTCTGAATACTTAACCAATCGGTAATGAGGACTACTTTAGAGTTCAGTAAATAGCCACTCAAACTATTAGGGTGCTTTTATTCTGAAAGGGCTAAATCTAAATCTTTTGCTTTAATAGGGCTATTCTTGCTATTGAATGATAAATTATGACTATCTAATGACTATTTTATAAGTTTAGTAATCGCCTCACACACAACCTCTAAATCCTTTCAAAATAAAAGCACCAATGTAATTTATTATCCTTAAATGGCAAGATTTTGTTTCTGACTGGTAAATTTCTACTAGTTATTAAACTATTACACAGTTAGGTAATTATTTACAAATACTTTCTTCAAATCAAAAATATAGTGAGCTTATTTATGATTGTCAACAATGCACTCTGGTCAACTTTTTAATCTTTGACATCTTTTACCTTGGTCAACTTTTGAGTCATTGTCATATTTTAATCTTGTCTTAGTATGACCTTGGTCATCTTTTTAATCATCATGTTTTTAATCGCCATCTTTTGTCATCGTTTTAATCTTTGTCATCGTTTCCTCGTTTTCATCGTTTTGCCGTAGTCAACTTTTGGACGTAGTCAACTTTTTGACGTCAGCAGCTTAATCAGCGTTTGTCATCGTTGCGGCAGCAGATCAGCTCTCCCACGTAATTTCTCGAGAAATTACTTTTTCTAGTTAGTGGGAGAGCTGAACAGCTCTCACACTATTGAGATCTTCGCTCTTTATTATTATTATTCTTATTATTTCGCCCCGTTTTTCGGTCCGCTATCTACTTCTCAACACTTCAATCGTAGAATCATCGTTCAACGTTCTAAACGTGCGTCATCGTTAGACGATGCAGGCTATTACTTTTCACGTTTTCAGCTTTTCAACTTTTACGTTATTCAACGTTTTCCGTCATTTTTTTTATAATGCTCGTCTATGGGAATCATCGTTCAACTTTCTGTCAACTTCCCTCTTTTCATCAGCGTCTATCATCGTCATACTTGGCGTAGAAACGTCATTTCAACGTCAAAAGCGTCTATCATCTTTCAACGTTCTCCGTGTAAATCAGCGTCCTCGTATCTTTTATAGTTTTCGACTTGTGAGCGTTTAAATATGGTGTGGTTTTTGTTAAATTTTCAGCTTTTCCATTAGTGTGTATTGGCTCTGTTAGAGTGCGTGATGTCACAGCTACAGTGAGAAGGTGCGCTTTTTTAAGACAGAACTTCTGTCTCTAACTCGTCACTACAGCCACAATTTTTACTCTATCAACATAATTACTTCACTAAATCGTAGTCATACTTGTCTTCTTTCTAATGATGTGTCTGGATATACCCTCAGACCTATACTTTAGTCACTATCGACCTCAAAGTGCAGAGAGATCCTGAAATTCTCCCATTGACTCTAATGATAATTTTCGGCAGACGTCTGGGGAGAAAAACAGAGGAGACATATTTTGAAATTGCCACTGTGGCTACAAGCTTTTATCCTCAAATATAAAATTCACACCATTTGCTCATTGAAGCCTTGGGACTCGTAAAATGAAATAATTTTTGTGATAACTATCATGGTTTAGCTGGAACAAGCCTGTTTATTCAGGGTGAAACTCTGCTTTTACAGAGCAGAGTGAGCCTGATTTTCCCGCCTTTCGTCTCCATGGCGACGGCGCAGCTGCAGATTTCACTGACAGGTCAAACTGCTGATGCTCAGTGTAGACAGCAGTTCCATGCTTATTACTGATTACTCAACTACACTATTGGATTGTGTAGTAATTAAGCACACACTTCCTCTAAATCCTTTCAAAATAAAAGCACCAAGCCAAATAATTAGCTTTAATAGCAGTATTTCTGCTTTTAGATGGGTAATTATGACTTTTTAAAGATAGATTAACAGTTTAGTAATTACCCACACATGCTTCCTCTACATCCTTTCAAAATAAAAGCACCAATGCCAATTATTAGCTTTAACTGCACTGTTTTTGCCTTTGAATGGGTAATTAAAGACTAATTGACAGTTACGCTATTACCCCCACACTCTTCCTCTAAATCCTTTCAAAATAAAAGCACCAATTACAATTTATTACCTTTAATGGCAAGATTGATTAGAAAATTTCTGGTTCTGAATACTTACCAATCGTTAATGAGACTACTTTAGAGTTCAGTAAATAACCACTCACAGTTATTAGGGTGCTTTTATTCTGAAAGGGCTTAATCTAAATCTTTTGCTTTAATAGGGCTATTCTTGCTATTTTATGATAAATTATGACTATTTAATGACTATTTTATAGTTTAGTAATCGCCCACACACAACCTCTAAATCCTTTCAAAATAAAAGCACCAATGTAATTTATTACCTTAAATGGCAAGATTTTCGTTTCTGACTGGTAAATTTCTACTAGTTATTAAACTATTACACAGTTAGGTAATTATTTACAAATATTTTCTTCAAATTAAAAAGATAGTTAGCTTATTTATGATTGTCAACAATGCACCTTGGTCAACTTTTTAATCTTTGACATCTTTTAACCTTGGTCAACTTTTGAATCATTGTCATCTCTTTAATATTGTCATAGTATGACCTTGGTCATCTTTTTAATCATCATCTTTTTAATCGCCATCTTTTGTCATCGTTTTAATCTTTGTCAACGTTTTCTCGTTTTCACCGTTTTCATCGTTTTGCCGTAGTCAACTTTTTGACGTCAGCAGCTTAATCAGCGTTTGTCATCGTTGCGGCAGCAGATCAGCTCTCCCACGTAATTTCTCGAGAAATTACTTTTTCTAGTTATTCTTATTTTTTCGCCCGTTTTTCGGTCACTATCTACTTCTCAACGCTTCATCGCAGAATCATCGTTCAACGTTCTAAACGTGCGTCATCGTTAGACAATGCAGGCTATTACTTTTCACGTTTTCAGCTTTTCAACTTTTAACGTTATTCAACGTTTTCCGTTGTTTTTTTATAATGGTCGTCTATGGGAATCATCGTTCAACTTTCTGTCAACTTCCCTCTTTTCATCAGCGTCTGTCATCGTCATACTTTGGCGTAGAAACGTCATTTCAACGTCAAAAGCGTCTATCACCTTTCAACGTTCTCCGTGTAAATCAGCGTCCTCGTATCTTTTATAGTTTTCGACTTGTGAGCGTTTAAATATGGTGTGGTTTTTGTTAAATTTTCAGCTTTTCCATTAGTGTGTATTGGGTCAGTTAGAGTGCGTGATGTCACAGCTACAGTGAGAAAGTGCGCTTTTTTTAAGACAGAACTTCTGTCTCTAACTTGTCACTACAGCCACAATTTTTACTCTATCAACGTAATTACTTCACTAAATCGTAGTCATACTTGTCTTCTTTCTAATGATGTGTCTGGATATACCCTCAGACCTATACTTTAGTCGCTATCAACCTCAAAGCGCAGAGACATCCTGAAATTCTCCCATTGACTCTAATGATAATTTTTGGCAGACGTCTGAGGAGAAAAACAGAGGAGACATATTTTGAAATTGCCACTGTGGCTACAAGCTTTTGTCCTTAAACATAAAATTCACACCATTTGCTCATTGAAGCCTTGGGACTCGTAAAATGAAATAATTTTTGTGATAACTATCATGGTTTAGCTGAAACAAGCCTGTTTATACAGGGTGAAACTCTGCTTTTACAGAGCAGAGTGAGCCTGATTTTCCCGCCTTTCGTCTCCATGGCGACGGCGCAGCTGCAGATTTCACTGACAGGTCAAACTCCTGATGCTCAGTGTAGACAGCAGTTCCATGCTTGTTACTGATTACTCAACTACACTATTGGATTGTGTAGTGATTAAGCACGCACTTCCTCTAAATCCTTTCAAAATAAAAGCACCAAGCCAAATAATTAGCTTTAATAGCAGTATTTCTGCTTTTAGATGGGTAATTATGACTTTTTAAAGATAGACTAACAGTTTAGTAATTACGCACACATGCTTCCTCTAAATCCTTTCAAAATAAAAGCACCAATGCCAATTATTAGCTTTAACTGCACTGTTTTTGCCTTTGAATGGGTAATTATGATTATTTAAAGACTAATTGACAGTTACGCTATTACCCCCACACATTTCCTCTAAATCCTTTCAAAATAAAAGCACCAATTACAATTTATTACCTTTAATGGCAAGATTGATTAGAAAATTTGTGGTTCTGAATACTTGCCAATCGTTATAGAGACTACTTTAGAGTTCAGTAAATAGCCACTCAAACTTATTAGGGTGCTTTTATTCTGAAAGGGCTAAATCTAAATCTTTTGCTTTAATAGGGCTATTCTTGCTATTGAATGATAAATTATGACTATCTAATGACTATTTTATAGTTTAGTAATCGCCCACACACAACCTCTAAATCCTTTCAAAATAAAAGCACCAATGTAATTTATTACCTTAAATGGCAAGATTTTTGTTTCTGACAAAGTTATTACTAGTTATTAAACTATTACACAGGTAATTATTTACAAATACTTTCTTCAAATTAAAAAGCTAGTCAGCTTATTTATGATTGTCAACAATGCACTCTGGTCAACTTTTTAATCTGTGATATATTTTTTTACCTTGGTCAACTTTTGAATCATTGTCATATTTTAATCTTGTCCTAGTATGACATTGGTCATCTTTTTAATCGCCATCTTTTGTCATCGTTTTATTCTTTGTCAACCTTTTCTCGTTTTCATCGCTTTGCCGTAGTCAACTTTTGGACGTAGTCAACTTTTTTGACGTCAGCAGCTTAATCAGCGTTTGTCATCATTGCGGCAGCAGATCAGCTCTCCCACGTAATTTCTCGAGAAATTACTTTTTCTAGTATTAAAATGATCACATTTTTAACCTGTGGCTTGTTACTTTTTTATTCTAGAAAATTATATATGGCAAAGCTGCCTGTACTGGTGGTATGTGGTTCTGTGGTATCTGGTATGTGTTTCTGTTTTCCGTCTGTCTTTACCTTTAAAACTATCAGCCTCAAGATCTATATTTGCTATCACGACTTAGATGAGTCAGGTCACTTTTTACCCAGCGAGTGTGTAAGTGTAGTGTGGCCAGCAGTGTCACTTTCTAATCCTGGTAATTCTTTGTAAGGTGTGTCCTTCAACTATTTCTAAATTTTTACTGATGTCAAACCTGCCAGAACATGAATAGCAGCCAACCCTTCAGAAGAATGTACTCATTAGTATACAGTAGTTTCAAAGGATTTTAGCTATCCATGACTGTCTGCATGGATAGCTGCTGTGAAACTACTATTAGGAAGATTAAATCTAATATCTAATTGGAATAATGTCTGAGAACTCTCAGCTTGATGGGTTAAACACTTTGTACATGCATTCCTGTTCCTCTCAGGATACACTAATATGTCTGTAGGTTCTCCATTCTTCTGTGTTGAGCTTGGATTTTTGCTTCTCTGGATCTCTTTGTTATCTGATACTTGATGATGACTAACACCATCTGTGAGGACATTCCATTCTGCTGGCTGGTGGCAGTGGTATCTCCTACTTCAGAGCTAGAGACTCTAATCATACAGCATGATACCTATTGTAGCTAAACAGTGTCTTGCTTTTGCTGTGTGTGTTACTAGTGATGAACTTAGGCTACACCTCCATGTGATTGTGTCGACTGCTCCCTTCTTGCTAAGAAAAGAGTGGAGATTCTTATTGACACATCATCATGATCAAGATGCAACGTATCCTCTGCCCAACAACTGGAGGATTCAATTTATTAGACTCTTACAACAAATAGCATCAATGTACAGATTTATCCGTTATAGATTTGCTTGCAAAGCTGACTGTGAGGAACCTTGGTTTGGTTTGGTTTGGTTTTCAAATGCTCAGATATTTCCTTACAGTTACGTTGGATTTAGATTTCCATCCTTCTCTGGAACTTTTTTGTTCATGAGTCATGTTCTCCTTGTGTGGGTTCGTCCTCTATCTTTAACGTGTCTTCCTGTCTCACCCTCTTGTCTTTCATTGCTGTTCTCCGTCTTTTCATCTATATTGGGTTTTTTGTTCCAGCTGACCTCGTCTTTATGTAACTAGCAGTATGTTTGCTGTTTTTCTTTTCTTCTGCAATATTCCTTGGCTAGTCCTGACCTGACTGGTTTCTCTGTATGCCAGTTCCAGATCAGAAAAATTCAATTGAAAAATGAATTGTGTGAAAAATGTATTGAGTGATTGTGAAATCACTGTCATTTTGTGTCATTAAGATGAATACCATAAACAAGTAAGCCTATTATATCAAAATCTGCATCTTCTAGCTGTGCTCATGAAACAAATCATGTGCAGGACAGTTTCACAGTAAAGCCTTTGTTCAGCCAAGAGTTACTGTCTAATGGAAGATCAATGTTGCCAAATGGGAAATAAAGAAATATTGTATTGTCATTATGAAATTATCGCAGTTTGACGCAAATTGTTGTTCTACAACAAGTCACAGACACAGCCTTGTTTTCATCCACTTACTGTACACATCCACCTGACTTAGCAATTACAGTATGATCACAACTTTAACATACTGTATAGTAGGTTTGGTGCAATTGCTCAAACTAAATCTTGAATGAAAACTAAAATGAGCTGAGTGCAATGGCAGTGAGGTGGATATTTGGCCCTTCTAATAATTGTGTCTTTTTGGTATTTTGACATGTTAAACAAGTTTATTACACACTTATATACTTATTGTGGATACTAGTGACATACAGTTCAGTTAGGAACTGATGTTATCTTCTAATGGAATGATATTTGTGCAGGAGTGGTAACTGTAGATGACGTTGATTTGTAAAGTCCAATGACCGTTAATATATTGACTTGACCAGATGTTAGACCAAAAAAAGAGCTCAATTTATTTCTTTATGTACATTATAATCAAACACACTGCAGTTGTGCAGTGTGATTGTGTTTTCTCTGTGTTTTAGCTTGTCTCTTTTAACCTTTGATGGCTGACTTGGCTCACTTGTAGGTCATGTCATTAAGTGTATACTTGACAGACATAGAGCAATATTACAGTATCGTTCACTAGATGCATTCAGGTTTGCCTTATAGATTTCCTTTGTGCAATAAAATTTACTCTACAATGCCTGGGCATGCTCCTAAAGATGTGGCAGACAGTCTCCTGAGGGATCTCCTCCCAGACCTGGACTTAAGCATCCGCCAACTCCTGCACAGTCTGTGGTGCAATGTGGAGTCAGTGGATGGAGCGAGACATGATGTCCCAGATGTGCTCAGTTGGATTCATGTCTGGGAAACGGGCGGACCAGTCCATAGCATCAGTGCCTTCATCCTTCAGGAACTGCTGACACACTACAGGCACATGAGGTCTAGCATTGCATTAGGAGGAACCCATGTGGTGGAAATTTCCCATAAAGAGGCAGATGAGAGAGTTGTCCTTTTGTGCGGTTTATTGAAAAAATAAAGAAAATAAAAATAATGGGTAAAACAAATAAGAAGCATGGATGTTGATCGTGCACATCAACAAACCAAAAACCAGCTGGGGAGATTAGTGCACACACCACGAAGGTGTGATGCAAAGAGCCCGCGATCCTCAAGTTGCTTTTGCCTTTTAATCCCTTTAACCCCTGGCTCTGGTGGAATGTCTCTCTGCAGCAATAGAATTGTTTGTGCCACCTTATCTCTCTGTGAGTGAGAATGTTTACGTTCTCACTTCTGCATCATCATGTCTTTTTATCCAAAGGAAGGAACACCGAGCTTCCAAGACAAGATGCATTCGCTTTAACAGCCTTGGGTCTGGTGGGGAGTCAGATAGGAAGGAGCCAGGTGTAAAAGGCAAACATATATCATAATATAATAGTCAGTCAAATGGAATATCAGATGCTTAGACTTGATGTACGACATGGCATAAGAGATTAGTTGTTTGTGTAAGAATGTTCAGTTCAGTATTGCACCTAATCAGCACATCACGACCGTGTTGGAGAAGAAATAGCACAAAGGCAAAATTTTCCATTACACCCAAGGCCAATCGCACCTGGAGGCCTGTGCATCCTGAACCTGCCTTCATCTGTGAAGGGCACAGGGTGCCAGTGGCCAATTTGCCAATCTTGGTGTTCTCTCTCTAAGCACAACCCCCACCTGTGGACGTCAAGCCTTCATACCACCCTCATGGAGTCTTTTTCTGACCATTTGAGCAGACACATTTAAACGGTAGCCTCAGTTTGTGACTTGCTGGAGGCCATTTTGCAGGGCTCTGGCAGTGCTCCTCCTGTTCCTCCTTGCACATAGGCGGAGGTAGCAGTCCCGCTGCTGGCCTTCTCTACGTCTCCTTACTGTATGTACTGGCCTGTTTCCTGGTAGCGCCTCCATGCTTTGGACACTACCCTGACAGACATAGCAAACCTCCGAACCACCGCTCGCATTGATTCATCCTGGATGAGCTACACTACCTGAGCCACTTGTGTGGGTTTATTTGTGAGTGAGAGATGATGTAGTGAGGTCTTGGGCCACAGGGGCTGTGGACCCTCATGCTGGTCTGGAAGAAGATAGACTTGTTTTGTTCACATACACATCCACCAACAGACATGCACTCGGGCACACTTCTTTTCACCACTCCAACCCAGGGAAGCGAGAAAGCTTTCAAGGTCACTGTAAAACCTTCAGTCAACCGGAAAAAAAATTTTTTTGGCATATCCCAAACTGAGATTGTGTGTGTACAGTACTTTACTGTATGTGTGTGTTTAAAAGAGAAAGAAAAAATATGGTTAAGTGGAGAACAAACAATTGAAGGTTTCTTCCATTATAACTTAGCTTCCGAGCCCCCTTTTAAACCCTTTTAAACTCTAAAAATTTATTAGAATCCGATTTGGCATATTTCAATTTAAATGGTTGTAGTTCCTCAATGGTAAGGGCTACAATATTGAGCTTGGTGTCATTGGAAAGGAAACTTCTTCTAGTTTAGAAGGAAACATAATTTGTTACAGTTATATAGGAGAAAAACAAAAGAAACACAAACCTCAAATAATTTTATAATAATTTTTTGATAAGCCCTCGCCTGGATTTTTCCCTTATAGATATAAGCAAATATCTCCCTGGTGAATGGTCTCGGGACAAAAAACCAAAAAGGATCTAAAAGAATGAAGCCTTGTGCATTTATATATGAAGAAATAAATTAAATAGTGTTAAAAACCAGTAAATGGGACATTTTTAAATTACTTTTATGATTAATTAATTATTCCCCCCACACACACCACCATTAGCGTTCACTATAACCTAATACCTTTATATGTAACAATCTGGGTCAAAAATTCATAGTTAGGAAACAGCAGGCTTCACTTTTTGGCCCTTTGACCTGGCTGGTTACGGCAGACTGAGCGCCCCACCCCTACTCATCGTATATCTACGGAATCAGCGCTTTCTTGGCTACACGGCTACGTTGTCCGTTTTGTTCCAGCATTTACAAGGTTAACTCTAGAGGCCTGTGAGTGGAGGGAGGGGGGGTAGGTTCGGACCACGTGTGCTAGGGGTTGCTATGGTGGGGTCAATGAACGGAGGTTTACGGCTTAGTTGGTCTCGTTCGAAGCGGAAGCCCTGCTGCCTCCGTCTTGAAAAGTTTCCGTTACTTTCGCTTTTGAATTTAGCGAGTTATGGCTCACAGAATTTGAAAAAAAATATTTTTCGCTCACGAGTTGGAGCAGAACAGTTGTAGTTTTTGGACCAGTGTGGAAGTACCGTGTGTTCTGGACCGAAACGCTTCATTGGATTACATTCTCTGGATCGTAACGAACAAAACGAGACCACACACGACGTGATTGAGCGCAATTTGAAGCTCAGAAGTCGTCAAAAGTAAGTGATGGAGGCGGGGTACACCCTGGACAGGTCACCAACCCATCGCAGGGCGACGCAGAGACAAACAACCATTCACACATGCACTCACACCTACGGGCAATGGAGACATGCCAATCAACCTAATGCATGTTTTTAGACTGTGGGAGGAAGCTGGAGAACACGGAGAGAACCCACACGAACACGGGGAGAATATGCAAACTCCACACAGGAAGGCACCCGGGCCGCCTCCCGGAATCGAACCCAGGCACTTCTAGCTATGAGGTGACGGTGCATCACCGTGCCGCCATGAGGCTTTTTGTAAATGTGAATTATGCTTAGCTGTTATTGGATGAGCAGACTCGCTCTGTCAGGTCAGTTTGTTAAGTCTGTCCTCTCCTAGCATTGTCTGAATTATGCTTAGCTGTTATTGGATGAGCAGACTCGCTCTGTCAGGTCAGTTTGTTAAGTCTGTCCTCTCCTAGCATTGTCTGAATTATGCTAAGCTGTTCACGGATGAGCAGACTCGCTCTGTCAAGTCACTTTGTTAATTCTGTCCTTTTACCTGACAACGTTTCTTTTTGCTCACTTTAGAGTCATCAGTTTAATGACAAATTCCCTCTCTTCTCTGTCTCTCTGCACAGGGAGATGAAATACTGACTGTCATTAAAACTAAGGCTCAGTGGCCGGCGTGGCAGCCGCTCAACCTGTGAGTATCACTTGGTGTCAGGTTTACTAAGAGAAAGGTTAAGTCAGTACAATGAATGTGTGAACTGAATAAGGTTATACTGAATAAAAAGGCATTTTAAATGTGTTGCATAAAAGAAATAGCAAGTAGCAATTACTGTTACTTAGAAATGAGAGTTTGGTAATTTGATGGACTGTTGACATTTTGGAATGTCACTCACTCACAGATACTCACTCACAGATACGTACATATGGAAAAAGCTAATATTCTGTGCGCAACAAAAAACAGCTACAGTGTTGTTAGATCTTCAGCCTCAGTTTCATCTTATGAAGAAGAATAACACATAACAAATGTTGTATAATGTTATGATGGTTCATGATCTATATTCTACATTCCTTTCAGAATAACCAAGGTGCATTTGTCAGTAATACTGTAGCTCTCAATGCTGCTCATCAGTACATGCTATAGTTTTAACATTGCCTTTGGTAAAAATTTGCCAAACAAATTCTAATTTTTTCATGTAAAATAGCTGCAATTGGTTTCCAGTATCTTACCATCTATATACACATTGATTGTGTCTGTACTTGAGCTAATTAGATGTTTAAATGATGATGAGATGCTAGATAGATGATACTGTAGATTTGCTACAGATTCAGAACTAAACCTTATTCTTGCTGTAATAAAACCTGGGAGTGGCCAAGCTAAATCATGTTACTGATATTATATTACTCATTAAATAAACCATAAAACTGTAATTAAAAAGATGATAATATTATATGAAATTTAATAAGCATATTTGTCATATGTTGAGTTAATTTATACCTCTCTAAAACATCAGTCACAGTCTGGCATCCTATGCACTCTTTGAATTGTAATGTTCATAATTGCTCTTGAACTAATTCCAAAGTTCAATTGGCAAACGCACGCACACACACACACACACACACACACACACACACACACACACACACACACACACACACACACACTAGTGTACAGTAGCTTCCACCAAACATCTGTTTAATTACTCCTCCTAGCATTGTCTGTCATTTAAGATATAATGTGCAACTATTATTTTTTACTAATGGGAACATTCCTACACAGGGCTGCACCCACACACACTAAATATAAGATCTTAACTAATTTTATTTGCTATTACATTACAAAGTTCCTTATATATTAAAGATTTCTGTGTGCACTTATGTCTTGGTTAAGATTAAGAAACTTGAGATTAGCCTATAATCATGTACAGTATATTGAAATGGAGTCATTATTACACATTCAGTAACAATATGGCATATTACTATTTTTCTCGTCACCAGCAGGGCTGCTCCATCAGCAGAATTTTCTGTGGACATGACCCATCATCTGATGTCGTTCCTAACCATGCTTGGACCCAGCCCGGACTGGAATGTGGGTCTGTCCGGAGAAGATCTCTGCACCAAAGACTGTGGCTGGGTGCAAAGGCTGGTGACGGACCTCATTCCCTGGGATGCAGGCACAGATAGTGGTGTCACATATGAGGTATAGTAGTGCCTAATATTTCATCTAAATATAAATGTTTACTAGTAGTGAGTTTAGCAGGTCTAGCACAGCTTATTTGGAAAATTCAATACAAGAGAGGACGAGCAGCTTTTGACGGTAAAACATAAAATGTTTGTTGTGTGTCTGTTCTATCAAACTAAATTTAATTCAATTCACCAAATCACAACAAGGTTATCTCAAGGCACTTTACAAGGTAAGGTTTAAGACCTTACATAACTAAACCCAACAAATCCCACATACAGCAAGCCTTTAATTACAATTTGATAGCAACAGTGGAGAGGAAAAACCTCCTTTTCTAACAAGTGTGTTAGATGACTGAAAAAGTCAAAGGGTCATCACACACTAACGTATACTACTGAATATATTACGGATACAATATTTGTTGTTGTTTTTGAGGGCAGGAAAAAATCTTCCTGCCCTCACACAAACAAGAAGCAACTTTGTTAAAAGTCCGCTTAGAAATAATAACTTTCGACCATTGAGCAACAGTCCAGTCCTTTTCTTCTTAGCCCAGCTACGACTCTTCTGATATTGTCTCTGCTTCAGTAGTGAACAACTGTAGCCCAACTGGATACATCAGTTTGTTGTGACTCCCTGACTTCTTAGTCAGCCCTGTTGCTTGTGCACCATGTCTTTCACTCAGCTTCCCCTTAATATACCTGATTGTGGCACTCTGTGAACATCCAGCTTCTTCAGCGATGAGACTTACCCTCATTGTGAAGGGTGTCAGTGACTGTCAAGAAGAAGCCACCTGGATTGGTGGTGAAATGTCTTTATGAAAAAAGAAGTACAGTACAATGACTCAACCTTCAGACAACTCTGTCATTTAGATGCAGTGATTCATATTCAACTGCATTTTTAGTTAATTCTTTTAATTAATCTAATTCTAATTTTTGTGAATTATATTATTAATACCTTTATTAAAACTTGGTGTTTCATACTGTTGTCCAAATTCTCAGTCAAAAGATCCTGGGTCAGAGCATTTGGGTCCTTAACACAACGTGTTTGTCAGTCCGGCTGCCGCCTGAGATGCTCTATGGCTTTTAGATATTTTAAAACCTGTAACTTACTCAGAAAGTAAGTTTGTATATCGTTAAAATGTGTTTGTTGGTTAGTTTGCAAAAATTGTAACAGTTAATGGATTTAGCCATTATACTATGACATCTACCACTAAGAAATTACAGTTTACACAGCTTCTTTATTTGTGTAGCCAACTACAGACTAGTTTGTTTAATTACAAACTACAGTAATTAAATTAAATAATACTCTAACGCTAAAGTTAGTGTTGTGTTATTGTACCATAGAAACCTACCAACATTAAGGCATGTACGGAATTTGAGCTGATCACACCTTTCATTTATTATGGTGAATTTCATCAGAAACATGACACTTGTATTAATTCAGTTTTTTCAAATCAATTAAATTTTATTTATATAGCGCCAAATAACAACAAAGTTATCTCAATGCACTTTACAAAGTAAGGTTTAAGACCTCACACAACTAAACCCAACAAATCCCAAATACAGCAAGCGTTTAATTTGACAGCAACAGTGGAGAGGAAAAACTCCCTCTCTAACGAGGAAGAAACCTCCAGCAGAACTAGGCTGGATGTGGGCGGCCATCTGCCTCAACTGGTTGGGGAGAGAGGATAGAGAGAGAGAAAAGCACAGCAACAACAACAAGCAACAACAGAGCACAGGCAGGATGGTTGGACCAGGGACTGGATATTGGCAGGATGGCTGGATCCGCAGCTGCCCATCACAGACACCAAGGTTAGTTAAACATTGAACAATGATGGGAGGTTATTGGACAGAAGAGGTAGAAGGAAACAGAGGCGCTCAGTGTATAAATTAAGTCCCCCAGCAGTCTATGTCTATTGCAGCTTAACTAAGAGATGGTTCTTGTGACTAACAATCATTGCCAGTGACCTGAACCCTCTCTAATTATAAGCTCTATCAAAAAGGAAGGTTTTAATCCTAATCATAAAGGTGGAGAGTGTGTCAGCTTCTCGAACCTGAAGAGAGAGCTTGTTCCAGAGGAGAGGAGCTTGGTAGCACAACCACAAGTAGCCCAGCGCTCTGAGAACAAAGCATTCTGCTGGGAGCATAAGCAACTATGAGGTCTTTAAGATAAGAAGGAGCATTATCATTGAGTACTTTGTTGGTGGTTAGGAGAATTTTAAATTCTATCCTACATTTTACAGGCATCCAGTGCAAAGAAGCTAATGTAGACGAAATGTGATCTCTCTTTCTAAGTCCTATCAGAACTCTGGCTGCAGCATTTTGAATAAGCTGTAGGCTTTTTAAGGAGCTGTTAGGACATCCTATGAGTAAGCAGTTACAGTAGTCCAGCCTAGAGGTAACAAATCGGTTTCTCTGCATCACTCTGAGAGAGGATACTTCTGATTTTAGCTATATTTCTAAGATGGAAGTAGGTGGTTCTGGAGATTTGTTTAATGTATGATGTAAAAGAGAGATCCTGGTCAAAGATGACACCAAGGTTCCTCACAGTAGAATCTGAAGCTAATGTTATGCCATCCAGGGTGGCTATCTGACTCAATAGTGTCTCTCTCACATTTTTAGGCCCAACAATGAGAATTTCAGTTTTATCTGAATTTAGTTGAAGGAAGTTTTGGGACATCCAGGATTTGATGTCTTTTAAACAACCCTGAATTTTGACTAGTTGATCTGTTTCATTTGGTTCCAAGGACATATATAGCTGAGTATCATCTGCGTAGCAATGAAAATTAATAGAATGCTTTCTAATAATCTCACCTAGAGGAGACATGTATAGGCTAAACAAAATTGGACCAAGCACAGAACCCTGTGGTACTCCATAGCTAATCCTTGTGCATGTGGAGAATTTCTCATTAACATGAACAAACTGGAATCTGTTCAACAAATAAGATTTAAACCATCCCAATGCTGTTCCTTTAATCCCGATTCTATGTTCTAGTGTCTGCAATAGAATGTTATGATCAGTTGTATCAAATGCAGCACTTAGATCTAACAGGACAAGGACAGAAACTAGACGATTGTCCGAAGCTAACAGAAGATCATTAGTGACTCTAACCAGAGCTGTTTCTGTGATGTTTTCTCTATGAGATTTTCCAGAATCTTGGAAATAAAGGGTACATTTGAAATGGGCCTATAGTTGGGTAGTTCTCCACAGTCCAGGGTTGGTTTTTTCAATACAGGTTTGACCACAGCCACCTTAAAAGCCTTTGGTACATAGCCTAGTTGTAAAGATTGGTTGATTTGATTTAATAGGGACGAGCTGATTAAAGGTAGAACCTCTTTGAGTAATCTGGCTGGGATTGGATCTAAAAGACACGTGGACGACCTGGAAGAGTTGATTATTGAGGTTAACGCCATATGAGTTAGGGGGAAGAAGCTGTCTAGGTAAGACAAAGGATTTGGTATATTTAAAGTTGATGGATCTAGACAGTGCTTTCTGTCAAGTCGCTGCTAAATGTTTTTTCTAATAATGATAATTTTATTAGTAAAGTAGTTTATAAAGTCATTGCTGTTGAGATTTAAGGGGATAGTAGACTCAACACAGCTATGACTCTTAGTCAGCCTGGCTACAGTGCTGAAAAGAACCTGGGATTGTTTTTGTTTTCCTCAATTACTGAGGAATAATAGGTTTTTCTAGCAGCACAAAGTGCTTTTTTATATTTTATTAGACTGTCCTTCCATGCAATGCAGTTTACATTTATTTTGTTGGAACGCCATTGTCTTTCTAGTTGTCTGGTCCTGTGCTTTAGGCTGCGGATCTCTGAGTTATACCACGGAGCTAACCTCCTCTGATTCACTGTCTTCTTATTCAGAGGAGCAACTGTGTCTAACATTGTACGTAGAGAAGCTACAGCATCATCTACAAGACAGTCAACCTGTTCATAAGGATTAAGGTGACTGTTCTCTGTGTATCTACAAGACATTGAGGCAAAAGATGATGGAATCATCTGCTTAAATTTGGCAACAGTGTTGTCAGATAAACATCTGCTGTAGTAACATTTCTTTCCAGCTATTGTAAGGTCAATTATGCTAAATTCAAAAGTTAATAAGAAATGGTCAGATACAGTCGCAGCACTTAAAGGTGTCAGCCTTTACAGCAATCTGTTTGCATTTTCAGTGCGGTATCACCGAGTTTTTAGCGCGTTGGAGCTGTTACGTCTATTTGGCCTATAGGTGGCGATCAGCCCCCACACTGGCCTTTATGACGCTGTCCTATACTTATGTTATATAGGCCCATGTAGAGCCACGTATTCACGACTCCGTGGTGTAATGGTTTGTTTATTGTTTAACAGCCTTGATGTGTCAATTTTTTACCCCGGGTTCGAATCCCGGTGGAAGCAGAAGTTGTAATTACTGAACATAATTATATTTTGGCATACAAGAAAATAACAAATGATTAATAGGGCTGGCTGCCTGTATTATTTAGCAGAGCTACAGCCATGTTCCCAAGAGGTTCACCAGCCGCTTTCAGCAGTGAGTCATAGACGGACGTTGTTCTGCCCGCTTTCTTGTAGACACGGAACTCCTCACAGTTTTTTTTAAACGTAGATTTTGTTAATTTCGTTATTCATATACAACATGCAAATGCTAAAAATTACTGAAAAGATGACAGTACACCCATCTAGTTTGGGTGAACAGAAAACGCTTGAAAGCGTTTCCGTTTTACATTCCGTTTATTTCGTTATTTTCCCTTTCACCTGTACCACATAAAGTCATTGCAGAGCTAGAGCCATGTTCCCAAGAGGTTCACCAGCCGCTTTCAGCGTGACACACGCATGGACGTTGTTCTGCCCGCTTTCATGTAGACACAAAACTAATCAAAGTAAAAGAGAGCTCAGTGCAGCATTTGCAATTACAACAGGCTGAAAGAGGAGGCTGTGGCAGAGGAACACAGGTCTTTGTCCTGTATGTTTATGCGCCCAGCCCCCACAGTCAGCGCTTACCTTTGCTACGGGACTGATAACCCCGTCCACTTTTATTTATCAGACAGATATGAAAGTGGGAATAACAAAATAAACGGGATGTAATGTAAAACGCTTTGAAGAGTTTTGTCTAAATCAAAGCGGGCAAATCACGTGAACGTTTTAATTTTTTATTAAATAAAAATAATGTTTGCCCTGTGTAAACCTGGGGAATAAAAACGATTCTGATTGTGAAAGGGGCTGATCAACTTCGCAGGAACACATTTCATATGGTAGAGGTGAAAGGGACCCGACCCAACGCAGCCTAGGCTGTAGCAGGCAGAGAAACGCAGATCTTTGTCCTGCGTGTTGATGCGTGTTTCCCCTTCCCCCAGTGTCCCTGCTCTGGGACGTGGATGGCCCCGCCCACTTTCATTCACCAGACGGACATGAAAGTGGGAATACGAAATAAACAGCTGGTTAACTTTGTAGGAACATGGCTGTATCTCTGCAATGACTTTATGTGGTAAAGGGGAAAGGAGTAATAACAAAATAAACGCAATATAAAACGGAAACGCTTTCAAGCGTTTTCTGTTTATATTTTTTATTGCACATTTGTTAAAACTTGATGGATGTCTCTCTTTTGAGTTTTGTCTTCGGCTAAATAAGTGTAAAACAGTCCTTATTACTCATGCAGAATCAATACAGCAGAACAAACAACTTGCTGCATTAATGAGTCGGAGATATATTGAGTCCTGGCGTTCTGGCATACCATAGAGAGTTTATTACAATTTATTTATTTTTATTACATGATATTCTCTACACGTTAGCAGTGGTAGTCTGCCAGACTTGTGTGAAATACCATAAGAAGAGCGTTTTAAAAAAGTCAAGTGAAAGGTTTTGGCGTCCCACAGCCTACCTAGGTGCAGCTGATCACGCGCCCGATCTCCCATGGAGCTTTTTCTTTGTCTCGGAGCTAAAGTATTTTACACCTATTGACCGAGTGGAGACAATATGTTAATGTCTCTGTGCCAATACGTAGTAGGGGATGGGATTTGAAGTTTGCTTTTGGAACTGAATCAACATCAGATGCCGTAACTCGCGCGAAGCGAGTTCCAAATCCACTGTATTGCCTGTGTAATAAAACATTGTTTTTCTGCAGATATTGTGGTAAATGTCATTACAGTAAAGTATAATAATGCAGCTTCCTTTCAAAGGACACATTGACTATGTCTTACTGTTTTAACAGTTTAACTTGACCACCTTAAAAGTGGTCAAAGTGGTTTATGCTGCAGAGCAGGAGTTATTTTCGTTTTCATTCAGTGAAAAACGTTAACATTTATCGTGCATAATAAGCACATGTAAAACAAACAAGCTGCTGCATTAATGCGTTGTTGATCTGCTGAGTCCTGACGTTCTGACGCGCCATAGAGAAAGATTTAATACAATGTATTTATTTATATTAAGTAAAATCCTCTTGCACATTTTATGTGAAGAACTGCGTTTAAAAGCGGTGAAGTGAAAGGGTTTTATTGTCAGGAGTATAAGAAAAAGACCATTGGTTTTAGAAGCAAGATTTTGTTTAATTAGTAGGGGTTCAGATCAGGGGACTCCGTCGGTGTGCGCACCCAGCTGATTCATTACGCCTCCAGACAGGCTCTTGCAGCGATATGTTTGGGGTCATTGTCCTGGAAAAACGGATGCCGTGTTTCAATATACTTTCTTATATATGGCCCCACTGTGCGTTTGATTATGGACTCCTCGAGAAACTGTCTATCCATAATCCCCTCGAAAATAATCATCGGTCCTGGTCCCCACCTAGAAATCATTCCCCAAACGTGGAGTTTGAGGGGATGCTTAGGTCGCGGTTTGGAAACCAAGTGTCCTTTCTTTGCAAAGCTCATTCTGGCAAAATCCTCCAATGCCACAGTCGATTCGTTTTTCCCCGAAACGAGAAAACGGGAAACGGCTTTAAATCCATTAATGTGTCTGGTTTTGAAAACACGATTTCAGCTCGTTTATTCGTTTTTAATATGCCGCTTTGAATAAATGCCGTTTGTCCTTTTTAAACGAGATGGTGGGGCTTTCTCGTTACAATACGAAGTTACTGGACTTACTGGGAGCGTGTCCAGACACATTAACAGGTCCTCCGGGTTTGAAACATTCAAAAACGACGTGTTTTCTCGTCTTCCCAGCTTTTTTTCTGGAGGGGGAAATCAAACCGTTAAAACGTACAAGGACCCGACACTTAAACACGAGGACATACTGTATAAAGACAGCAGCGACATCAGCAACTGACAAACACTAGCGCGTATTGACAACTTGATCCAAGTCATCTGCCTATGAATAAGCGGCTCCTCAGCACCATCGTTGGAACGTCACATTACTGTCTGCTTCAGACGGTGACGCCACTTCCCCGATTCTCTTGTTGCCTGCATTTGACAAGCATACGTTTCCGGTTAAGCTCTACCTGGACACATCATCTGTCATTGAGGCTCTTACGTTTCATTGAGAATCAGAGCAAACTATAGGTCATTGTGGTCTGAGTAAATTTTAAGAGTGGTTGAACTTAAAAGCTGCTATGACAAGACAACGACTTAGTTTTTCGTTCTCTGCTTTTTTCTCAAAACGAAAAATCAGCTTTGAATCCAACTCCGTGCATTGTGTCGAAAAAACACTTGAATTCTGTTAATTAATATTATGAGCTGAAACGAAAACCAAGTTTTTGTATTTTTTCCTCATGATCAACAAACCAGAAGACAAGTACGGATATACATATAAAATACATTTATAACACAGATTGATTAATAAATATAGATTCCTATTTTATGTTATTATACTTATATTATTCTATTGGATTGGCTGGAGGAGGGACTGCGTGTCTCGGCTGGCCTGGAAACTGTAAAAACATCAGCAGCTTTGGCAATTGACAACAAACACTAGCGCACTAGTGAGCAAAGACGCATAATAATCTATAATATTTAAAAATCAACTACTCTACATTTAATGATACAATACCATGACATTTTTGTGCTTAATGTGCAGACACAGATAGAAATGAGCAGTCGGACCTCACATCTGTGCACCACCTCGTGGTTAACACGAGTATAGCACCCTGATTTTTTTCAGCTGGCTGCAGGATTAAAAATCCTTAGTCGCGCGCTGGCGATGCGCACGTACTGCGGTAAAAAAGGTGGTCGCTTTGAAGTGCTACGACTGTAACAGAGGGTTTTGGGGAAGAACTATTAAATTATCAATTTCAACCCCATATGTCAGGACAAGATCGAGGGTATGGTTAAAACAATGAGTGGGTTCATTTACCTGCTGTGTAAAACCAATAGTGTCTATTAAGGAGTTAAAAGCAGTATTGAGACAGTTGCTGTCAACATCTACATGAATGTTAAAGTCTCCCACTACAATGACTTTATCTGTGCTAGGAACTAAGTCAGATAAGAATTCAGAGAATACAGTTAAGAACTCCGAATATGGAGCAGGAGGACGGTAAACAATACAAAACACAACTGGCTTCTGAGTTTTAGAGTCTGGGTGAGAAAGGCTCAGAGTGAGTTATAACTATGTTTAGGTTTAGGAGTAATTAATAAATCTGATTTATAAATGGCTGCTACTCCTCCACCTCTACCTGTACTTCTTGGAACATGATAGTTGATGTGATTCTTTGGAGTCGACTCATTGAAAGTAACATATTCATCCTGCTGCAGCCAGGTTTCAGTGAGACAGAACAGATCTACAGTATGTGATGGTCACTTATCAAGTCATTTATTAACAAGGATTTAGATGAGAGAGATTTGATATTTAATAAACCACACTTTATTAACTTACTGTTACTTTGTTCTGTAAGAGGAACTGTTTTGATGTTTATTAAATTCTGGTAAGTCACTCCTCTTTGATTTGTTTGTGATTTGTATAGTTAAGGTGGTCGGGGAGCAGACACAGTCTCTATGGGATAACTAAGACTAAGAGTGGGTGGCGGCTGTAGAGAACATGCAGAGAGGCGTGTAAGACTGTGACTCTGCATCCTGGGCTCCACTCTGAGTTGTCACGGAGTGGGCAGGCCTCATTTTAGACGCCAGTGATAGTCAAATTATTAGAGATACAGAATAGCTTATTTATTAGGCTGACAATAAAACTTGCATAAGGTTTATGGCTCACTAGCTGTTGGCAGTAACTATAAGACTGCTACATCACAGAATGAGATTTCCACGTGTCTGCTGCTGTGATTGATTTTGTTTTTTACATGTGTGTTCCATGGTGTGTTAACTTCAGAATGTGCTGCTCTAGGCCATATATCAGTCATTTTATTATACTGAATGTATATAACAAAATATACCTGTCAGTTGACTGGTCAAGAGTTCCTGTCATGCTTTTATCATGCCTTCAATGCTTTCCCCACCAGATGATACATTCATTACATGACTTCCAACTACAAAAAGGGAAAGCAATTACACATCCTTTAAATATAGCACATTTGTCTTTGTACTTTGCAGACAGAAGGAATGTACAGGGGCTTTGCTTCTCAAAGTTTTACTATCTGAGTGTCTCAGGTGGCAAACTAGAAAGATGATTGATTTGTTGTCATAGCACTCGTTCTCCAGCTGTGTAATTGTTTTCTTATTGACTGGATCAAATCTGCTATAATGTAAATGTAATGTATTAATTAAAAGCTGGTTTTAAAACTCAAAAAAACAAAACTAAGGTAATGTGAAAGAAGATACACACTAATTCACTTATGTAGCATTTAACAAGTAAGAGAAATTGTGTTCTTTTAAGGGCCAGTTTCACAAACATACTCATACATACACATACTATACTGTATAGTGCTACTGGATTAGTATTCTTGTCCCACAGATATTTCCCATGGCTTGAATTTGGGCTGTTTAAGTGTGTTTACTTTGACTATCTTGCAGTGGAAGACGCAGACTCTGTCCCTAGGCCTTTTTAAATACTCAGTATATGAGAGCAGATGTTTTCCTCCAGGATACCAAGCAATTGACTGCACCGTTTATGATCCACAATGCTACAGTGGGATGGTGGGAATAGTTTTCATCAAATTGTGACCTGATCCTCACCCGTAACATCTAAATTTGCACACGTCCAATTCCCACTGATTTTTAAAGTATCTAATTCGCTGTTAGAGTCACATTGAATACTGAAGGTATAAAACTAAATAAGCTCAATAGAATATTTTTGGAAGTTTACTGGATCATGAGGCATCAGCCTTTTTTATGTAACATGAATTCAAGCAGGGTTTATTGTTTTACTGTAAAATGAACTTGCTGACGAAAAGACATTAAAAAGCTTAACTGATGCTGATTTTAGACTGGACTTAATACTTTTTTCATACTGTATGTTGTTTTCTTTGTCTCCCTTGCAGTCACCCAACAAGCCCACCATCCCCCAGGAGAGGATACGACCTTTGACCAGTTTGGATCACCCCCAGAGTCCTTTCTATGACCCAGAGGGAGGGGCAGTTACACCTGTGGCCAGAGTGGTTGTGGAACGCATTGCTAGAAAGGTACAGTGTCATTTGTAAGAGTGTGTGCAAACTAACCACAGCAAACAGTTTTCAGAGCCTTAGTGTTTAAAAGAATTCTTTTTGTTTACAGGGGGAACAATGCAACGTGGTCCCTGACACCATAGATGACATTGTAGCTGATATTGGACAAGAGGAGAAGGAGGAAGGTACAGTACACACACACCTGAATGCTTTTTACTAATTGAAGCCCCAAACAACATACATTAGCAAATTTCTGGACCTTGGTAAAGGGCTATTTTAAATACTCATACTCTGTAATTATTATTTATTATATTATTATATTACAGTACATTCCTATGTGCTCTTCGAACTTACTCAGTTCACTGTGTTTCCTAAACATTCACTTTCACGATCAAGTCATGCAGCTCACTGACTGAGGTGGGATTTAATGTCTGATGATAGGAAAGGACACACTCACATAAGCACACATAAAACTCATACAGACGCTACTGGTTTAAGCTGAGTGTCAGATGGGAGCTTCTATCAGAATACACATCTGGCAGGACGATATTTCCAATCTGCTATGGGACCCCCACATCTGCAGAGCAGCACAAGTATGTCTCGAAGCAAGTCCTGCCCTCAACCAGCGTACCTTGTATTCTGTGATGCTTCACACTGTTCTTCCTTTCACCTTGTACACTGATGTTTCAGCTGTCTGCACATCTGTTTCACCCACAAAGGCAGTTAGGCATGTCTTTTAATCATTTGTATTGAAAGGTTGTATAGTAGCCAGGAAGGTAGGGAAGGGTAGGTATAGATAGAGAGAGAGGAGAGAGCTCTGCAGGCGATGGCGTGCAAGCCTGCTTGCTCACAGATATCAGACACTATTTGATTTATGCAAAGAAAAAAAGGTTTGTGTGTTTCACAGAAGTCGATGTATTGGGGTCATCTACAATGATGGTTCTTACTCATGCCTTTCATTTAGTAATGTAGCTAGAGCTAGGACACAGGTAAATTAGCTTAGAAAAAGCTCAGCAGGCTTCATAAATATGTGTTATACTGTATACTGTATGTAATATACTGTATCTTGTGGGGACCACAGGATAGCATCTCTGCTTTTTGCAGATGATGTTGTCCTGTTGGCTTCATCGGACCAGGACCTTCAGCGTGCGCTAGTGCGGTTTGCAGCTGAGTGTGAAGCGGCTGGGATGAGAATAAGTTCCTCCAAATCTGAGGCCATGGTTCTCGACCGGAAAAAGGTGGTTTGCTCTCTCCAGGTTGGAGGAGAGTTCCTGCCCCAAGTGAAGGAGTTCAAGTATCTTGGGGTCTTGTTCACGAGTGAGGAAAGGAAGGAGAGTGAGATTGACAGACGGTCCATCCATGGTGAAGAGGGAGATGAGCCGAAAGGCAAAGCTCTCAATTTACCGGTCAATCTACGTTCCTACCCTCACCTATGGTCATGAGCTTTGGGTCATGACCGAAAGGGCAGGTCACGGATCCAAGCGGCCGAAATGAGCTTCCTCCGTAGGGTGGCTGGGCACTCCCTTAGAGATAAGGAGAGGAGCTCTGTCACCTGGGAGGAGTAGAGTCACTGCTTTAAATTTCATACATTTTATGCTGCATGTTCACAGTTTTCCTCTAAAAAAACTCTAATGGTAAAAATCATTTTATATTTTGCATTACTACATCAGAATTCTGTTTCTACATTGAAAGCCAACACTGATAGATGCCAGCATCAACATTTGGCTAAAGTTAGGTTTTAGGTTGGATGGCTGAGTCGCCTGCTGCACACTAAACATGTGGGTGTACCAGTACAGTCATTAAATGTCACTTCAGTCGCTGTCTCACACTGACGTGTGGTTTACCTGCAGTGAGTAATGTGAATTTCTGCATATTTTACACACAGATTGCCTGAACAGGACAAAAGTGCTTTAACATTGTTTGTGCTGCTTCGGCTGCATTGTAGCTATTTTTAATTTAAGTAGATTTGGGTACGCTGTAGGATTTTGCCTATGAAGCAAAGGATCTCCTGTCATCTAAAAAATGTCTTCTTCTTAAAGGGCTCCTTTCTCCGCCTCTCTCCCTGCACGACCTTTGTCCTTCCTCCTCTGTTCCAGAGATGACATTCAGAGATCCATTCAGGCACCACCCCCCTGGTCTGCCCAGACTCTAACTGCTTTTACTTCTACATCAACCTGACTCTCCTCTTCCTCTTCCACCTTCCTGTCTGTGCTTTCAGTTCCCTTTTTCTCTCATTTTCATCTTGTCATTCGACATTATGCCACAGAATTGGATCCGCTCTGGTTTCTCTTCCATGCTCTCCTATTTTATTAATTAAAGCCAGTAACTCTGCTTCTTCCTGTTCTTATGCTACCACTGATAATTGGACATGGCTTTCATAAATCACACTTTCCTCTAAATGTACCCCTCCCTCTCAGATGCCACTCTATGGTCCTTTCTAGTCTTATAGACCACTGTAATCAGTTTTAGATCTTTTTTTCTGGAATTAACTTAGACTTGAAAAGATATAATAATAATATTATATATAATGTCTATAAAAGTCTTTTCCTTCTTTCTTGTCCCTCTGTCTTCCTCTCTTAGACGGCACACCGGAGACATGTATCTACTCTGGCTGGTCTCCCTGGTCAGCGTGTAGCAGTGCGACGTGTGATAAAGGCCGCAGAATGAGACAGAGGATGCTGAAGGCTCAGCTTGACCTCACTGTGCCGTGTACCCAAACTCAAGATTTCCAGCCATGCATGGGCCCAGGATGTAGTATGGAGGGTAAACACACCCAAAAACAGACAGAACCACATGACAGAGTAGGAATAGAATAGATACAATACATTCCTTCAGCTGTATTAATGGGCTTTAATATTTGAATTCTATAAATAAAAGTGGAAGAGTTTTTATTTAATAAACTATTTCAGTTTATTCTAATCTCTAATGGTACGATCCTCTAATCTTACAGAGGCAGCCGGTAAAAGTGTCTACCCCCACCGTGTTTGGGTTTCAAATCTGCCGCGTCAGTGCCGGGTTTGTACTGCGGGAGGAGTGTGTTACGTCCTTCTGGCCTGTAGGTGGCGATTGACTCCCACTTTTGGTCCTGAAACATCGTAGTTGCTTACATCATATAGGCTCTTGTAGAACAACCAATGATCAGGTCTTGGGTGGCCTAGTGGTTAACGTGCATGGCCACAACGTTTTTTTTTTGTCCGGGGTTCGAGTCTGAGTGGAAGCAGTTTTTTTATTTTAATTATTGGAAAAACAGCGGCTCATCATCATCATGTGATCACGAGATGACAACGTTGTATTACTTAGTGCATGAATCGCCAAGACCATGAACCGCTGGTCGCGTTATAGTATGAAGTTATGAACGTAAGTAAATTATGGCAAATTATGGCAGTTTAAAACCGAAAATAAGAAGCTGAACGGTGCGCCCTCCCGCGTGCAGCGTTCGATTTATGGCAGACAAGCTACTGTAACCCTGATTTCTTGCTGTTGGTACGGGCAATTTTCTTTACGTGGAATGCTTCTTTAATGCACCACACGGCAAGACAGTACGACACATGTACACTTTTGTCTTTACGCCGCGCTTATCCAACGCGCGTCACATTTTCTTGTCCCCCGTCAACAAGGACAGGTAGGAACTAATGTTGATGACAAATAAAATCACAGTAGCTGAAATGTCACGTTTCCCAAACATAAAATAAAAAAAATAAAAAGGAATACTAACTAAGGTTACACTACTACAATTTAAAAAAGTGAATAAGGATGATCTAGACCAGAGGTCTGCCACCGGTAACACCCACGTTTTAAATGAAAAAAACAAACACTGGGAGCCGCGGAGGGCGGCAATATTATATTATTTGAGAACATTCAACATTTGTTTTTTAATCCAAAGAAGACATAAAAGTCGGGGCTCAGAGATCTAACCGATGCTAAAACATTGTCAAGGCATCGACAAGGACAGCTAACTCGCTTTTCCCTGCTTCAAACAGCTGTTTTAACTGAGAGCAACCCGTGCGGCATCACCGGTCAATCTGTAAACGTATTAATTTTTTTTTGTAAATAAAAATAACGTTTGCCCTGTTCAAACCTGCATGGGGAATTCTGAAAGCGGCTGAGCAACTTCGTAGGAACACATTTCATATGGTACAGGTGAAAGGGAGACTAACAACACAACGCAGCCGAGGCTGTAGCAGCAGAGAAACGCAGATCATTGTCCTGCGTGTTGATGAGCGTTTCCCATCCCCCAGTGTCACCGCTCTGGGACGTGGATGGCCACGCCCACTTTCATTCAACAGACGGACATGAAAGAGGGAATAACGAAATAAACAGCTGGTTAACTTTGTAGGAACATGGCTGTAGCTCTGCAATGACTTTATGTGGTACAGGTGAAAGGAGTAATAACGAAATAAACAGCTGGTTAACTTCGTAGGAACACCTTGTAGTAGGAACTGGTATATTTAGAAAACCCAGTAGTCCTAGTGTTAAGGTGTGTGAACTGGGGAGGAGACGGCAGCAGCGACTGAAGAGCGACTGAATAGAGTTGATGTCTTCCCCGCTGACAGGCGCATTCATTTGATAATGCACGTACCTTGGCTGACAGTTCAGTCAAAAACCATACTGAATCTTTATTAAACCGTCCCTGAATAACAAATATGAACTGCAGTTTCTTCCTTGATTATCCATGATTATTATGAAAGAAGCGCAAATCTTCGCCAGTCCAAATTGTGCAATTAATACTGTGTTTACAATAAAGGTAATAAATAATAATATTAGTATTTTCATTTTAAAAAGCACTGCATATTTTAAACGAATGTCGAAGTGCTACAAATAATTTAGATCAGAAAGCTACGATAAATACATACGTTTATTTTTGCAGAGTAAACGTATGTAGAACAAACTACTTGCTGCATTAATGAGTCTTAGACCTGCAGCTGATCACGTCGCCTGATGATGCCCAGTCTCCTACGGTGCTTTGTCTGGAGCTGAAGTATTTCTCACCTGCTGATCGAGTAGCAGCAACACATTAGCATGTCTATGCGCCTCTACGAAGGAGGGGGGGGGGGGTGTAGATTTCCTTTGCGACTGTGAGCAAACATGAGACAAGCAAAAGCTTGGTCGAACTCAGATCCAAGTCATCTGAGTATGAAACACATCACATTTCATTCGATCTCGTGTTTCATTCGAGCGGCAGTCTGGAGCTCTCTGCTGAGAGACTGCTGCCCTGCGACCCGTCCACGGATGAGCTTCGATTAAAAATTAAAAGCAGAGGTTTTTTGTTTTTCGTTTTTCTCTAAACGAAAAAAACAGCTTAAAATTCAAGTCCGTGTGTTTTTGTTAAAAATATTTTTGTTTGGTTTATTGGTTTGTAATGCGGTGCTTTTATTCGGGATAGATAGACGGATGGGAAATCAAAGTTTTGAAACATACACAGGCCGAATAAGTCACATCAGCCACTCATTCAGTTACAAGGACACGCACAGTCAAAACAAATTCTCGCTACATCTCGTGCACCACTCCCCCGTTCCTCTCGTAGCCTGCATTTGCACATCCATACATTTGTGTATTGGTCACTCTCTGTCTGGACACATGACTCCGAAACACGTCACATGTTTGTGTAAGAGATTGATGTCTCCACCAAATTATAAGCAGAGGTAACGAGAGAACGACTTTTTGTTTTCCGTTTGTCTCTAAACAATAAAACATATTAACTCCAATTCCGTGTCTTTTTGTAAAAAACAAATATTTTTGCCTGTTTTATTGGTTTGTAAGGCGGTGCTTTGATTAAAATCCGTTTGCCGCTCATCGAAAGAGAAACGAAAACGCTGGTGAAAGTGGCTGGATGGACGGATGGGAAATGAAAATGTTGAAACGTACACGGGTCAAATAAGTGCTCTCAGCCTCAGTTACAATGACACGCACAGTCAAAACAAGTCAAACTGCAGTTCTGCAGACACAGAGTAAACGCGTAGGAACAAACATGTTGCTGTAATGCGTCGCTGTAGATCTGCTGATTTCTGGCGTCCTGTCAAAATTACGACCGACAACTGCTGTAAAACAAATTTCTATGATTATTAGGGTTATTTACGTAAAATCTACGACTATTGGAAAACATTCATTAACAAGTTGTGGAAGTTTAAAACCTAAATAAGCGGCTGTAGTCGCAGATGGACTGCGCTCTACGTCTTTACTTGGCCATGCGCATTCAAATTATATTAATTAAACCGCGACGCATAATCATGGTATTATGTAAGGCCAATATGTTGTATCAGATGTTAGAGCGGTGGGTGTGTACATATTTTTAAGAGACGCCTTCTATTTAAAGACACGAAAAAGCTGAGGAGAATGAAAACAAGAATGTGTTGCTGCTGTGGCGCTGCCTGTTTTAAACCACACAGAACAATTATAACTTCGCAGTGAACAGAAAACAGCTAAGCCATCAACAAGTTGTTGCCCTTCACACTCCCCATGTTTTAGCACACAACAGATACTTAATAGTAAAGACTTAATAGTAAAATAGGTCTGGTGTAATATATGTGTGTTACAGGTAGAAATGAACAGTCGGACCTCAGTTACGCTGTAGTGCTTTGGAGGCTTCTAATCAACGCTGCGCCACCTGGTGGTTAAAACGAGACTAGCGTCCTGATTTTTTCCAGCCGGCTGCAGGATTAAAAATCTTTAGTCAGCGACGCACTCGCTGCGCCGTGGCGACGCGGCAGTACTGCAGTAAAAACCCTAGTCACTTTGAACTGCTGCCACTGTACGTGCATTGGGCCTAAAGGAGAGGCATTGTCTATATACATATTTGATATTGATAACGTTAAGATAAAGTGGTTGTGCTGTGGTCAGCAGCATAAAATCAAAAAATATTAAACTGCAAAGTGATGCAGCATAGATCAGAAAGCCATGAAAATACCTGAAAGCAACAGAGATGCATTAGTATTTAATTTAATGTTTGTTTCCTTACAGCAGCCTTCTGTCTCACTCAGTTGCATCCTGCTTGAATGTCTACTTTTAATCACTCTGAACTATTCTAGTTTGCTCTAAGTACTTATTAATGATAGCCTGGGGTGTTGTTTTTATATCAACACAATGTAGATATTCATTCATTCTCAAATTCTCAGACTCAAAATTAGCCTGTGCAGGTATACTGGTAAACTGACCAGTAAGTACAGTATATTTAAATTAGTATCATCATCTCAACAAGAAACTAAATTAACTTTTAATTTCATTAATTCATTTCATGTGGACTAAAACTACAGTAATTAGCTCATGCTCATAAAATAAATTAAAACCTGCTGTATGAGAGCAGAGAGGAAGGGATGGACCCAGGTGACCGGGTTGTGTCCGGGTTTAAGGTCGTAGCATTCTAGTATTCTAGCATTAAAATGCATTGTAGAATGATTCACTTCTGATGAGAATTAACAGCTTCTTTTAGACAATGTTCTATCATTCTTCTAAGCAGCAAAGCACAAAGACACAAATGTGGTTTCGTACGTTAAAATAAACATTGCTCAGCTGACCAAACAACAGGTTATTTTCTTTCATTCTAATCCTTACAGGGTTTAGGGAATTCATTCTCAAAAGCCTGTAAAGTCCAGTTCAGTGACCTGTTAAAATAATAAGCAGTATAAAGCTCAGGTGTTTGTCTAATCCTGACTAACACAGACTCACTGAGGATAGTTTATTTTGGTTTGGATAATGAAATTTTTATTCTGCACCTACTAAATGACAATTGAGATTTTTGTTGCAGGAAATTTGCAAACAGAAGCTGTGAAAGCAAAATGAATCCGTAAAGATACAAACATCCTACAGTATCTCTACAGTATCTACAGTTCCTATGGTTACATCAAGAAATGAGAAGCACAATAGCATAAATCCCTTATTACAAGAGAATAAACATTGGTGATTGGATCCTCTAATTATTTCACTGAAACCTGAGATTATGTGTATTAGCTGAGACACTTCCTGCATCTATGGTGCTGAAAGCAGGATTTGAGTAGGTTAATCTCAGACTACCAATCAACACACCATTCTTTAATTGTTGCTTCCGAGATAATAAGACCAAGAGGAGGAGTGTGTGTTCAGAAATATATTATGATTCAAATACAAAGTGTACACGCAAAGGCATAAACCTATTTTAAAGTGGATGATCCCAGTTTTCAGTGATCCAGTTATGAAATCTGATGTCGTTCAAGCATGCTAGGGCTGATTTCCTCCTGTTTCACACTGCTGTTTTCAAAAGAGAAACTTTTCCTTCTTATTTTCTGTAAGAATTTTCAGTTTTATGCTCTATTGGTGCAAGTAACCCCCCATCCCGCAGCAAACGCACTAATAGGTATGCCCCAGTCTGCTTCTGTCTCATTTCTAGTGAAGTTGTCAGTCAAGGCATGACACACTACATTCATATGCTCATGGGCTTCACTGCTCCTCTTATAGATTATCAGTCAGCTTCACGTATAGTTTAAGGTTCCGGAGCACCTCTTCTTAGTTCTCATTTAGCGCTCCATTAGCATGTAGTGGGAGATTGATAATTGTGGTTGCCACAACTGGGGTCTGAATGGGAACCGAAGCATCGGGTGATTAATATTCCTAGGAAACGCTGTGGCTCTCTGGAGGCTTATCCAAGCTGAACATACCTATATCATTTATTACATATGGCTTTTAGGCTTTTTTACATTAGGCTTTTTTAGGCCACAACTGGTAAGCGACACTGTAGAGTGAGCTATGAGATGTGTGAAAGTGTAAACAGTGTGAATCAAATTCATGCAAAGATGCTTAAACTTCATCATTTTGTTGTGAAAATCTCATTTATCAGGTCTGTTCTCACATAATTGTCTCCTCGTGACAGACTCACTTTTTCTCCCTTTTAATAAACCATCTATACCAGAGCTCCAAACTCAGAAGCAGACAGTAAAGGGCAGTTAAAGTCTCTGTAAAAGAGAAATAGGAAGATGTGGAGGCACCCTGCAGGCTAATAGTGATGAAATACATCATAGTGAGGCCTTGTTAAGCCTGTGAAGCTGCAGTTTGCTTTCTTGCTGATATGAACCGGGGTCATACATATCGACGTTGGCTCCGTCTGACCTGTGCTGTGAACAAGACTGTTTCTCGGGCAACTTGCCTTTATTAAACAAAGGTTGACGCTGTGTCTGAGTAGAAAAGCATTTTGAAAATGGTACCTTTAACTTTTAAACTACTGAACAAACTGAATCTAACAGCGGTTAAGACCTTTACTTATAATTTCTGACTTCATCAAGCTCCTAAAGCTTCTGACATATATGTTGACATAACAAAATACAAAGTTCACAAACATAGAAAAATCATGGTACACAGATGATGTTACTCGTACATGCAAAGTTAAAGCATGACATGGGAGTTCTCTTGGAGATTTTGTGATCTGTTCTTACTGTATAAAACTAAACTAACGGGTCTCAAGTAACCGAGGACTTCAGTGTAGCGGTCGCAATCCATCCTTTCTTGGAGAGTTGCCTCTCGTCAGTGGTGGTAATTGTCAGCTTGAGTGAAGCTCGCTTTTGTTTTTGACTTGTCCTTGTGAGTTTTGCATTATGGTGCAGTGGTTTGCTCTGTCTGGGTTCGATTCCCAGGGCGACCCCTGCATGGAAACAAGCGGTAGAAAATGGATGGATCCTTTCTCAAGGATACTAATAATCTAGCCACTGATGGCCACTTACAGAGGCAGCCGGTAAAAGTGTCTACCCCCACCGTGTTTGGGTTTCAAATCTGCCGCGTCAGTGCCGGGTTTGTACTGCGGGAGGAGTGTGTTACGTCCTTCTGGCCTGTAGGTGGCGATTGACTCCCACTTTTGGTCCTAAAACATCGTAGTTGCGTACGTCATATAGCCTCTTGTAGAACGACCAACGATCAGGTCTTGGGTGGCCTAGTGGTTAACGTGCATGGCCACAACGCTTTTTTTTTGTCCGGGGTTCGAGTCTGGGTGGAAGCAGTTTTTTTTATTTTAATTATTGGAAAAACAGCGTCTCATCATCATCATGTGATCACGAGATGACAACGTTGTATTACTTAGTGCATGTATCGCCAGACCATGAACCGCTGGTCGCGTTATAGTATGAAGTTATGAACGTAAGTAAATTATAGCAAATTATGGCAGTTTAAAACCGAAAATAGGAAGCTGAACGGTGCGCCCTCCCGCGTGCAGCGTTCGATTTGTGGCAGACAAGCTACTGTAACCCTGATTTCTTGCTGTTGGTACGGGCAATTTTCTTTACGTGGAATGCTTCTTTAATGCACCACACGGCAAGACAGTACGGCGCATGTACACTTTTTTCTTTACGCCGCTCTTATCCAACGCGCGTCACCTTTTTCCTGTCCCCCGTCAACAAGGACAGGTAGGAACTAATGTTGATGACAAATAAAATCACAGTAGCTGAAATGTCACGTTTCCCAAACATAAAATAAAAAAAAATAAAAAGGAATACTAACTAAAGTTACACTACTACAATTTTAAAAAGTGAATAAGGATGATCTAGACCAGAGGTCTGCCACCGGTAACACCCACGTTTTAAATGAAAAAAACAAACACTGGGAGCCGCGGAGGGCGGCAATATTATATTATTTGAGAACATTCAACATTTGTTTTTTAATCCAAAAAAGACATAAAAGTCGGGGCTCAGAGATCTAGCCGATGATAAAACATTGTCAAGGCATCGACAAGGACAGCTAACTCGCTTTTCCCTGCTTCAAACAGCTGTTTTAACTGAGAGCAACCCGTGCGGCATCACCGGTCAATCTGTAAACGTATTAATTTTTTTTTGTAAATAAAAATAATGTTTGCCCTGTTCAAACCTGCATGGGGAATTCTGAAAGCGGCTGAGCAACTTCGTAGGAACACATTTCATATGGTACAGGTGAAAGGGAGACTAACAACACAACGCAGCCGAGGCTGTAGCAGCAGAGAAACGCAGATCTTTGTCCTGCGTGTTGATGCGCGTTCCCCTTCCCCCAGTGTCACCGCTCTGGGACGTGGATGGCCACGCCCACTTTCATTCAACAGACGGACATGAAAGAGGGAATAACGAAATAAACAGCTGGTTAACTTTGTGGGAACACGGCTGTAGCTCTGCAATGACTTTATGTGGTACAGGTGAAAGGAGTAATAACGAAATAAAAAGCTGGTTAACTTCGTAGGAACACCTTGTAGTAGGAACTGGTATATTTAGAAAACCCAATAGTCCTAGTGTTAAGGTGTGTGAACTGGGGAGGAGACGGCAGCAGCGACTGAAGAGCGACTGAATAGAGTTGATGTCTTCCCCGCTGACAGGCGCATTCACTTGATAATGCACGTACCTTGGCTGACAGTTCAGTCAAAAACCATACTGAATCTTTATTAAACCGTCCCTGAATAACAAATATGAACTGCAGTTTCTTCCTTGATTATCCATGATTATTATGAAAGAAGCGCAAATCTTCGCCAGTCCAAATTGTGCAATTAATACTGTGTTTACAATAAAGGTAATAAATAATAATATTAGTATTTTCATTTTAAAAAGCACTGCATATTTTAAACGAATGTCGAAGTGCTACAAATAACTTAGACCAGAAAGCTACGATAAATACATACGTTTATTTTTGCAGAGTAAACATGTAGAACAAACTGCTTGCTGCATTAATGAGTCTTAGACCTGCAGCTGATCACGCCGCCCGATGCTGCCCTGTCTCTCACAGAGCTTTGTCCCGGAGCTGAGGTATTTCTCACCTGCTGATCGAGTAGTAGCAACACATTAGCATGTCTATGCGCCTCTACGAAGGAGGGGGAGGGGTGTGTAGATTTCCTTTGCGACTGTGAGCAAACATGAGACAAGCAAAAGCTTGGTCGAACTCAGATCCAAGTCATCTGAGTATGAAACACATCACATTTCATTCGATCTCGTGTTTCATTCGAGCGGCAGTCGGGAGCTCTCTGCTACGACTGCTGCCCCGCGACCCGTCCACGGATGAGCTTCCATTAAAAATTAAAAGCAGAAGTTTTTTGTTTTTCGTTTTTCTCTAAACGAAAAAAACAGCTTAAAATTCAAGTCCGTGTGTTTTTGTTAAAAAATATTTTTGTTCGGTTTATTGGTTTGTAATGCGGTGCTTTTATTCAGGATAGATAGACGGGTGGGAAATCAAAGTTTTGAAACGTACACGGGCGAATAAGTCACGTCAGCCACTCATTCAGTTACAATGACACGCACAGTCAAAACAAATTCTCGCTACATCTAGTGCACCACTGCCCCGTTCCTCTCGTAGCCCGCATTTGCACATCCATACATTTGTGTATTGGTCACTCTCTGTCTGGACACATGACTCCGAAACACGTCACGTGTTTGTGTAAGAGATTGATGTCTCCACCAAATTATAAGCAGAGGTAACGAGAGAACGACTTTTTGTTTTCCGTTTGTCTCTAAACAATAAAACATATTAACTCCAATTCCGTGTCTTTTTGTAAAAAACAAATATTTTTGCCTGTTTTATTGGTTTGTAAGGCGGTGCTTTGATTAAAATCCGTTTGCCGCTCATCGAAAGAGAAACGAAAACGCCGTGAAAGTGGCTGGATGGACGGATGGGAAATGAAAATGTTGAAACGTACACGGGTCGAATAAATCTCTCAGCCTCCGTTACAATGACACGCACAGTCAAAACAAGTCAAACTGCAGTTCTGCAGACACAGAGTAAACGCGTAGGAACAAACATGCTGCTGTAATGCGTCGCTGTAGATCTGCTGATTTCTGGCGTCCTGTCAAAATTACGACCGACAACTGCTGTAAAACAAATTCCTATGATTATTACGGTTATTTTCGTAAAATCTACGACTATTGGAAAACATTCATTAACAAGTTGTGGAAGTTTAAAACCTAAATAAGCGGCTGTAGTCGCAGATGGACTGCGCTCTACGTCTTTACTTGGCCATGAGCATTCAAATTATATTAATTAAACCGCGACGCATAATCATGGTATTATGTGAAGTCAATGTGTTGTATCAGATGTTAGAGCGGTGGGTGTGTACATATTTTTAAGAGACGCCTTCTATTTAAAGACACGAAAAAGCTGAGGAGAATGAAAACAAGAATGTGTTGCTGCTGTGGCGCTGCCTGTTTTAAACCACACAGAACAATTATAACTTCGCAGTGAACAGAAAACAGCTAAGCCATCAACAAGTTGTTGCCCTTCACACTCCCCACGTTTGAGCACACAACAGATACTTAATAGTAAAAACTTAATAGTAAAATAGGTCTGGTGTAATATATGTGTGTTACAGGTAGAAATGAACAGTCGGACCTCAGTTACGCTGTAGTGCTTTGGAGGCTTCTAATCAACTTGAATGGGTCATCGGTAAGATTGGTTTGTCTCAGGATGTGCCACTTAGGTGTGAGATTCTTCCCCAGCATTGGAATTAGGGTTCACACCTGGCAACCTAACATCAACTGTGCTGGACTAAATTCTTTGGCTTGAATGGGTCATCGGTAAGATTGGTTTGTCTCAGGATGTGTTTTGCAGTCTTCACAACCTTTTCAGCTTCGCCTGGTTTTGGTGGGCAGGTGGGCCTGTTGTGACATGTTGAAAACTATAGGTTTTGCCAAACTGTCAGAACTCATGTTCTGAGAACTGTGGTCCACTATCGGTGATTAAAGTGGTAGGGCAACCCCATCTTCAGTTTTGTCACTGGGAGAAAACTGAATGCTCTTCACTTGGTAAATCTTTGCAACACTGTGCAACATCAATCTCCAGTATTTGTTATTTAAGTTCCATGTCATAGTTGTCACAGCTTACAGATGTCGTGGTCCTGTCATTGTGAAGGTTTGTTCTGTCTTGTGTTTTGTCATTTTGTGTATTTAGGGTATTGTGTATTTGGTATTCTTCTAGATTTACCTGCTTAGCAGCGATTTTTTTTGTCCTGGCCTTTTCTTTTCTGTTTTTAGCTTTATTCCTGATATTAAGTTAGTTATGATTTTGTTTACTCTCTGCATATGGTCTGTGTTTAAATTAAATTGAGTTTATTATTTACCTCAGTCTTTCAGTGGTCATGCAATTGGTTCTTCCTCTCCTGTCCTGTTACACGTTGTCACAGCTCATGTCATCTAGTCACTGTTTCTGTTCATTTCTGGTTTTATTTTGTTACCACTTCCTGCCCTGTACTCATGCTCAGAATATCCAGCCTTGCCTTCGTTTTTTGTTTAACTCACCTGGCGTTCTCATGACCCATTCCAGCATTGCCGTAAATCCAGTCCCGTGCATGATCCCGTTTGGTAATCCCCTTTTGTCTATTGTTTAGCCTCTGATATTCCAGTACTGCGTTTTTGACCACTGCTTGCCTTTTGACTACTCTTTTGCCTATGCCTTGCCGGACCTCGTTTTGCCAATTGTGTGTATGATCATTGCCTGCCTGATCATATCTCTATTAAACATTGTTCTTGATCAAGCCACGCTGTGCATTTGGGTCCTTCCGTCAGTGAGAGTTTGTGACACAGGTCTGGCCAGTGGTCTAGGTTGAGACGGCCAGTAGGAGTGTTAACATTTACCAGTGAGGAATTTACTGTAGTTTAGGCCTTAGTAGCCTCCCCAGCAAGTGCAGCCAGCATTAACCACTCGTGTGTGTGTGTGTGTGTGTGTGTGTGTGTGTGTGTGTGTGTGTGTGTGTGTGTGTGTGTGTGTGTGTGTGTGTGTGTGTGTGTGTGTGTGTGTGTGTGTGTGTGTGTGTGTGTGTGTGTGTGTGTGTGAGAACTTGTCCTGTGACATGACTGTTGGTAGCCTATTTTATTCAGGGTTGTAATGCTTTATTATGTCAGCATGGAAAATCCTTTTTTACCTAGATAGTAAAACACAGAATAAAGTATTCTCCATGCATTTCGTGTGGAATTTTCTTTGTGTCAGCATGGGTTTGTCCAGCAGGCCCACAACCCTTAGAAAGTACAGTACAAAGCGTAAGAAAGTGGGTGAGTGAGGTACTGTACCAGAGCAGAGTGCACACAGCACGCTGTGCCTGGAGCTGCCTAGTTACTGTACAAAACCTGTGCTCTCTCTTTAATAACAGGTCAAATCAAACCTGATTTACTAACTGACATGTACAGCGGACTGTGGGTGAAAACAATCACCACAAACCATCCGTATAAATTACCTCATCCAAAATCTTCATTAACAATATGTACCACAATACAACAAAGCCCTAAAATCCTCTTCTATCAAAGAAAGAAACTGCTTTTTAAAATTTAAATACTATCAATTAGTTTTTAAAATACAAAAAATAGTGTAAAAGTGTGTTTTTCATGACATCTCTAACAACATATAATTACAGTTGTGATGCCTGTTTTGAATTGACTTCACAGTGATTTTGTGCGGATTTTATTTTTCAACCTGAATCAGAACTTGCTACAGTGTCAAACTAAACCATTTGACCATTTGTATTATTAGAATTACAATAAATCTCGATCTCCAAAACTTTAGTCTAGTTGTGCTGTCCTGAATTGCAATACAACACCTGCAAATTATTAAAGCTATTTTTTTTTTCAAAATAATTTCAAAATAATCATGTCCTTCTAACAGTATTTATAATTCTCTTCCTGTGTTCTGGTGAACAGAATCGTCCACGTGTATGATGTCAGAGTGGATCAGCTGGTCAGCCTGCAGCGTGTCCTGTGGGATAGGGATGAGGTCTAGAGAGCGCTATGTCAAACAGTATCCCGAGGATGGTTCCCTCTGCCAGCTCCACACAGAGGAGACGGAAAAATGTGTCATCAATGATGAATGCTGTGAGTATTTCTGTGAGCTACATACAACCCCTGTCAATGCTGTGTGTTTGTGTAGCTTACTTGTGCTGTATATAATTGGCTACTATTGTATTAGGGTACCAAAAGGAGCTGGTTCCTGCCTCAGTCTCTTCTATTTTGTTTATGTCATGTTCATGTCATACATGTCATTTGCTACAACTGACATCAAACAATATTTTCAATTGGGTCAAAACATAATTGGAACATTCCCCAACCATTAAACATTCCCCAGGAATAAAACAATTAGGAAGGCCTTGTACAGTATATCACTTTGTCCTTCCCACAGCACCCAGCAGCTGTGTCGTGACAGAGTGGGGTGAGTGGGACCCCTGCAGCGTCACCTGTGGTTTGGGCATAAAGCGACGTGAGCGCATGGTGAAGATGCCTCCTATAGATGGATCCATGTGTAAAACCCAAGTGGCTGAAGCAGAGCAATGCTTGCAGCCAGAGTGTCGTGAGTTTTAGTTTGATTCTACTTTAATACAGTTTGTTAGTTTGTTCATATAATTTTTTTTCTTTTTTACTACTAACATCTAGTGGTAAATTGACACTTGTGCCTTACTCAGTTCATTTAAATGAATAAATTAACTGATGAGATTCTGCTCATGAGTATGAACAAAGTGATCTACTCTCATCTAATTAAAAACAGATACCATTCCGTGCATGCTGTCTCCCTGGTCGGACTGGAGCCAGTGCAGTGTGACATGTGGGCGAGGGCTGCGAACACGTCAGAGGATGCTGAAGTCTGATCCTGCAACGTGTTTGGAAGAGCTTCAGCAGACTGAGAAGTGCATGCTTCCTGATTGCCGTAAGTAGGAAATGGGACACCTGTAAATTTTAATCCTCGTTAAAGTGTCATTTTATGCATTTCACCTGTAAGTATTCCTGCACAATATTTTTTTGGTTTGCATGTTATTGCAGCTTTGCAAATTGGCCAAACAACAAAAAATAGATAACTTGAGTATACAGTAAAGTTAGCATTATCAGACTCTATTACATTCAGATTCCATGAGGGAATTTTTTAAATTTGATAAAAACTTACAATTTCAAAGGTAAACAGGATAGTTTGGTCTAAATCAAACAAATTGACTTGAATTTTCACTTTTATAGACTATTTATAGATTACCTTAAAGTCTGCCCATACTCTAAACAGGTCAAGTCCATGTGAAATTCCCGGGCAGGCATCAAGAAATATCTATCTAGGTGTATAAGGTACATTTTTGTTGTAGCAATGTAATCTGGGAGGATTCATAATCAAATAGCTGAAAGGGCTCTTTCCTACATTCCAGAGCAGCTAAAAAAGCTTGTTTGGTGGTGAATTCTCTGTCTGGAAAACTGGACTAAAGGCCTACAATGAGCTAATGAAAATCTCATACTAAAATCTTGTGATCAAAGTCAGAAACAGCAAGTAAGACTGCTGGCTTAGTTCAAACACACTTTACACTTGTTCCTCACAAACTAAAATGTAAGAGCTGTAAGAACTGTTTAGAACTAGCAGACTAAGAAAGCTACGATGAATGTGGGTGGTCAGAGTTCGCTGTTTGACATTTAATGAATTGTCCAACCCTACCTCTGTTTCCTACAGTACATTGCTATATTAGAAATAAAACTCTATGATAAGAAAAAACATTCAAGAAAAATACAATTATTTTTTTAATTGAAAAGTCCTGTTAGTTTGAGTTGACATAACTTCTTCTAGAATTAAAAACCAATAATGTGCATTTAGAAGCTCCCAAGGCAAACTCCTCATCTCTGCCAAATAACATGATTTATCCGCTAAAACTACACTGCTCTTGTCTTCTTCTCTGCAGACCTTGGTCATATACTGTATAGAACCATATATCATGATTAAAGATTGAAAAGTAATAAAAAGCTGCCTTTAATCTCTTTGAGAATTATCAGTCAGTGACATTTCTACTTGTGCTTTTTAGAGTGAATGGCGAAGATAAGTCCATGAAAACTGGACCAATTTATCACCTGTTCTCTTCTGTCCCAACATCCAGCAATTGACTGCATGGTCTCTGAGTGGTCGGAATGGTCGGAGTGCAACAAGTCCTGTGGTAAAGGGCACACAATTCGAACCCGCATGGTCAAACTGGAGGCACAGTGGGGGGGGAGCCCTTGTCCTGAGACCATCCAGAGGAAAAAATGCAGGATTAGGAAGTGTCGTACAAAAGGAAGAGGTGGAAGAAAGAGAAAAGGGGTTGTAGCAGAGAATCAGCGAGGTTTGTTACTGTAATCTGTTGTTGTTGTTGTTGTTGTTGTTGTTGTTGTTGTTGTTGTTGTTGTTGTTGTTGTTGTTGTTGTTGTTGTTGTTGTTGTTGTTGTTGTTGTTGTTGTTGTTGTTGTTGTTGTTGTTGTTGTTGTTGTTGTTGTTGTTGTTGTAGTAGTAGTAGTAGTGGTAGTAGTAGTAGTGGTAGTGGTAGTAGTAGTGGTAGTAGTAGTACAAAGGGCCAGACCACAGCTGAGATGCTGCTTTCTCTCATTTTTTACAGACGTTTGCAAGATGCAGCCATCTTCTGGCTGGACGGACTGTACCAAAACATGCGGAGGGGGGACACAGGAGCGTTTACTGACTGTGAAGAAAAGATCGAAACAGCTTTCTTGTAAGGACCAGAAGGAGACCCGTGCCTGCAACATTCATCGTTGTTAGAGGGCACTACTGGGCTAGAGGCGAGTGGAAAGAGCTGAGGGATAAACAGAGGAGAGACGACAACATGGGTTCATTCGAGGGGAAGAAAAAAATTCTGTTTATTGAAGCCATTGTAGACTCTGAGTTAACTGGGCTGACTTTTACCTTAGACCACAAAGAAAGTATTAGAGTTTTGTTTGTGTCCTGCAAAAATAAAAGAACCTAGGGAGGCCTTGTCTGTAACTGTACACCTACAAAAGAACACCTGTTGTTTTACAACCAGCTGGCATCACATAAACAGGCTGCAACAGGAAGTATTACTCCGTCACACTAGCATGAGTTACCTGCAATACAGTAAAATCAAAATCCTTAAAATTTTGCTAAATTACAGTATTAGATGTCAAAACACTTTATTCTGTCAAACCTAGACAATTATTGTCAAACTATGATTAAAATATCATAATCTTCATCAAGTGATTTGTGACAACCCTAAGTATCCAGTATTTACCTACGAGTTTTTAGACTCGTGTTAATTGAACTAAGAAGGAGGTATGGAGTTTTTTTCTTTTTTTGCAAGACACAGCGTCTCGTAGCAGCAGCATCTTCTAAACACTTACTGTATGGATTAACTGCTATATTTACTATCTAACCAATACTTAGACCTGACACTATGTAAGTACTAAACCCCACTTTTCCCCATAAAGACACACAAATGGAGATGTTTTATACTGGTAAAGTCTTTACATACTGTACTATAATTGTTTATCTGTTTCAGCTGATGTAGCATTAAACCCACAATGATCCTGTCACAACATCATAAGGCATGTGTAAAAAACATTGTTTTTCTTGGCAATTATGCTTCATCAGCTTTAGATCTTGTCTAAAACACAAGTAGCGAAATGACTGTATCTGCCTTTGCTGGTTGCTGACAACTCACTTGTCTCTGAAGGGTTGTCACGTCTTACTCAGCTCGGCAGTAAATCGACTGTTACTGGGGCCTTTGTTAACACTCGCTTTGTTTCCATGCAAAACTGTTTTTCAAAAAATATATTATTCCTTTAGCAGGTTATATTGCAGTTTGTGTTTCTGTTTTAATAAGTTTGTTGTCACATTATTTCTTTTATTATTTTTAGGTTTGCAGGCCCTTTGTTTCCTTGCCTCATCACTATTTTGTAAGAACCCGCCTTTACAATAAAAAATGTAAATGGGAACACCATGAGCTGGATGATAATATTTCACTTTTATACTTAATAGTGTCTGGGCCTCTTTAACAGTTAGAGTTGACAGTTATTATTACCATCATGTATTTCCCTTTATTACTGTAACACTAGAACAAACTAATGCACAAACAGCAATAAGACAACTTATGAATTAGGTGTCAGATATTCACTAGGCAAACTCTCAAAAATGCAAAATGAGGGAACTTAAAACTACTGCAAAGGCAGGGCCAACCAAAACAAATCTGATAAGAAAGGAATAATCTTGGGAAACAGAAGGTACACTAGGAATATAAAGTTGTAACACTAAAATAAAGCAACTAAATAAAATAACTAAAATAGCTAAAAAAATATTATAGGTATAAACTAACAGGAACAAAAACAACCTAAGAACATACAAGGAAATAAAAATGCAGGACTGGTGGACAAGCCTGAAACTGAAAAATACTGCATTTTATTCATTGAAACATTTTTGAAATTTATTTTGCTGATCAGTTGAAACCACATTAGCTGTGCTATAGCTTTGAAGTTTCCTCCCTTCTGCTTTGCAAGAAATGGGGAGTCCCGGTGTGTAGCATTCTTATCTGATGTGCCCAATGCTTGCTTTGTGCTAACAAAACACTAACCAGCATGACAGGAAGAAAAGAACTGAACTGACCAATGTGACATGATGAACTAATGAGCCAAGCAACAGGCAATGTGTGAATCCTTTGTGTGAGTCCTTTTGTAAATAAATATGCGTGTTAAGTGACCAAGGCAGGAAATAAGAACAGGAAATTAAAAAAAGAATAAAATTGCATTTCCAAATACTTTATTCAACATGACTACATACTGCACACATACAATAGGCATCCTTCAGATGTAAACACACAATGGTGAACTTGACATTATGACCAGATCTGCACGTGCATCATAAATCACAATACCATCCTGTGAGTCCACTATTAAATCTAAAACTTAAGATTAATTTTAAAATAACCAACTGATTGAATAAACTACCCTCAGATACACAGTACAGTAACTTTGACATAAGGTCTAGTGGCGCTGTTAAATGGGCCGGGTGACCTGACAGTGCAGCTGAAACCAGCCAAGACACAAACCTCGGCTGTCTTTCTGGGGTCAGCACACAGGTGGTTGGAGACTGTTTTTATTTGGAACCTTTGGAATACATCACAAGACCCAGTGCCTGGTGCTGGATGGCACAGCTCCTCTGAAACCTGAAAACAGTAGTTCAAGACCCCGACTTGCTGACATTGTGTGAAGGCATGAGGGACCAGGGCTATGCCAACTGAAATATTGCTGAACTGGTAAAACAACGCATATTTCTTAGGAGCACATGACATGGCATGGACATGTTGGAGGTCTAACAGCACAGTCACTGAAATCTCTGAGCTCACGCCTCCGAGCCCTTATGCAGTAGCCTCAGGGGTGGGCTGAAATGTAAACGCTGGTGAGTCTAGACATATCTATGCGCCCTGACCACAGAGGACGTAGTTTCTGTAAATATGTAATATGTAAAAGGCCTTTAGACAGTTACCTGTGCTGGCTCTTCCTCCATTCTCCAGTTCATCTAGTTCATTCCATTACTGCCGTTGCCCTCTTGGTTTTCACTCATCTGTGCTACCTGTGCCGCCTGCCAAGGCATTATCCACACTGTTGTTTTGTTCTTTAAAAATAACTTTCACGTCAGTCAGAGCTCTGGTTTCTGGTTTGCTTTTCAAGCCATTCTGGCTAATTTAAGAAATAAGAAATAAGAAATAAGAAAACCTTTAATAGTCCCGCAGTGGGGAAATTACCTCTCACAACAGCAGTACAGATGAGCAAGAATACAGGTACAGAACAGTTTGTGTTGGCACAGTACAAAGCAGTACAGTACAGTTAGAGTGAGTATGAGGTCATTGCAGGGTTATTGCACAGTAATGGGTATAAGATTTGTACCGGTAACAATATACATGATTGTTCACAGATTTACACAAATATTGTGCAGAGCAGGTTGCTATATAAACCACTGATGCAGTGGGTGAGTGACTGTGGTGGGATGTGGTCAACAGTTCTGATTGTACAGTCTGACAGCAGCAGGTAGGAAGGATCTACGATATCTCTCCTTCACACAGCGAGGGTGGATCAGTCTGCTACTGAAGCTGCTCTCCAGAGCAGACTGTGAGTCCTCCAGTGGGTGAGAGACCTGGTCCATGATGGATGTCAGTTTAGCCAGGACCCTTCTCTCACCCACCTCCTGCACTGTGTCCAGAGTGCAGCCCAGGACAGAGCTGGACTTTCTGATGATCCTGTCCAGTCTCTTCCTGTCCCTCGCTGTGATGCTGCTGCCCCAGCAGACCACACCGTACAGGATGGCTGATGCCACCACAGAGTCATAGAAGGTCTTCAGGAGTGGCCCCTTCACTCCAAAAGACCGCAGTCTCCTCAGCAGGTAGAGTCTGCTCTGACCCTTCATGTACAGTGCATCCGTGTTATGAGTCCAGTCCAGTTTATTGTTCAGATGCACTCCCAGGTACTTGTAAGAGTCCACTCTCTCAATGTCCCTTCCCTGGATGTGCATCGGTGGGATGACAGCAGGCTGCTGTCTGCGGAAATCCACCACCATCTCCTTCGTTTTCCCTGCATTGATCAGGAGGTGGTTCCGCTGGCACCAGTCCACAAAGTTCTGAGTGAGTCCTCTGTACTCTGCATCGTCATCATTGGTGATCAGTCCGACGATCGCAGAGTCATCAGAGAACTTCTGCAGAACACAGCTGTCCGTGTTGTGTCTGAGGTCTGACGTGTAGAGGGTGAAAAGGAAGGGGGCCAGTACAGTCCCCTGTGGGGCCCCCACACTGCAGGTCAGAGTGTCAGACACACAGTCCCTGGCTCTCACAAACTGAGGCCTGTTTGTGAGATAGTCCATAATCCACTCGGTCAGATGAAGGTCCACACCAGCCTCCTCCAGTTTGTGTTTCAGGAGCATCGGCTGGATGGTGTTGAAGGCACTGGAGAAGTCAAAGAACATGATCCTCACAGTGCTGCCGGGCTTCTCTAGGTGGGAAAGAGCTCGATGTAAGAGGAAGATGACAGCGTCGTCTACTCCTATGCCGTGTCGGTAGGCGAACTGCAGCGGGTCCAGGTAGGTTCCCACCGCAGAGCGGAGGTGACCCAGGACCAGTCTCTCCAGTGTCTTCATCAGGTGTGATGTCAGAGCCACTGGTCTGAAGCTGCTGGGGTCTTTGGCGTGCGGTGTCTTGGGACACTGGTACCACGCAGGAGGTCTTCCAGAGCTGTGGTACCACCCTCAGCTTGAGGCTCAGGTTGAAGACATGCTCCATAACTCCACACAGTTCGCCTGCACAGGACTTTAGGAGTCTGGAGCTGATGCCGTCTGGTCCAGCTGCTTTCCTGGCCTTGATCTTCCTGAGCTCACTTCTCACCTGGGTGCTGGAGAAGGATAGGGGTGGAGGGAGTGTCTTAGTGTGGTGTGAAATGAGGGGTTGAGGAAGTGACTCAGTGTGGTGTGAAGTGAGGGGGTGTGGTTGGGATGAGTCACCAGTCGTCAGGGCTGAGGGTAGAGGGCTTAATTTGTGACAATAGGCACAAATGCACTGAATGAAAGTGCAATAAAAGGCACTAAATGAATTTAAAGATAACTAAAATGATGTGTTCATTAAAAGTGTACTGTAGTACATCGCATGGGGTATTCAAAATTTATTGCGTAAATGTATTTGCTTTAGGTTATGATTTATGAGTTGTGTTATACTTATACAGTCCACTAGATGGAGACAAAGAATGAGAAATCATAGATATCACAGGGAACTTCTATTAAAAGGAAGTAAAACCTGAGTTCTAGCCAGTTGTAGAGAGCAGTTGTCTTAGAAACTGGCTGTGAGAGCATATCTTTAGAGCGGGCAGGAACACATTTAGGCGTTGTCTGTTAGCAATAACAGTTTACAGACACATTCTGGGGACCTGAATGATGTGTTTTATAACACCAAAAAGGTATGCACTGTAATAACCTTTTAAAGATGCAATGCAAAAGCTAAAATATTCCAAGCCAAGGCCAAATTAAATAATAAACAGTGTATATTCAACAACAAAGATCCAGACTTCCTCTTGCAGCAGTCACTGCTGCTGTGACTTGTAACAACCTCTTCAGCTTTACCATTTAAATAGTTTTATTGATCTAATAGTTTAATAGCACCAGCACCACATATGGTGTTAATATCATTTCATGCTTTTAGGGTGTAGTTACAGTTCAGTGTTCATAGCTCATACAGCTACAGCAACATTTATGCAAGCTTCACAGAGGGCTAAAGCACCCCTGGTAACAACAACAGTCTGAGTATATTCAAATCTCTAAAACTGACAAATTTATATGGGGGTGACACGTGGTAGTGGAGGACATTGTTCACATGTTTAATAATTCAACCTTTTTTCCTGCGTCAATATTCATGCATTTAAGATTTGCTACTTAAATGAAATTAATAAACATATAAAAACAACAAAAATACAGATAAGTTTGGTATCTGTATATGTAAGCCCAGTAGATTAAAGTGTAGTCTTCTATAATAAAAAAAGAGCAGTTGGAGCTTTCTAAAAATACTGGTCTGGGTGGGTGGCATGTTCTCCTGGATAGGCTTTGTTATAAACAATATTCCAGAATAGCAGTAAAAATGAAACACATTCACAATGTAACTGGGTATGAAAATACTATAATAATACTCATTACACTTTAATATACAGTATAATATACAGTATTATTATAGGTAAGAACAAAAACATACACAAGCATAACAAAGACCTTAAAAACAGTGAAAGATGCTTCCCATTGAACCTGATGGAGCATGAGAAGATCTAACAGGAAGGCTGAGGTGAATGAAATGTCAAAGTTCAGACATGAGATGCTGCCAAAATCGATTCTTCACAATAAATACTCTTTACTACTCTTAATACTCTTGCGCCTGAATGCTTTTGTAAAGGAGGTTGGTGGTTGACACTGGTTGGCAAAATAAATTATTTGATTCTACATTATATACAAAAGCTGCAACACAGTAAACTCCTGTACAGTAAATGAACAGTTTAACTAGATGACACAAAGCCTCTAGCCCCTATGATACAGTATGGATATTTCCTTTTGCTCTCTATTACTCAACCCTATGAAGTACAGGTAAAACATCCTGCAATTGCACATCTGGCAAGCAGGAAAGGGCAGACAGTGGGAGTCATGATTGTATAGGGTCAGCACTGTACTTTATTGCAGACAGGAAACATTTTGGTGTTTCATCCTCTTCTTGCTTCCCTTGTGTTAAACGTTAGTAACCTCTCAGTCGTCTCTAAGCCTGAGTAGCAGTCTCTAAAGAGCTTCTCAGCAGGAGAAACAAGGACAAATGCTTGGTGTGGGCTTTTACAGACAGCTACTGGTCTGGCGAGACCAGAAGAGAAACGGGCATCTTTTTTTCTTAATCTTGGTGAATACAGTTTGGGGTACTGATCTTCTAATAAAGATGGTGTGAACACAATCTTGGATTTATGTACTGTACCTGATACAGTGTTAAAGATCATCAAAAATCATTCAAATTAATTTAAAATACTATTATATAATATTAATATTTTTAATATGCCAATTCACAAAAAATGTTATGGCACTTTAAAAAGTATTGTAAGGTTAGACCTTACACAACTAAACCCAACAGATCCCATGTAGCCACAAATACATTCATATATTCAAACTAAATTTACAGCATTAGTGGAAGGAAGATGACTGGTTGAAGAAAAAAATAAGAACTATTTCACATTTTAGGTATTTTGTGATGATAATGGTATTATCATTAAGTACACCTATAGTTACACATTGTGTGTCACTGCATTGCTATAGTGTACTGTTACGTACTGGCAAACTAGAATTTGGGCTGTGCTCACTAAGAGTAGGAGATAAACAGGCTGCTGAGGCCTACAGACAAGACTAGAGTGGTGGACCCGCATGCAACGACACGGTGATAAAAACATAGATACAAATAGTTTTATTAATAACTGAAATAATACAAAGAAGTTTAATAAACTTAAAGCGCTGCTAAAGCAGGATGAGACAATATATATACATATATATATATATACACACAATAGACACAAATAACTAAACTAAAAATCTAAACTGCGCTGCAGGGGGAAAAACTAAATAAGCACACAAGGACAACACAGACACATGGACCCGACAAACCTCACTTAGGACAGGATTACAAACACGAAACTGGCACAACTGACGTACACCCACCAACTTCAACAACAAACTGACGAGGACACAATACAAACTAAGGCCTCAAGTACAAGTACAACAGGTGACAACAATAAGCTAATTACAAACAGGAAACCACATGATCCACAACAACACAAAAGAGAGCCAGAGCGGCCCTGGAGGCATACAGTAAAAGCCTGGGTCCTAACATGAACAGTCTGATGGCAGTGGGGAGGAATGACCTGTGGTAGTGCTCCTTTTCTGCACTGTGGGTGTAACAGTCTGGTGCTGAAGGAGCTGCTCAGAGCCTCTACAGTGTGGTGCCATGGGTGGAGGGGTTCTGCATGATGGATGTTAGTTTAGCCATCCTTCTGTCCGCCACCTCCTCCATGGACTCCACTGTGCAGCCCAGGACAGAGCCGACTTTTTTAACCAGCTTGTTAAGGTTCTTCCTGTCTCTGCCTGTACTGCCCCCCCAGCACACAACTCCATATAGGACTACTGACGCTACCACAGTGTCATAGAAAGTCCTAAGCAGCTGTCTGCACACACCAAAGGACCTCAGTCTCCTCAGCAGGTGGAGGTGAATCTGGCCCTTCTTACACAGAGTGTCCCAGTTGTTAGACAAGTCCAGTTTATTGTTGATGTGAACAACCAATCTAGTGCTGAGCTTACCTGAGTGTGAAGGTGACTGAGGACAATCCTCTATAATAAAGGCAATTTCATTAAGTTAAGGCGATGGGTCTGAATTGGTTTGGCTTCTTAGGCTATGTTTGGAACGGGAAGCAGACAAGAAGTCCTCCACAGTACTGGTACTCTCTCCAGATGCTGGATCACCTCTTCTTTTGCTGTGTTCTTGCAACAGTGTGTGTATTTTCTTGTATCTTCTCAAAAAGTGCCCATGGAGAATTTGGAATACTGCATCATCAGAAGAAAGTAAATCGATCAATAGATCCAAAATTAGACTCTAAACATATGACCTGCAAGATGCAAGATGGTGTAGCTGATTCAACACAGGGAATTTGTAAGCACCCACTCAAAGATCACACTAATGTTAAATCTTTTTTAATGAGTTATTTTAGAGAGAATGAAGGATTTAAAACTTATCAGATGCTAGAACAGCTTAAAGTTTTTAACACCTCCAGACAGAACTGTACAGTAGAATACCAGAATCAATTAAATACAAATCATAAAATGTCATTCTTTGAGGATGGGGCATGTGGACTAAAGCAGTCATATGCCTGTAGTTGTGAGCCTTTGTTCTTTAAGTCTTACTCCACCACCATACATCCCAAGATCTGCATGTCCACCTATTTGTCATAACCCACCATGCAAGTTGGCAGATTGGGCCTAGATTGTTAACTAGACTGAGACAGAGCCAGAGAAAGGTTCCATAAAACCCTAACAAAACTAAACTAAACTAACAAAGGGTATACTGTACAACCACCCCAGGACCGAAAAACACCAACCCTGATAAACAGGGTGGGAAAAAGTAAAAAACACGGAGCACTTAGGGAGCTATAGAGGGCACTACACAACTGAGTTCTACCAAGTCGTCATCTGTTGCTTTGCAAATATTCAGCAATGGTTTTTACATCTGCCTCTACTCGTGTGTGACACTGCACAGTGTGCGCGAAGGTGGCGAACCCACATGCACAGCTTCAGGAGACTCTCAGGTTCAAACAAAGGGAGTTTAATGTTCTCAGTGGTCAGCCACAAGCAGAGGTCAGAACCATGTAAGCAGGGTGGCAAAAGCACAAAGACGACAGGCAGGCGGATAGTCAAACAGGCAATGGGTCAAAGACAATTGAATTCAGGCTACGGTACTGGTAGGGATGATCCAAATGGTAACAAGGTCAGACAGGCAAAACCGATGACAGACAGGCAGGTAATCAGAATGCAGAAAAAAAACTCAACAAAACTCTAGGAACTCTATGAACACTAACGATCTGGCAGGGAACAAAGGTAAGTGCTGGTGGTATATACTAAACTAAAGACCGGATTAAAAACAGCTGTGTGGTCATGTGACAAAAAAAAGCAGAAAAAGGCATGACTGAACAGAAACCAGAAATACTACAAAATAAAACAGGAAATGCAGGGGGAAAAAAACAGACTGTGACAGTGTGTGCATGTGTACATGAAGTTGGTAATGAGCAAGACATGCTGAATGTCAAATTACCTTGTAGACAACAATAAAGAACATCCCATATTCCATGGTCTATGCTGACCGTCAGGATTTACAGTATAGCACTGCTAGCACATTATTATTAAAATGAGGGCGTATTACCAAATGGAAGTAGAGCTTTATTAGAATCATGGGTATTGCAATTACAACTACACATAATTTTAGCTACTCAAAGGTAACACAGTTATTGACAAGAAGCAGCAACTTATCTCAAATCTACAGTAAGTGTTTGCAGGTTCTTCTCAGAACTCAAATAAATTTCTAAACTACTATATGATTTAAGGGAATGGGTGAATAAATATTATGTTTTAATACAGAGCTTCTTATTAGAGAAACAAGGAAATACTTTTATTTTTAATATCTCATCTAAATGGAGACACAAGTCCCTCTGTGTTTGTGTGTCTGCTTGATCTAAAGATAACATGACAAAACTGAGAAAGAATAGGAGCTCAGGAGGTACTACTGAGATCATCCCACCAGTGAGAAGCACTTTGCTGGGAGTGTAGCTAATGAGGTCACTTAGTCTGCAACCACATAAACATCAATGAAATTCAAACTTCAGCTACGACACACACACACACACACACACACACACACACACACACACACACACACACACACACACACACACACACACACACACACACACACACACACACACACACACACACCGGGGCATGCTAATGGATGGCACTTTGGAAATCTACTCTCTTCTCTTTGACTGAACAGTGAGTTACTGACTTGTTTGTGATCTGTGATCCGTGTTTGTATCTGCATGAAGAATTGTAAAAAAAACAAAACAAAGAAACATGCAGGAACCTTGGAAGTGAATGTGATGCATGGTGCATGCAAGAGATAACTCAACCACCATAGAAAAACGTAAACATGTCGGAGGGAAATATATATACTTTATTGATAACAAGGTGCAGAGAGATGATTGCAGGACGACAAAAGAAGAAACAGAAGGGGAATCTTCAAGAGCATTTTATTTGGTAAATTTATGTTACATCTTTAAAGTGATGTGATTGCATTACATGAGAAAGCCGAAAGTCTACACAATTTTAAAGGATTTTAATTTCTTCATTCATTCAGTTCACTTAACCTTGTAAAAGATATTTATCCCCAGTTCCCTGTGTGTAATAGACTAAAATAAATAACATGTAGTCCAGAAAAATGCCTGCAGTGATCATGCCTTGGTGGTCAAGCAGGAAATTGTTGGGGTTGAGGTCTCGACAGATGATGCCCCTTTGATGCAGGGAATTAAGGGTTGTCACCATCACCACAGCCCAACATCACACAAACTCTTCCAGGATACAAGAATCTTAGCTCTGTAATTCTCAACCACCTTTGGAGGTGTATCCCATTTGCAATTTGGGACTTCCAGACTGTACTCAGCACAGATGTCCCTGTTCACTATGCCAGCCACTTGGTTATGGCATTCCATGTATGCCCTGCCTGCTAGCATCTTGCATCCCGCTGTTATGTGCTGGATTGTTTCAGGGGCATCTTTGCACAGCCTGCACCTGGGGTCCTGCCTGGTGTGGAAAATCCCAGCCTCTATTGATCTGGTACTCAGAGCCTGCGCCTGTGCTGCTAGGATTAGTGCCTCCGTTCTGTCTTTCACCCTATCTTTGTCCAGCCACTGGTAGGATTTGTCAATATCAGACACTTCTTCTATCTGCCAGTGGTACATACCATGTAGGGGTTTGTCCTTCCATGAGGGTTCCTCCTCTTCCTTCCCCTCCTCCTCTTGTTTCTGCTGCCTGAAGTATTCACTAAGCACGTCATCAGTTGGGGCTGTCGTCCTAATGTATTCATGGAGCTTAGTTGTTTCATCTTCATAGTGGCTTTGGCGCTCACTAATCCTCGGCCTCCTTCCTTCTGCTTAGCGTACAGTCTCAGGGTGCTGGACTTGGGGTGAAACCCTCCCTGCATTGTGAGGAGCTGCCCTGTCTTGATTTCAGTGGCTACCATCTCCCCTTTTGATCCATATGTGAGGCATTGAGTCACAGGCTTTCTTGTAGTCAAACTTGTAGTTCTTGTAGTCAATCCAGGCAGTGCACAGGTTGTCTAGTCTTGACTGCTTTGTCTACCAGTAGTTGGTGTTTTGCTCCCCTGGTGTTACTACTATCATTCTGGGCACTGCTCATGTATTGATCCATATGCCTGCTCATCTTAGCTGTTATAATGCCTGACAGGAGCTTCCATGTTTTGCAGAGGCAGGTTATTAGTTGGATGGGACTGCTCTCTTCTGGGGGTCTCTCAGGATTGTTTTCAGGATTGTTTGGCCTTCCGTTAACCATTCAGGTAACTCTATTTTGTGATGCCTCCTTCTCCCATATGCCTTTTCAGTATTCTTCAATCTCTAGCCTTGGTGGATCTGCTCTCATGTTATTACCATGCTACTGTGAGTACACAATGGCTCACTCCGACCTGGATTAGAACCTGAGACCTACTGTACCAAAGACAGTGGAACTGCCTATAGATAATTATTCAGTACATACAGTATTTGAGTGTGTATATTTGAAAATTTGAAATTCTGAATAGAGACACATGTATCTAGATAAGATCATGAATTTTTCACATCCAGTGGCAAATCAGAGCACTAGACTTTGAGCTCAAGTGATTTTCAACTATGCAACAAAGCTGAATCCCCAGGGACAGGCTGGCTGAAGACAGAGAGGATTATGGAAAGGAGCACTTGAGTAAAACTGGATCTGAGAATAGTAAAAACAACAAGTAGAAGGATTGCTATAATGTTAAGCTCTGTTATAAGGTACTAATGTCCATAGTACTGTATCAAAGCATAAATCTTAAGGTGATGTCAGTTCAGGTCACATTGTTTAAACCTCACCTGGTTGTCCTTCCCTATGCTGCTGACATTCTCAGCTTCACTCACCTGGTTTCACTTCCCCTGCCCTGTATTTACGTGCCTGGTTGTTGCCAGATTGCCTTTATCCAGCCTGTTTTGACTCACCTGTGTTCTGCTCCTGCGGTTCCGTTTTCTGTTGCCTGGTATCAAGCCGTTCCTGCTCATGTACGCTGCTGAAACAGTATTGCTTAGTAAGTGTTAACTTATGTGTCTGTCCAAGAGGAGTTTCATGTTGAAAATAAGTTATAACCACTTTCTGAAAACAAATCACGATTCAGAATCAGAATCAGATTTGTTACTATAATATTGTTTGCTTCAGTACCAGTACCAGTATTTTGTAACTTGGGGTTTTATTCCTTCCTGCTTTGTCTTTTTGTTTTCATGTTGGATGTTTTGCTCAGCAAACATCCTTTTTTTAGGACCCCAGTGCTCTTCAGACCTTGGTCTGCATTTTCCCATATGTCAAATTCTGCTCTGCAAAATTAGACCATCTGCCCCAGCACTTCTGGAATCTGCCTGGTCTGGACTGGAACAGCACTCATTTTATAATATCTCTGGACCACTCGCCTATATACAATACAAGAATAACTCAGTGTCTCTCACTTCTTCCACAACCATCCCTTCGGTTAAAGCTCCGGTATGAAGACATTGTAGTGAGCCCTTATTTAGTCTGACTTTATCTCAAGACTTAATTCAGACATTGTTTCCTAAGACTTGACAACATCTTCTCCAGTGCCCCAGTGCAATTTAATTTGGGTTCTTTTCCTCCACAAAACACTGTCACTCTGACTTTCTTTGATTTTCACCATCTGGTCTTTTTTTATGTAAATGGGCTGGCCAGAGGTTCTGCACGTTTGAATGCTGTCTAGTATTAAATCAGTACAACACACACAACAGAAACTAAATTCAGTAATTTAATTGTTATTGATTGTAGTTATAAGTGATGTAACCAAGCTGACCAGAAACCTGTTCATTTACATGGCAGTAGCCTGGAGGAGCATCAAAACTGTTTATTCACCCACTTAACAGAATCCAAAAACCCATTTATTGAAAACCAGTAATTATAATTACAATAATTACACCCAGCGCAATATTACGCCCACATTCAATGAAAGACTAGAGTAAAACAATCTGTAAGGTTGAGCTCCTGTCCACTCAGCATTAAAAATTTGATTGAATGAATAGGTTCTTCACTGGATCAATGTGGTATCCTTAGTGATCTATGAAAATGGGCATGGGAAATACACTGCACAAGGCAACCGTGTGTGGGCGTGTATTCAAATTAGGCTGTTTCTCAACACCCACATGTCTGCATAAGCAGAATCATCTGAGTCTAAATGTAGCTAGCAGCACTGATTCTGTGGTCATTCTACTACTTCTTTTTCGTAAAGTAAGTTTGAATGTTTCAAAACCAAACAAATGTCTTTATGTCCCCAAATAAATTTAGTCATAAGAAGAGTCTTCAGTTGTTCTAACAGATCTGTAAGACAACCAGCCACATACTAAGTGACGTGGTTCACATACGTAACATAATTTTAGCATAATGAATTTTTGAGATTTTAGTAATAGTAAAAAGTTGACTAGGATGACAACCCTAGTTTACCTTGATGACATGCTAATTACACTAATGCTGTCTTAGCTCAGACAGCAAATCAGAAAGGGAAAAACAGTTATTCCCAATTTGGACCACTTACAAATTAACTATTCATCCCCACTGTAGATGAGCAATTCCACCAAAAAAGAGTTGGTAGAAATTCCTGTTTTCTCTGTAGTTAAAAGAGACTGAGACCTAGAATGTACTGCTGTTTTTTACACTCAGTGGGCATGTTTTACCAAAGGAACCCCATTGGTTTGGCTATTATTGTTTTACTCAAAAACAAAAGTGGCCTCATGGGTAGATTAACAAATGTTTGCTGACAAGAGGCATCAAAAAAATTAGAATGCGCTTGTAGGTGTTTTCATTTGAGTCAATCCTTCCAGCACAGAAAGTCCAGAATGTAGACAAAATACTGTTCTATTTGTAGTGTTTTTTTTCTGACAACGTGCATCTCCAGACCAAATTTTTATATGTACAGTAATAGTAATGTAATGCTAATAGTGCATGTATATTAAGTGTCAAAAACTGTCCTGCAGATATTTTCTCTACCTTTATTCCCCATGAAATTTCACTGTATATATATATATATATAGCTCATTGGTTTCTGTGATTGTTGTGGTAGGGATCGCTCTCAATGCTGCATTCACATCTTCCATGAGACTTTCTGATGGTACTTCACTTAGCCGTTGTAGTGGGGGTTGCCTGTTCAGTCTCGCCATGATCTTATCTTTCAGGTCAGTCGCTGCCTCGCTCAGCATATCTGTGCTTACTGGGGCTTCATACCCAATTTCCGGTTGGGGAGATGGTGAAATCTCCCCTCTGACCTGGCGTCCTGGCTCCCCCTTGCCGTAGCATTTGTGTTGTATCTCGTCAATCTCAAGTTGTGATAGCAGTTGCCGTTTGTGGATGTTGGAACACTGAGCTACTAGTTGCTTCGCCGTCAGCCTTGAATGTGGGTTTCTCCGTTCCCATTCACCGCACATTCTTTGCATATAGCCCCTCTGACTAGGGTTACTTGAGTAGTAGCATTCCAACAGAGCCTTGTTCTCACATCTCAGCCATTCTTTCTTGTTCCAGTAGCCCACTTCTCGCCAAGGTGCTCTGGTTCCCCAACACTGACGCAGACCTTGTTAGACCGGGCGACGTCTGAGCCGGTATCTCATGTGTTCATTGTCTGAACCCCCCGCAGGCAAGTCCTGTGACGGAACGAGGAGAGAGCAGCGAGGAGAGGATATAGAGAGAGAGATGAGAGAGAGAGAGAGAGAGAGAGAGAGAGAGGAGCGAGAGAAGAGAGAGAGAGAGAGAGAGAGAGACACAGAGAGAGAGAGAGAGAGAGAGAGAAGGACACACACCACACACACACACACACACACCACACACACACACACACACACACAGATAATTATAGACAATACTATACAATTACATATATAGATAGATAGATATATAGAGAGATAGATATATATATATATATATATATATTATATTATATAACATATATATATATATTTATTTATTAATAACTTCTGAATGGACAATTTTAGTTCAACGCAATGTGTTTACAACATGATTATTATCTCACAACAGATATTTGAAGAAATTATGCATGCATTGTATCAACAAACACAGAAGAAAACCATATTGAAATTAATCAAAACTACAAAACACAAACACTGTTTTTTAGTTGTTTTTTAGTATAGGCTGTGGTCTTATTTAAAAAAAAATTGTTATACAGTATCTGGTTACTTGCTCAAATCAAAACAATAACTAATCAACATAATTAGCACCTGCCATCATCTAAATAAAGGATCTACTTACAGCAGTGGTAAACAAAAAAGAAGTTAGCAGGTACACAGAAGATTGGCACTCAGGATGAGTGGACCAGTAGCAGAGTCTTCTGCAGAGTCAACAGTCAGATGTCCCATTTGAAGCTATGAAATAAGTCCACTGTCATAAACTAGACTGCAAAACATTTTCAGCTGTAAACCAATGCTGACTCTCTCACTTTCTCACTCTATACGTATATATTGTACAAACTTGAGGTTTAATAACTTCATACTCATACAGACTTTAAAACCTTCCATCCATCCATTTTCTACTGCTTAGTCCCATGCGGGATCGCAGGGGTGCTAGAGCCTATTCCAGCTATCTAGGGACCAGTCCATCGTAGGACAAAACACAGCCAGACAACCATTCACACTACTGCTTAGTCCCATGCGGGATCGCAGGGGTGCTAGAGCCTATTCCAGCTATCTAGGGACCAGTCCATCACAGGACAACACACAGCCAGACAACCATTCACACGTAAGGGCAATTTAGAGTGACCAATGAACCTAATGCATGTTTTGGGACACTCTTGATGTGATAGTGACAGTGCTACCCACTGCACCGGCGTGCCGCATTAAAACCTTAACTTTAAATATTTTTGTATGTGTCCTATCTGACAAATACTGTATTTGTTTTTAACTAACATAAATAATCCAGCTTGTTCAACTTGTTTTATTACACTAGAATTAAAAGAAAAGAAAGATAAAACACCACAACCAATAATAAGTCAGGAAGACAAGAACCTCCAGTCCAGAAGTCCAGAAATAATTAGTATCTGCACTGCTAAGAACAATGACAATACTTATATGCTTGTTTTCTTTATTTAGACCACACCCTTTAAACAAATGAAAACAATTTAGCATGCAGTAACTAAAACATGTTATGTTGCCTCGGTCAGTTGCTAGATTTAAAAATCATGAAATTGACTGTAATTTTCCTAAAACAAAGTAAAGCTTATACTAAGGAAATTTATGTTTGTGTTTCTTCAGACAACATACGTTAAAAAACTCTTCACTGCTGACGACAGTGGACTTCAGAGGAACTTTATAAACATAAACGGGGACAGGAATAACTTACCTTACATCTATGTTTTAGCAGATCTATTCGTAATATATGAGCACTCACACAAACCACCAGTTACTGTACTACTTCACACATCCACCAAAAAAATAAACACTTTTGGTCCCTTAAATTGCATTTGCTAAAAAAAAGGGAAAAAGAACTTGAACTGTTAGATAAATCTCATTTGTTAAACTTGCCAGTAAAAACTAAAAACTAAAATTGACATAAAGTCAGCTGGAATGTTGTTAAGTGTTTTTTGGTAGCGAAAACACAGTAGTGACTAATATTAGTCTTTAGAATTAGTTTTAGAACTAAATCCTACAGCAGATCAGCAATTAACCATCAGTAAATTCAGGTCCGCAGTTCCATTATTTTACCACCCTGAGTCTGTGTGGTGTGTGTGTGTGTGCATGCAGTCAGGGTGATGGTGGCGTCTTCAGGGAATTGGTGGATCCTCCTTGACTTCCACTTCCTGTCGTTGCCTGTGCGACCCACTGGGCCAAAACAAACAGAGAGAAAGAGGGAGATTTGAAGAAGAGAAAGTCCTCTGTATACCAACATTTAGTTCTGATGACTGTATATCGTACACTGTTTTTTGGTCTAGGGGTATGATTCTTGCTTTGGGTGTGAGAGGTTCAACTGCCAGACAAGCCCTTTACAGTTACTTCAGATGTATTTTTTTCCAGTTAAACGTTGCTAGGTGAAAGCCCTCTGTATACATATTCAGGAAGGAGGTTTAACAAACTCTGAGTTTAAACTGAACTCTGAGTTGACTTACACTGAGTTTGCAAACCTGGAGTTTTTGGTTTCAGAACAGCTGAGAAGAGTTGGTTTTAGCAACTCTGAGTTGATTGACTCAAAGTTAAGCGTGTGCACCGCGACGATACAAAGCCCTGATCAGTGGAGTAAAGATATTACGAGTGACCATGGCAACAGGACAACAAAAGAGGTCTGGAAATGGATATACCTCAAGCATATAGCGACTACGAGTCTATATTCCGTAGAAAAAGCAACACGTCTGCACGGCGAAAGAGAATAAGAAGAATTAGCTTGGAAGAAAATAGATGCCCGAATTAATGTGTACAGTAAGTTTACATTTTAATAATCGCAATCAGTGTGTAACTAATTACTGAATAATGTTAGTATTGTTGTTATATTTCACTTGTAAAGTAAAGACTTGTAAAGTAAGTTTTCACTCATCTAAGGAGTTACTTCAGTAATTGCATTAAAATACCGATTTTTGTATGAATTAAAAGTGCAGTTTTATGTCTATGCATTTTTAAAATTCCTGTTGTGGTTGATGTGGGGTTTGTAAAGTAATGATAATTCAATAATCCAATAAGTTTTATGAAGAGCAATTATTACATTAATCTAATTAGTTTTTTTTAATTTTAATTAAAAAATTAGTTTAATTAGTTTAATTTCAATTTTTATGTTGGTGCAATCCTGCAGGCATAAAAAGAACATCGCCAAAAAATGAAATATAAAAACATAATTTAAAAAGGTAAGGCACAATAATATCATGGGTGTAGACTACCTGACTTTACAACATTTGACATAACTAAATAACTAAATAGCATGCAGAGTATAGCAGTGCAGCAGCATTTTCAACATGGGTGTTTTCACACAGTTAAATCATTTGACTGAGAAAGAAGGCAGAGGGTAGAACAACTGGTGAAGGACCTGCACCACCACCACTGACGTATGCAGAGGAGATGGCCCTCAGCATGAACACTGGAAAGCAGGGACTGAAGGAATTCCTAAAGGGAGTACATCAGAGCCAATCTCTCCCCAGGATACAAGTGCATTTGTAAAATGTAAGAGGCCTACCTATATATTTTATTTTTTACATAGGCTACTTTTGATATATCCATTTCTTAGAGTCTGGGTTGGGTTCATGTTGGTCATAACAGATTCTGATGGTAATATCAGCCTCTTTGATTTTGGATCACAACCGAAGCCCAGGATGTTGTACGTATACTACTAAAAAAAAGCTTAAATTATGATAAGCAGTATTATAAAGTGTAATATTAATACAGTTTATACACATCACATGATTTCTGATGTTTGTGTTGCGTAGCCTAAATGATGCAACTTGATCTCCTAGTATACTGACATTATTATCTCCCCTCTGCCCCAGAGTGTGGAAGAACAGCAGGAGGAGGGTCCGTCTGCTGCACAGATGGACACAGTTCAGTGATATTCAGTAAATGCCAGAGTTTAATTCTGTAAGAATAATGAGGAACTATGTCATGTAACTCTAAATCTTCTGTATTTTAAGTTACCGGTTAAGGAGTTGTATAAATTAAATCTGAAGGAAATGTTATACTTGGACCGCCAGACTAAAAAGACAGATCTAGAAAGTGAAATTCTCAAAAACAAAAGCATTATTGTGGAGAACATGTCACAATAACGTCACAGGCCCTCTCAGGCCGTCTTTTTCTGAGCACCCTGATCTGCTATTCTGGAGTAACATTTTTGAACATGGAGCTAATCAACTGGTCACTCAGCGCGATGGACAAAATGTTTTCACAAAGGAAAGAATCTCCGGGAGAACCACTCTGCCCCTTGGGGACTTTTGTCTCTGGCTACGTGCGGGACGCGTGGGACTCCTGGTGCCCCGTGTGACTGGAGCCTCTGTCCATCGAGGATGCAGAGGATCTATTCATATTTTGGACTTTGATAACAGGGCTACTCATGATTGGCTTTGGTGGTGCCCTGCTTTATGGGAAGATTGGAAAGATTGGAAAATCTGCGGCCGGCTCATTGGCGTGTCCACCGGCTGTGGAGCTACAAACGCCGACGGGGGCCATGGTTACTCGGCTGACGGAATTACACCAGAGGATGGCCCGGATTGAAGGGCTGACAATTAACATCTCAGCTCATTTGGATGATTTGCATCAGAGGATGACCCATATTGAGGGACTGATCAGTAACATCTCAGCTCGTTCGGATGCCCGGATTGCAGGACTGACTAATAAGATCTCCGTCCGGAGGAAGACAAGAGACTGAGGGATAACATCTGCAGACAGACTGAACACTTGGTGAATATGGTGACAGCCTTGTCTGACAGGCTTGAGGAGATGTCAAGGGTGACCCATGGTCCCACAAGAGGCGACGAAGCCCTGAGTTCTGACCAATTGGAATACTGAACTAGACAAATTAGTCATGGATTGTTAAAATGTATTAGAATTGGTTGTGTATTACTCTGTCCCTTCTCCCTCACCCCTCCCTTCCCGGGTCCAATCTAGCTCACCAGCTTTGCCTCTATCTATCCTCTTCCCTTGTTGTGGCTCCTTTCAAGGACAACTGTTGGACTGACCTGTAAACATCTTGGTCGGCCTCGGTCATACTTCTATAAACAACACTTCACTACACTGATGCAGATACACCCCCCCCCCACCTTACAGTCTCACTGTGTCCTCTCCGACCTTATCTATTTGTCCTAATGAACCCAAGAAAAAATTCCAGCATGGTTTCCACTTGTACTGTGTGCCACTGTATGTGCGTGTGTGTTTTATTGTTTGTACTGCAATTGCTTCCACTGTCGGACTAGCGCCGGTCGAGCTGGCTGCTGATGGGAATTTCACCGCTGTGGGACTAATAAAGGCATTCTATTCTATTCTATTCTATTCTATTCTATTCTATTCTATTCTATTCTATTCTATTCAGATGTTACCCTGAGGTGACGTAGGCACTGAAGACGTGCTTTCAACAGGCCTATGGTAATTTCCACTCGGGCTCTTATTCTGCAGTGTGCCACAATTAATGCGCTGCTTGGGGCCTGCTTCAGGTTCTGGGTAAGGGGTCAGTAGTGTGGGCTGGCATGGGTAAACCCCTACCTCCAGCAGAAAGCTGTCAATCTCTCCAATAAGTTATCGATGACTTGATAAGTGACCATCACATAGATCTGTTCTGTCTCACTGAAACCTGGCTGCAGCAGGATGAATATGTTACTTTAAATGAGTCGACTCCAATGAGTCACATCAACTATCATGTTCCAAGAAGTACAGGTAGAGGTGGAGGAGTAGCAGCAATTTATAACTCAGATTTATTAATTACTCCTAAACCTAAACATAGTTATAACTCATTTGAGAGCCTCACTCTGAGCCTTTCTCACCCAGACCCAAAACTTAGAAGCCAGTTGTGTTTTGTATTGTTTACTGTCCTCCTGCTCCATATTCGGAGTTCTTAACTGAATTCTCTGAATTCTTATCTGACTTAGTTCTTAGCACAGATAAAGTCATTGTAGTGGGAGACTTTAACATTCATGTAGATGTTGACAGCAACTGTCTCAGCACTGCTTTTAACTCCTTAATAGACACTATTGGTTTTACACAGCAGGTAAATGAACCCACTCATCGTTTTAACCACACCCTCGATCTTGTCCTGACACATGGGGTTGAAATTGATAATTTAATAGTTCTTCCCCAAAACCCTCTGTTATCTGACCATTTCTTATTAACTTTTAAATTTAGCACAACTGACCCTATAACAGCTGGAAAGAAATGTTACTATAGCAGAGCAGTGCTCTTTCTCTCCAGTAGTTGTGCTTCTCTCCCTTTTTCTCTCTCTCCCCCCCACTCTCTCTCCCTCTCTGTCCTCACCTACAGGTATCATTGGACTCAAAGTTTGGTCTCTGTGATGGGCAGCTGCGGATCCAACCATCCTGCCTGCATCCAGTCCCTGGTCCAACCATCCTGCCTGTGCTCTGTTGTTGCTTGTTGTTGCTTGTTGCTGTTGCTGTGCTTTTCTCTCTCTCTATCCTCTTACCCCAACCGGTCGAGGCAGATGGCCGCCCACATCCAGTCTGGTTCTGCTGGAGGTTTCTTCCTCGTTAGAGAGGGAGTTTTTCCTCTCCACTGTTGCTATCAAATTAAATGCTTGCTGTATGTGGGATTTGTTGGGTTTAGTTGTGTGAGGTTTTAAACCTTACTTTGTAAAGTGCCTTGAAATAACTTTGTTGTGATTTGGCGCTATATAAATAAAATTGATTTGAATTTAATTGAAAAGTAAGTTCACATTACTTTAGTGCTACATAAAAGTGTTCTTGTGAGTGTGTAGTTCATGCATTGAAATAAGTGTATAGGGCATACATGTACTTACCACAGTTCAGCCTGTTACTTAGGGTTGACTCACAATATATTCATGAGTCATGACCAAAGCTGCGCCACTTGGCCTCCACTTTTGTGATAATATGTGCAGCATCACATATGATCTTGGTGGTGTAAAAAATGATACATGTCAGTTACAGTGGTAATTTAGTCTTTGACCATTAGAAAGAGTAGTCATGGTACCTGCACTATTAATTTATTTTCAGGGGTCACAGCAACATGTTATTAACTGATCATCATTTTTCAGTTTAGAATTACTGAAACTAATTAAATACCACATACCTGCAATCCTGTGAAACTCCTCTTGAATGACTCTGAGGAGTTTGTGGCAAGGAAAGCGCTTGAGGTCTATAACTGTAACTTTTCTACATACAGTGGCTTTACTAATGTAAAACCTCCTTCTTTAAACAGGCCCCTGATTATATCGTGGAATGTGTTCTATTTTTTTGTCTTGAGTGATGATAAGGTGCCTCATCTTGACTTGCTGGTCTAGGGGTATGATTCTCGCTTAGGGTGCAAGACGTCCCGGGTTCAACTCGCAAACTAGCCTTTTGCTATTACTTTAGTGGCAGTTTACCTAGTCAAAGATTGCTAGTTTAAAAAGCTACCAGAAGCTGCCAAAAACAAGCTGACAAAGGAGATGGCAAAAGGCTGCAGAACAGCCTATCAACAAACAACCCTGCGTCAGTCTGGAGAACCCTAACTACAGTACAGTAAGCCATCTCCACACCCCAAGGCTACCAAATGCCTGGCAGACAACCTAAATAGCTTCTACTGCTGGTTTGAAAATAACTCCTTCACACCTCCCAGTCACACAATAGGCTCACCTACACCCCCCAACATTCACACCCTCCCGTCACCAGACCCCCTACCTGCACTGGAGATCTGTGAAGAAGATGTCGGCCAAGTCCCTCAGAGGCAGAACACCAAATTACTCCACCATAAACTGACCCAGCTCACCATTCAGAATCCGTCAGTGGATCAGGAGCTTCCTGATCGACAGGAGGCAGCAGGTGAGGCTGGGCAGCATCACATCTGGCCCCCACACCAAGAGCACTGGCGCACCACAGGGGTGCGTCCTCTCTCCACTGCTCTTCTCCCTCTATACTAACTACTGCATCTCAGGAGACCCAACTGTGAAACTCCTAAAGTATGAAGACGACATGTCCGTCATTGGGCTTATCCAGGACCGTGATGAGTCTGCATACAGACAGGAGGTGGAGCAGCTGGTCCAGTGGTGCAGTCAGAACCAGCTGGAGCTCAACACGCTCAAGACTGTGGAGATAACAGTGGACTTCAGGAAGAACCGCCTGCCCCCCTCACCATCCACAATAACACAATGACTACCGTGAACTCATTCAGGTTCCTAGGGTCCACAATCTTACAGGACCTGAAGTGATCCCCCCACATAGACACTGTCCACAAAAAGACCAAGCAAAGGTTGTACTTCCTGAGACAGCTCAGGAAGTTTAATCCCCCCAGGAGCTGCTGACCATCTTCTACACGGCCATCATCCAGTCTGTCCTGTGCACCTTCATCACTGTGTGGTTTGGTTTCAGCTACTAAGCAGGATACTAGTGGTCCGGTCAGCAGAAAAGATCAGAAAAGACTGACTAGACTAGCTTCCTTCTATTGAGCACTTGTACCGGGCGAGACTCAGTAAACGGGCTGTCGGTATCACTGCTGACCCCTCACACTCTGCACACAAACTGTTTAAACTCCTCCCCTCTGGCAAAAAACATGTTTGAATGTGAGATAGTGAGCCACAGTTTTTTAATTGTTTATTATTTGTTTTTAAAACTATATTTAAAAATCGCATATAATTGTGTTTTTTCTGTGAGGGAACAAAGACGGAGTCATTTGCCTTGGGCTCACAGACTACAACTAGTGCTTCCTGATTTTCTCTGTACCTGCCCCAGCAACAGTCGGGCTGAGAGGGGAGGGGGCCAGTCTGCTAAAGTGCAACTGCTCTGTCCGCCATTGTTTTTCCTCACATATGCGTGCAGCACTAATATTCAATGGCCAGAGGTCCTGCTGTAGATTATTTAGACAGCAAGTACTTCAGGATGCACAGTCCGATATTCGAGGTTGTACAGTATGAGCCAGAGTTCAGTGCCTACACTACGGTTCAAAAGTTTGGGGTCACCCAGACAATTTTGTGTTTTCCTTTTAAAGTCACACTTTCATTTACCAGCATGAGTTGTAAAATCAATGGAAACTATAGTCTCATTGAAAAGGTTAAAAATAATGATTTGTATTTGAAATAAGACAGTTGTTAGAAAGCCACAGATTCCCCATTTAGCCAAAACCCTTTAACACTATTTTTTTCGTCATCTGCTGTTAGTGGCTGGAAAAAGACCGCTGTCCCTTCCAAGAGTCTTTGTGATGATACGTGACCAGCCGATATTACCTACTAAAGGATGAAATAAGTTATTTTATTAGTATTAGAGTTGCTGCCAGGCAAGCTAATGCACAAGCTAACATTAGCAATGTAAGCTAGCTCCTGACAGTCCAAAACACAAGCCACAGCTCATAACTGCACTCAAATTTTACAGCACAAGCAAAAAAGATAAACAGTTAATTATATTACTTACTGAGTGTTCATTACACCTTTTTGTCCTGGCTGTTTTTTGTGGTTTGTCCTTGGCACCCTGAAGTCAAGGCTACGCTTCGACTGCTGCTTTGTTTACAAGCAGCACAAAAATAATAATCAATAAGACGCACGTTCCCCCGTCAGCAGTAGAATCCACAATTTCATCCAAGAGGAATTGGCAGCGGTGAAGCTGATATTGCCTACAAGTAGTAATATTGAATTTGTTGCTGCCAGCCAGTCAGAGCTAATATAGCAGCTAGCGTTAGCAACATAAGATATGCGTATGCAAGGAAAAACAATGGCAGACTGAGCACTTAGGCTCCAGCAGGCCAGGCTTCGGCAAACCATCTGCTGAGGTGTCTTATGGTAGGAATAAATAACTTCTCTGCATAAAAATTATGGAGCAATCTGAGTGTCCCTTCATTCTTAAATATTACCTGAGGTCGTTTTGGTCAACCCCCATTGAAAATCGGTGAAGGTTTCCTTTAAGTACTAATCAAGTGTCTTATCTTGGCTCCCTAGTTTACGAGTATGATTCCTACTTAGAATACGAGAGGTTCCGTGATCAATTCCTGGACATGCCCTTTGCAGTTACTTTAGTGGCAGTTTATACAGTCAAAGGTAGTGCTAAGGACTCTTGCTGGTGAAAGGCTTCTACAGTATATACAAACATTTAGTTGTGATTATAGCATATAATGTGTTCAATTTTTTGTTTGAAGTGCCAGTACTGCGTCTCTTCCTAGCTAGTAGTGAGTATGATTCTCACTTCTGGTGCAAGATGGCCTGGATTCAAATCCCGGACGAGCCCTTTATTGTTATTTTAGAGTTTTTTCATGAAGTCAAAATTTGTAATTATACAGTACAGTGGACTTTCACCTAGCAACCTTTGACTGGATAAACTGGTAATAAAGTAACTGCAAAGAGCTCGTCCAGGAATTTGAATCCGGGATCTCTTAGCAAAGAACATACCCCTAGACCACATGTGTCGAGCTCCGGTTTAGAAAACCAGCAGGGCCGGCATGACTGCTGGTTTTCCAGCTCTCTCTGATGATTACCTGATTACCTTGATCAGATGTGTCAGTTGGCTTTTCCAACTTGTCATTGACTAAACACACCTGGTCAAGTTAATCAATAGGAGATGGGGCAGGGAGAGGTGGAAAACCAGCAGGGACACCGGCCCTCATCAGCATCACTTTGACATCCCTGCCCTAGACCGACGAGCCAAGATGAGATGCTTTCTGAGCATTTAAAACAAAAAAAGAGAACAAATTCCACAATAATGTCAGAACACAATGTTGGTTTACAGAGGACTTTCACCTAGCAACATTTGACTGGATAAAATACATCTAAAGTAACTGTAAATGGCTCATACGGGAATTTAAGCTGGGTCATTTCGCAACCTAGCATCATACTCAAGACCAACAAGCCAGGAAAAGAAGTTCAAGTAGCACTTAAAACTAAAACAGTGGTGGTGTTGTATGTCATGACTCTTATTAAGTAGTATGGGATATGTATAACAATGCATATATGTATGTATATGATATGTATATGTTTGTATGAGTATGTGCACATACCTTAACACTATTATTGGTATTAGTATTAATCTCCAAGGTAAACCACAGTACAACAGTTGTTTAGTTATGAATGTGTTAGCCTAAGGTACATCCCTGCTTATTTATTTTGCACCGATTGTTTACTTAACAGATTTGCTTGGTTTCAGCAGCTGGTTGCACCCCCCCCCCAGCACACACACCCCAAAGCAGAAACATCACATATATTTAGGATTACCTAAATAAAACATTAAATAAACCATTAATCAGGAAGACTATATATATTTTATATATACCTCTCTTGTTAAAGCAAAACTGTCCTTCACAATATGGCATTCAGCGTAATATATGCTGCTTGTTAAACTGCTGGACAGAACAAAAAAAAACGCACTTTCCATGATCTAATCAGAACTAATTGTTTTTGTACAGAAGACCATCACCTAACAACCTTTGACTGGATAAAATGCCATGTAAAGTAAATAGAAACGGTTCATCCAGGATTTAAAAACCGCGACCTCTAGCAACCAACACTAAATCATCACGTTCTGGCTCGTTGGTCTAAGACACATATACAAAGTCACGTATAAGATAAGTATAAGTCAAGTATATTAGGCCCTTGGGAGCTACCCACTTCCATAAAATGGCTAAATGGAAGGTGGATGCGGAGAAAAGAGGGTTTCAAGAAAACTGCGAATCAGAATGCATGTTCGTGGAGGTAAAAGGCAATTCAGTGTGTTTTCTGTGTGGAGAGATTTTGGCTCTGATGAAAGAATACCATCTAAGAAGACACCATAAAACCTCTCACAAAGACAAAGAAAAGAATTTGAACACAGAAGAAAGGCTGTGGAAGGTGGAAGAATTAAAACAAGCTCTTAAATATTGGCAGCCTCTGCTCATAGGGAGAGTTTATCAAAAACGGTATGCTAAAAGTTGTTGTGATGCAGTGTGCCCAGAGAAAAGGCTATTTTCATATCTCAGTCTGAGCAGAAACACTGTTGCAGAACGTGTGGACCAGCTTTCCACAAACCTAAAAGAACAGCTTGTGGGAAAGAGAAAAGATTTCTTTGCCTTTTCCCCGGCTGGGGGTAAGAGCACCGACACATCTGACATTGCCCAGTTGTCAGTTTTCATCCGTGGAGTGGACTCCAGCCTGCGTATAGCAGAAGAGCTTATAGTACTATGTCCAATGCACGGCACAACTACAGGACAAGACCTATATGAAAAGGTGTCCAGATGCATAAATGAGACGGGGCTGTCTTGGGAAAAACTCGTGGCATTGACACCAAACAGAGGACCCGCGATGTGTGGGCACAGGAGTGGATTAGTGGCGAGAATGAGTGAAAGGATACGGGAAGAAAACTGAGAGTGAAACTGTGTTTCAAACAGAGATACGATGGCTAAGCCAGGGAAAGGTGCTGAAAAGATGTTTTGTCCATGGATACTCGGCTGAAGGAATTAGAATCAGAATCAGAAAGAGCTTTATTGCCAGGTCCTGTAGAGTGCACTTTACAGAACTAGGAACTTGTCTTGGTGTTGGCACACCCATGCAGCCATTTGCGGCGCCACGTCCCCGCTGACAGTGGAGGCAAGTTGTAGTACAAAGACGATACAATACAGAAACACACGCATACACACAGTGGCACACAGTACAAGTGGAATATTTGCCAATTTTTTCTTGGATACATCAGGACGAATAGATAAGGTCGGAGAGCAGACGGTTAGACTGTAAGGTGTGTGTGTGTGTGGGGGGGGGTTATCTGCATCAATGTAGCGAAGTGTTGTTTATAGAAGTATGACCGAGGCCGACTAAGATACATGCCAGTCCAACAATTACATCAGAGGATGGCCCGGATTAATTGACTGGCCAGTAACATCTCAGTTCGTTCAGAAGAATTACATCACAGGATGACCAGGATTGCAGGACTGACCAGTAAGATCTCAGCCTGTTCAGAGGAGGACAAGTGACAGACAGATAAAATCTGCAGACAGTCTGAAAGGCTTGAGGAGACGTCATGGACTCACCAGCTGTGCCTCTATCTTCTTTCCCTTATTGTGTCTCCTTTCAAGGACAACTGTTGGACTGACCTGTAAACATCTTGGTCGGCCTCAGTCATCATCTATAAACAACACTTCACTATACTGATGCAGATACCCCCCCTCCCCACCTTACAGTTTCAACGTCTGTTCTCTGAACTTATCTATCCTGATCCCAGCAAGGTTTCCACTCTGTTTGATACGATATGTGTGTTTTTTCATTGTCTGTATTGTATTGTACTGCAACTTGCTTCCACTGTCGGATGGCGCTGCTAGCGTGGCTGCCTGAAGAAATTATGAAGGTATTCTATTCTATTCTATTCTATTCTATTCTATTCTATTCTATTCTATTCTATTCTATTCTATTCTATTCTATTCTATTCTATTCTATGTTTTAATTGCTGATTGAATATCTCATCTTGGATCGTTAGTCTAAGAGTATAATTTTCGGTCCGAGGTTCAAATTGTGGACCAGCCCTTCAAAACTTGTGTGAGTGTTCTTTGAGGGGGCTCTGTTGTGTTTTGGCCCTCCGACCTGCTGGAGAAGCCTTCTTTTTGACGGTTCATCTGTGTGTGACGTCAACGGCGCAGCCAGACTTTCCAGTGCCAGCACCATGGCTCTATAAGGTGGAGGTGAAAGTCAGCGTGACAGTACACCTGCTGTTGCCCTTGCCTCATCTGCTTCCGCTCCTGAACCCAGGTCTGAATGCAGCATGCATACTGCTTACCCTTTCACTCCTGCATCTTGTCCTATTGGGCCAAGGTTTGCAGCTCGTCCTCATCCTGGGGGGCCGGTGTTGATGACACATCCTCGTTTGGGTGGTCCAGACAGGACCACACATTCTGTTTCTGGTGGTCCTGGGGCCATCTCATCTGGTCCTAAGCCCAGCAGGGTTGCTAAGTGGATCAACTCACCTGCTTTTCATGCCATCTCATCTGCTCCAGTTCTGGCTTCACATTTAGTTTTGTCTTTGGTTCCAGTTCCAGCTCCTGGTTTGGGTTCGTTTTTGGTTCTGGTTCTGGCTCCACATCTGTCTTCGTCTCTGGTTCCGGCTTTACGTTTGGTTTCGTCTTTGATTCCGGTCCTGGCCCACGTTTGGTTTCATCTCTAGCTCTGGTTTCGGCCCCACATCTGGTTTCATCTCTGACTCCGGTTCTGGACCCACGTCTGGTTTCATCTCTGGTTCCGGCTCCTCGTCTGGTCTCATCTTTGGCTCCAATTCCCATTCGCCACGGTAGTCTAAGGAGGACGCCGCCATTACCCATTTGTTGCGGTGGTCCAAGAAGGACGTTGTCTGGCTCATAACCTCCAGCTGTTACACTGGCTCTGCCTTTACCGGTGATGCCCTCCCAGGGAGCTTGACCTTTGTTTGTGGGAGCATGAAGTGCCATCCGATTCCCAGCGGCTGCTGGAATGGACTCTGCCTCGTTGAATCCAAACTGACCATTGTTCGAATCGAACTACTGTGCCTGTTTACACTCATCGGAGGTAAACAGGCAGGTTTTGGCCCAGTATTTGCTGGATGAACATTGGTTAATACCACCCACCATGAAGGTGGTGATCTCAGACGTGTATGGGTTGCTGCGTTTAGGTTCTCTTAGTCTAGTTTGTCCTGTGTCTGTAACATTAGGTGTTAATTGATAATCTCATCTTGGCTCTTTACGCTTTAATTTTGACTCCATCATAGAATACATTCTGTTCTTTGTTTTGAGTACCAGCTAAAAACCTTGTTTCACTTGTTTGTTTTGGGATATGACTAATGCTTAGGTTATGGCTTTAAATCCCGGACAGGCCCTTCACAATTGCTTGAGTGACTGATTATTTAGTCAAAAGTTTCTAGATGAAAGGCATCTCTGAAACAAAATTTATTTCTGATTCCATCGTAGAATGTGTTTTGTTTTGTCTTAAGTGCTTATTGAACGTCTCACCTTGCACCGTTTGAATATGACTCGCTTCGGGTGCTAGAGGTCCTGGGTTGAGTGTGTGTGTTTATCACGTAAGGGAACAGATGGTATAATGCATTTATTTGCATTCATTTGTGAAATTTAATAAATGTGCTGTTTCTGTAAGTGTAGTTGTTTTGTAAATATGCCTTGTGTGTGGAGCATATTCAGAGCATGTCAATGTTCTGTCAGGATTTTTGTAGTGACCATATTAAAATTGTTGTCTTAAAATAATAAACAGGAGAACTACAGTAGATTTCAGTCCAGAGTGTTGTGGGATGTTAGGCTAACACCCCGGGTCAGGGTAAGAGAAAGGCTGGTCGAAATTTTGAGCAGCTATTCAGTATAAAGTTACACTCAATTATTTTCCTTTGTTCATTTAGTCAACCCAGAATGCATGCAATTTATCTATCAGCATATCAACTGCAAAACATACAACAGAATCCTGCACTGACAATTTAGTTCATATTATTTGTGATGTTAGTATATTAGCCCCTGGTGTCAAAGCAACCTAACATTAACATGTACAGTATTATATAATGCAAGTATTTGGCTGCCATTGCCAAACAAGTATAATACATAATATCAGTATGTGGATCTCTGGATGCTGAATGGTTAAAAAATCTCACCTCATTTCAGACTAAGGAGTCATTAGTGTCGCTCATATGTTCATTAGCACAGGAATAATACTGAAAAGGTGCTCATGTCCTGTAATGTAATCAGACTTTGGGCTCCTGTCTACAATTCTAAAGACAAACTACAGTACAGTGTTAATGACGAACAAGTTAGTTTTCAGTTATGCATTTCATTACACCCAGTATCTTTAAGGAAAACAGAAGGAAATTTATATATTTCAGAGACAGGGAGAGAAAAAACATAGGTCATGCTACACGTCACATTTACACAGACAACAATCCAGTCCACAGGCAGTTTATCTCCTGATCCCTTTAGCTGAATACCAATACATTTAGCTTTGAAAACTTGACATGATTTAGCATGAATCCTTCTAGCATCTGCTTTAAAGTGCTCTGTTTTTTTAATGAGTGTGGGCTGGGGTGTCAGAAATAGAAACAGCTCATGAATGCACCTCTGTGCGTCTCTTTAAGCCTGGTGTCTTGTCACAGCAAAACAAGTGTTATGTAATTGTAATCTTATTTCTCTTTACCTTCAAATGCGAATGTGATTACACGGAAAGGGAAACTCATTTATGATTATTAAGCCTTATTTAGAAATATGGCTTTCATTTTATTTTGTGGCTTTAGATTAGAACCTGCACAGGCTTGTACCATTACTTTCAACTAATGACAAATGAAGTAGGCTTTAGAATAAGTTTCAATTGAGAAATTTGTTTTACGTTATTCACAAATAAGTTGCAAGGTATGGTGGACAACTTTTGCAGTTAATGGCCCAGGCAATGTTGACTCATCCACAGCAGTTGCTGCTAACTGCTGCTTTGTTTGCAGCTTACACTGAATGCTGTGCTACAAGTCTATGGTACAGCAGAGTGTAAGCTTGTTTTACTAAATTTCCAGTCCATTTTTTACTCAATCAAAGGTGACTTGTAATAATTCATTTTTTTTATTTAATCTTGGCTTGTGTGAAGAGTATTTTGGTAGAGGTGAATCACGATTTAAACAGGTTAGACTGGTGAGAATTTTGACTACTACTTTGACAGAATCTAGTATTTCTTTTTTCATGACATTACTCAGACATCCATCAGGATCAGTCGTTTTCCAAACTAGGATGCTGACCACAAGGCTAAATAAAAAAAAACTTGAAAAATGGATTTATTGTTCTTCACTTGGAGATGATATCTCTTGTGATGAAAATCAACAGGTCAGCATTATTACCTGAATTTTCTTCCACTCTCCTTCTTTTTGTAACTATATTAAGTACGTCCTGCTACTGTAGCTTATTGGCTGTGATTCATGTTTCAGGCAATGCATGTTTTTTTCTCCAGCGCTTTCAACACCATCCAGCCATCACTGCTGAGGAGGAAGTTAGAGGTGGCATGTGTGGACCAACATCTGGCTGCTTGGACCATAAACTACCTCACAGACAGGCCACAGTTTGTGAGGCTGAAGAACTGTGTGTCTGATGTGGTAGTCTGCAGCACAATGGCACCTCAGGGGACAGTGCTCTCCCCATTTCTGTCCACGATTTTGTGAGCTGGTGTGAGAATAACCACCTGATCCTAAACCAAGGAGTTAATGCTTTACTTCAGCAGTCCCCTCCACCACACACACACCTGTAGCAATCCACGTCTGGACCTAGGTAACAACACAACGTCTAAGCTTCACTCCCTTCCACAGAGACAAAGCTGCAATTCACCAGAAGATAAGAATACACCGAATTCTTGACTATTCCACAGGATACGATTTCCTTTCACAACAGAATTGTGAGTTTAACATAAACAACACACATATGGCTAAGTGTCACAGCTCATGTCATTTAGCCACTGCAGTTACCCATTTCCGGTTTTATTTTGTACCACTTCCTGTTTGGTGCCCATGTTTTGTTTTCAGCTTTACCTCCGGTTTTAGTTGACTCACCTGCCACCTATCTATCAGTCATCATCACCCTGCCCAGTTGCCAGATTGTCTGTGTGTACCAGCCAGCCTTCCAGCATTACCCGTATCTTGATCCTGGACTCTCCCACTAGCCCAGGAGATCTGGATCGTAAAACAGGAATGTGAAGTAATAACACCCTCATTCACCAACACTCTGTTCTCTGTTCATCCATTGCTGATCATCTCATGCTGATTGTTTGCTCATTTGCTATTCTGTTTATTTGAGTATTTTCATATTATTTTATTCCTATATCTAGTAGTATTAGAACAATAAAAGGAATCTGGTTTTGTGTGCATTGTTCTTCAGATTTAAGAAGAGGTCACTGAACCGCGACAATAATTCACGACCTTAGAGACTGATTTGGTTTTACCGCAAGAAAGTTGATATTGTTGTTAATAACTAGTAACTTAGTAAATTGACATCTGGTGTTTACTAGATTGATAGAAGCTTGGTTTTGGCTTTAAAACAAACCTGGTGCCCCAACTTCGAGGAATATTATTGTTTCTGCATTAATATCAAACTATTAATAATTTGAATCCGCTACACAACGGTGAACATTCAGGACATTGAAACTGTGGACACTGTTAAATACAACACAGACTCTCTGTACAAGAAGGGCCAGAGTTGTCTCTACTGAGGAGACTGTGGTCCTTTGGTGTGAGCAGACAGCTGCTAAGGACTTTCTATGACAGTGTGGTGGCCTCAGTAGTCCTGTATGGAGTTGTGTGCTGGGGGGGCACTATAAGCAGAGACAGGAAGAGATTTAACAAGCAGGTTCAGAAAGCTGGCTCTGTCCTGGGCTGCACACCGGAGTCCAACGATGGGGGTGGCAGACAGAAGAATGTTGGTCAAACTAACATCCATCATGGAGAACCCCTCCCACCCCCTTCACCACCATCTAATCTAATCTAATCTAATCTAATCTAATCTAATCTAATCTAATCTAATCTAATCTAATCTAATCTAATCTATTATATTGTTTTTGTAATTACCAAAATGTGTGAAATATCTAATTTTCCACTTTGAACTGTATACTGTATGACGTGAAATAACTTGTACTTTTATTCTTCAGCCATCTACCTGTCATCCCATAACACTGTGAATATGCAAATAATATGTATCGTAACATTCTAAACCCAATACTTAATAATTTACTTAAATTTACCTTATATTTCTTTTGCGCAGTTAAGGTTAATGGTCAATGTTTTCTGTTTAGTTTTTGTCTACTGTCTTTTTGCTACTGGTCACACTGGTCTAAGATACTGTGCAGGATTCTCAGGCTCCAAGGCCTCTGGTAGAGGACCTGAGCTTGTAGGAATAAAGATTGCTCCAAGATATGGTCGAGTGGAGATTTTTTTTATATACAGTATACTGTATCTGCCTCATGCCAATGTGCATGTGTGATAAGGGCTATAGTACATAAGGTTTGATGTAAGACCTACCGCTCATTATGACATAACACATGCCATGTGCTGGTAAAGATGTGTGTACACATCTGGATGTGTGTACACTTTCCAACTTGGCATACCAAAGGGATAACACATCTGAAACTCTGAAGAATTAGTGTCCCACTATGAAATCACTGGTGCCAATTTCTTAGAATACCAACAACTAAAGTCAATACTTAATGCAAAAAGTAAGAATACTCCCATCCACATGCAACCACCACCAGTAATAGACTGATTTATTGATATATCAGGGAAAAGGACAGTATCCAAAATCTAGATCTTAATTTCCAATGTAGATCAGACAGTGAGCCTTCCGATCTCTAAATGGGAAGCTGATCTCAACATCACCACTAATTACACATTCTGGAATAATATATGTTCTAATTTATTCAGAATGACAAAAAATACAGATTTACAACTAATACAATATAAAATTCTTCATAGAACTCACTATACAGGACAAAGGATGTTCCAAATGGGTCTCACAAACTCAAATATTTGCCCTCACTGTACAGATAAAACAGCAGATTCCTACATGCATTCTGGTCATGTTCACCTGTGCAGCAATTTTGGCAAAGAGTATGTGAACACCTGTCAACCCAGTTAAGCTGTCCAATCCCAGCAGCCCCTGCACTTTGTCTTCTAGGAGATCGAAGTGGGCTTGATCTAGAGACAAACTCATCACACACACTTCTTTCTGCACTCTGTGTCGCAAAGAAAATCATCCTTATGAACTGGAAAACTAAAAAAAATTAAGCATTACTCAGTACCTGAACAGCTTGTTAGATTATACCACCTTAGACACGTTGTCTGCTTCATCAAATCAAAAACTTCCATCCAAATCCAAAACTTTACTGTGAAAGATTCCATTTCCAGGTAAGGATGTGTGGAGCTCAGGTGCTGCGTCATGTCATGGGGGGGCAGACCTGGGGGTGGAGACCTGGGTGACCTGTGTCCAGGGGAGTCCCTCCGGGGGAGTCCCTCCGGGGGTGCCTGCCTGTGCCCGGAAGGGTGTCTCCCCCCTGGGGCTCGGGTGGGGCGCTGCCTGCCCTAGCGGTCCAACGTCCTCTGGTAACTGCTCAGGCTTTTTGCGGGGGGGGGTTGGCGGACTACTCGGGCTACGACCTTCATTGGGCCCTGGGCGGAGGTTGGCCCTCAATGCACAACCGTAGAGTATGTGTGTAGGTTTAAGTGTAGCACTACACGGGGCGAGCATGGGCATACCTGATCGAGAGAATGGGTAAGTGTGAAAGAAGGGTGAGGATGGATTTGGCTGTGCTGCGTGTGGTGCCTGGGCAGTAGCACTGCGGTCCCTGGGTCTGGCCGGGAACAGCCGGCTCTGTGGACCCTGGTGCTTTGCTTCCCAACTACATTTCTCCACATTCATCCACTTAGGTCTGCAAGGGGCGTCCTGCTGATGGAGGGACCGGGGCTACCGGGAAGTGGTTCCGTCCCTACAAGGGGGCAGGCTGGAGACCTACCCTCCCCACGAATGTGATCAAGCAAATGTTGTGGGTGCGAGAATGTATCTGAGGGTGCATTGGTTCACGTATGATTGACTAGTTTGTTGTGATGATGGGGGGTGTGTGTGATGTGTTGTACGTGTGGGTGGGTGTATGCGTCTGTGTTTGTGTGAGTTTGTATGCGTGTGGTGCAGTTGGAGTGTGGGGGGTCCGGTTTTCTGCCCGGGGTACCTTGATCGTCTGCCTGGGTGGTCTCTTTTCTGCTGACCCCCACCAATTGCTGGCCTTGTGCTGCAGGCCCGGTGTGGTGCCAGGGGATGAGGTCGGGCCGATGGGGTAGGCCCCGCCTCCACTCGTGTAGGGGTGGTGGACTGGGGGTGTGCCCCACTCTGGGTGCGGGGGCATCTCCTGGCGGGCTCCCTACGGACCGTGGGTCCTCGGGCTCAACTCTTTCAGGCCGACCCTCCCACCGGGGGGGGTGTTTGCCCCTGATCTCATGAGGCGGACAGCGTTGACCCACGGTGGCCCACTCTGACCTCGAGTGCTGTCTCTGTGGCCGCTGCAGGTCTGCCTGGGGGGCTCTGTGTGGGCGGCTTTGTTGGATGGGCGTAGTGGCCAAGCTCCTCACATCACCCTCGCTTCCACAAGTGGCATTGTTCATGCACCAAACCTGAACAGGCTTTCCAAATCCAACTGTAAGTACTAATGATACTTATCACTACCAATATCAATAATGTGTGAATATGGAAATTGTGGTGTTGTATGTCATGACTTTTATTAAGTAGTATGGGATATGTATAACAACCATATGCATATGTGTATGTATATGCTATATATATGTTTTTATGGGTATGTGCGCGTACCTTGGCACTGTTATTGGTATTGGTCTCCAAGGTGGACCATGGTGCAGCGGTTGTTTGGTTGTGGATGTGTTAGCTGTCACGATCCGGTTCTAGTTCTGCTTTTATTTTGTAAGGACTTAGTTTCTCATCCATGTCATCATGTTTTGGTTCCAGTTTTCATTTCCTGTTTTATTTTGGTAGCACTCCCGGTTTCTGTTTCTGTTCTAGCTTTACTTCCGGTTTACGTCATGTCACAGCTATTCCCTGCTTCACCCGGTCATTACCCACACCTGCACTTCATCAGTAATTAGTTCACCTTACATTTAAGCACCACTTTTCACCCCAGTACCTTGCCATATTGTCGAGTCCTAATACCACATTCCAGCGTTTGTGTATAGTTGTCTTGTTTGCTGATCGCGCCTGTCTTAGACCTCCGATTTCTGCCTGACCCTCGTCTGTACCTTCGCTTTGGATTTTGTGGTAAACCTTACGACTGTCTGACCATTGAGTTTTGCCTAGCCCTTGCCTGTACCTCTGCCGAGTTTATCCGTGAACCGAACCTCTGCCCGTTTACTGGATCTGATCTTGCCTGTTCCCTTTGTACCTGAAGAATTGAGACACACCGTGTATGACCTGGACTGCTGAACTACGCCGACACAATAAACGCTGTTGTTAACTATAATCCTCGTCTGCACTGTGCATTTGGGTCCTCCTCCGTGTGTTCCTGACATTAGCCTGAGGTGCATCACTGCTTGTTTATTTTGCACCAATTGTTTGCTTGACGGATTTGCTTGGTTTCAGCAGCTGGTTGCACCCCTACCCCCCTCTTTCCGCACACACACCCTAGGGCAGAAACTTGGCCTGTCCACCAACGCAGCGACATCACACATATTTGGGATTGGCTGAATAAACCATTGAATAAATTCAAATCAATTCAATTCAATTTTATTTTTTCAATTCAATTCTGGTTGAATAAACCATTGAATAAATCATTAATCAAGAAGAGTATATATATTTTATGTATACCCCTCTTGTTAAAGAAAAGCTGTCAATCACAATATGGCATTCAGCGTAAGATATGCTTCTTGTTAAACTGCTGAACGGAACAAAAAAAGAAAAAAAAAGATGTGTGTGGTGCTTTAATGGCCAATACACCTGTTAGAGCTTGACACTGTACCTCTATGAGTGGGTGCCAGTGTGCAATGGGCTTCCGTGGGTACGTGAGCATTTCACTCCAGTGGTCTCGTCCCAGAGTTTCTGCCTCGTTTCCCACCCTGCACACCCCAATGACTTCATTATGTCCAACCCTGGAAGAAAGCAAAGAGCAAAGAAACATTTATGTCATCATTTACATAATGTGTACATGTATAATGTACATGTATGTATTATATATTTTTAATTACATTTCTGCACAACTAAATCCCAAACAGCTTAAACAATATTTAAAATAATACTTCTAAGAATTATGAAGTAATAAAATACACGAATGGAAATGCAAACATATTATAGAGACTGTAAGAATTTTGAACACAAAAAAAGTTTGTTTATAGTTGTCAGTCATGCCTACTCGTGTAAGTGATGCTTTCAGTATTTTCTCATGTTTAATACTTCATAGGCCACACAGTGTTACAGAGCAGATTACAAACCGATCGTAGTCCATGACAGCTATGAGCAGACTGATCTGGTCTATGTTCTCAGGGGGAACATCAAACACAATGGCTTCATTGTACACAGGGTTCAGCGTGTTTCGCTTGGTTGATGTCTTCCGCTTCTTCAGCCTCCGGCCTTCACACATTAAGGACACTTTCACATATGGATCTGAAGAGAAGCAACACAATACTTTCAGAACAATGTCTATACATGGTTAACCAAATACCATACTGGCTGGCAGTAATAAAGCACTGTAGCGACCTACAGTATGTGGACATTTGACAGTCACTCGTGCCTCCTGGCAGAAACATTAAATTTTAGTCAGCACCCACCTGAGGCACCAGTGATGTCCATGGCTTTGAGATTTCTGGCTTTGATGATAGTAATAGTGAGCCTGCCAGCCGTAGGGAGATAGCACAGCGAAAACATCAGCTCTCCAAGGTCCACATTGTCCTGCAAAGCACGAGATTCCATTCTTAGAGTATTATTATGTTTAGTCAACCGTAAGCTCATTTGATAAACTTTTTAGAGAGTAAAAACATTGTTTTTCACTTTTAAGATAAGGGTTAAGTAGCCATCACTTTTAATAACAGAACCAAAGCAGAATCAGTTTTAAATTTACAAAATAATAAACTACTTAAAATACATAATACCAATAAAAAGGTGACTTCATTCTGTCTTTGGGCTGAAAGCATTTTGAAGTTGCTATGGTTGGTTACTAGGGAAAGCTAGCACATGTAGCATCGTCTTTAGCCATGTCTTTTATGCTTGGCTTTGTTTTCTACCTGACAAAACTGCTGCCTTTCTTAAAACATTGCCACCCATGACTGCGGCTCAGGTTAAACCAAAGAAGCTACTGTAGAAGTGTGCACTGTTACACTGCTACATTAGATATGAAGTCTTACAAATGCCCTTGCTGAACTGGGACTCAAGTGGACAAGGACATACAGCTAGAGAACAATCACCCGTGAAATAGGAAAAATAACTAAGCAACACAAAACAGCAATGCTGGCAATGCTGAAAACCCTAATTTAGAACAGTACAAAAGCAGAATCACTGCAGAAGGCAGGCTATCTGAATACTGGAATAAAAACTAGCAAAAGTAGCAAAAGCTCACTAACAATGAATGGATCAGGGAAATGACAAATAGCAAACAGGGGAATGACAAACACAAGCCTGGGGAAAGAACCGGAACAGGAACACAGGAAACCATAGACCCAGAAATTTAGTGTGAAAAGCCATGTCCAACAGGGAACATTAGAGTTGCAGATAGGTAAAAATTTATATTGTGCTTTTGTCTGTAGGCTAAAACCTAAAAGTAACTCCATCTCATTTACATCATATCTAATAAAAAGAAAAAAAATATTTCTGAACATCCGAACATAATTCATTGCATGCATTTTTAGAATATTATTAGAAATAAACTAAAGACTTATGGTAAAAAAATGACACCAGCCCTCCACACCTTAAATGAGTCTAGATGTTTTTGAACTTTCCATATTTAATGTGCAGTGATAGTGTGGCACATTACTAATGACCATGACAGAAACTTCATACTAAAACCAAATAAAGTATACAGTACAATCTGGCTCCAAAAGTAATTTCACCTCAGTCTTGGGTTTATATTGGGACCTGCCATGACATTTACCTGCTCCTGTTTTCATATGAGCTGTCTCTGCTTTCACACCTTGTCCACAATCAGGCAAGTGCTAATCTGTTTTCCCAATTAACACGTCTGAAAATAACGTGATGGCGTGAGAGCGGGTTATGCATTTGTAAGAGAAAAGCACTCAGCAAGGTTTTTACCAGGAAACTCTGGGTTCTGCATTTCCATTTTTCCTACACACCAGGCTAACACTGAGCATTCTCACATATTGAAATGTAATTCAATCACAGACACTCTGTCCTATTTATCTATATCATATGTCTTTAAATGCCTTCTGTCCAATCAGTAATCAGCATGTGCAATTTTGTATTGAAGAACCAAATAGCTAGAAGCAGGTCATGTGTAGAGGTTTTACTGTGAAATCATTGTTTAATTTAGAAGCGAATAATTGCCCCGTCTCATGCTGAGTGGCATTAAGCAGCAGCACGCACGCACGCACACACACTGTTTTCTGCTGGAAATCTCTGGATAGCAAATTGAACAAAATTAGTTGATTCCTCATAGATGTCAGCATCTACACGCATGTGCATGTGCACACACAAAAACCGTGTTGCCTGGGAAAGAGCCATGAGGCATTCTAATTGTCTCCATACATCATACGTGTTGCCATATGCACCTCTGACACCGCATCTGCAGTATTGCCTTGAGCCTCAAACAATAATGAGTGGAGATACCGCTTATGATGTTCGTATAGCTCGTGTGAATTCTGGCACATAAAGGAAGGCCAGAGATACAGATCTATTCAGCCTAACACATGCTCCACACAATATATGAAATGTCAAGCCCTTCCGCTCACTATGTAAAATCTGATACCCTCTCCTATCACAGCCACACACACTTAAGTTTGGAGACCATGGTGCCCATCAGTACACTTATGAGCACTCAAATCAGCCCTGCGGTCAAGATTGTGGTTACTTGTGCTCGGCCAATGAAATCAAATCAGTGCTCTAAAGCGCCCCAATAAAGCAGTGAGAGTGTGAGCAGTTAAAGCCAGCACCTTCCATCCCCCAGGAAAACCTAGGCTTTATCTACAAGCCTCTTTTTTGCTGCCTTTAACTGTAACAGGGTCAGTCTAACTTGGGTGCTTTTTTGGAGCATTATGTTTAAAACATATCACTTCAAAGTTTGGCATGGTGGGTTTGATGTGATAAAGGAGCCCTGTGATTGACTGACGACCTGTCCAGGGTGAACCCCACCTCTCGCCCTAAGGTAGTTGGGTTAGGTTCCAGCAGCCTCCACGATCCCTACGGTGACCAAGCAGTAGAATATGGATGTCACAAACCAAAAGAGCAGGAAGCACAAAGTAAATCTTTAATAGGTGCCGTGAGAAAAATGTGGGTGCTACACTTCAAATAACGTGGAGCCTCTTCACACACCTTTGTTTACAAACTAGGATTTTTGTTGAAAAGCCCTTGGACACTATCACATCTGCTTAAAGTAATCTGTCACTTGATCCCAAAGACTTTTAGTCTCTATACAAGAGCTACTGTACAACCTAAACCTCTTAGTCATGTGATTCTTAGTTATATGATCTTGTAACAAATTTATGCCCCCAATAAAGCAAAATTTGGGTTAGTCAAGCTTTTTTGTAAATAATTAGTTAATTGGCTTTTTCTCTAAATTGCTTACGAGCTGCAGTTAAACATCAAGCAAAATGTCATTAAAAAAAAGATCATGCTTTTGTTCACAAAGACAGCATATTTGTGTACTGGTTAGCAAATGTACTGGTTCATTTCATTGGGCACCCAGGTGCCTTTTTTTGTGGCATTGGTTATGTTCTCTTGTACATGTGTGCGCTTTTCTCCAGGTTTTCAGTCAAAATAAGTGAGAATTTTAAATTGCCCGTAGGTGCCAGAGGGAGTAGTTGTTTGTCTGTGTGTGTGTATAACGTCATGTCAGGATGGACGCACCCAGATGACAGCTAGGATAGTGACTTTTATGCTTACTTTCTTGTATCTTCGTGGTTTTAATAGTTTACCTCAACAAAACTCAAAACAAGTTACATAAAATGTTGTTTTTGTAAAAAGTAAAGGATACCAAGAATTTCTTCAGCTCGCTTAAACAAAGGGTCAACAGCAAATTTAAAATACATGCCTGGATGAACATGGTGGAAGTAAATAATATTTCTAGGCCGTATAGATGAATGTACTGTGGCAGAATCAGGTTAGACTAACAGCTAAATCCTTCACAACTCCTAGAGAGTAGTAAGACAACCACAAACTCTGTGGATGCAGCACAGCTTTGTGTGTGATATCTAATGCACAGCCCTCACTCTATATTACGGATAATTTATTACATATTTTAGTTTCATACTGTATATTACGTTATGGTTGTTGATATTATTATACAAACTGGGAAAAACAACTTTCCTGGTTTTTGTTACACTAAGATTGTTACCTACTGAAAGCTCTATATAGTAGCTTATCTGATGATGATTAGATCATAATTATTAAACTCATAAAACAAACAAAATGCTAAAGTATCTTTTAAAAAACAAAGAAATCATAAATGCAGCAATGTCAGGCAATGTGGCAACATAACCATGATGTCAGATTATCTAAAACAGAACTATGTATGTGAATGGGTTCTATATGGGCACTGGATGTTGGCCCTGTAATATAACCCACTATGGGCATCCAGGGCTTCATATTTCTCACTTAGTCAATAAGGCAAATGGGAGGATGAGTGCTTGTTATGCACTACCATTTGTTAAGGTTGGGAAATGAGAGCCTCCTTTACTGAATAAACCACACACGCACTGCATATTAAGATGCTGACCCCGTGCATCAAGGCCTTGGCAACCATGTCATGCCAGGTTCATGTTAGTCATGAGTTGCCAAGCCTGTAAGCTGTGCATTCATTTCTCATGTGCTCAGTTATTTCGTATTAGCCCTTATTTTGTGTTAGTCTAAATTTTAAATCTTGCTCCTGCCAGGCTTAGCGTTTTGATTCAGCTCTTGTTCATGTGTAGCCATACTCTTCTTTTGTTTGCTCATTAATGTTAGCTTTATTTGGTCAGCCATGTTAGTCTTGTTTGTTTTGCCATATTAGCCTAATTTGTTGGTCTAGTCCTGTTTTCTCATTTTTTTTGTCCCTTGAGCATTTTCCCCTTCTTATTAGTATTTTGGTTTGTACTTTGTGTGATTACGAGTTTTTTTTGTTAAATTAAACAAACAGATTTTTTTGTTATCCATGGCTCTCTTTGGCTTGGACCCTGTCCAAACACACGCTCAAGTATTCAATCCACCATCTTGTGTGGTGGTGGAGGTTTCTAAATCTACAGTACAATCGCTCAGAAGTATGTGTAAAGTACATTACAGGGTAGTGAATACAGTTGCAGGTGGCTTCAGGCTGTGCCAGCACACATGATTAATGCAAACAGAGTGGAGACTGAACTAGCAAAGGGTCTCTTCCTGTAATCCCATGGGAGGTAACCTAGATCTGCTGAGGACACTGAGATGAGGCTGCAAGTAGAAAGTTCATTTATGCATTTCTTTAGACCACCACCAAAGATAGATGGATGAATAATATTGATCCCTGTCACTTTCACATAAACAGAACAAAATTAAATAAATATTAATTGGATGTAGAGTCAAACTTTAGATGTTGCAAAAGCCAAGTTCATGTTACAGTATCCTGCACATTCTTGGTGAAAGCTATTGAAGTAATAAAAGACAGGGACAAACAGGGAGATTAAGATGAAGATTAGACTAATTTACAGTAACTATAGAATAAATGTCTAATGACAACATGACTTCTTTGCAACCCTATTTGTAGAAATGAACAGATTTCTTATGCTGTCACATCTTTGTGAGTTTGTGGTTTGGGTTCAATGTACACTACCGTTCGAAAGTTTAGGGTCACCCAGACAATTTTGTGTTTTCCATTAAAAGTAAGACTTTTATTTACCAGCATGAGTTGTAAAATGAATGAAAAATATAGTCTCATTGAAAAGGTTAAAAATAATAATTTGTATTTAAAATAATAATTTTTTTTAATCCTCAAACTTTGCTCTCGTCAAAGAATCCTCCATTTGCAGTAATTACAGCATTGCAGGCCTTTGGCATTCTGGATGTTAATTTGTTGAGGTAATCTGGTAATCTGGGCTTTCTGGCCCAATGAGCAGACACATTGTACCATTACTACACTGCAGTGACAGTTTCTGGAAATGGGCCTCTATACACCTAAGTGAACATTAGTGATGTAAACAGTGTAATTCTGAATAGTTCATTGCAAAAAAAAGTGCCTTTCTATCAAAAATAAGAACTTTTCTAAGTGACCCCAAACTTTTGAACAGTAGTGTAAATAATGACTATGAGTATAACATAATACATTTTAATGTTCTGTATTTGGCTTGGCAAATGTCTTGCTCATTTTGTGGCAGAAATAGGCAAAACAACACAGTCACATGCAGACACTGAGGGAACACTTAGCCGGCAATGTAACAAATTCCCGCGCTCTAAACACACTAGGAGCGGCAGCTAACCCAGGGGCAAAGAGCTCAAACAAACTAACCAAACAACTTCTAAGGCAACAAACTCCCTAAAGTGCTCTTATGCCGACAGCAATCTAAAAGCCATTCCAACAGACAGGAGGCAAGACCCGAAGCAGAGAAAATCAAACAAAGGGAATTTAACAAAAGTCAAAATGCCAGATAACCCAGGATAGTAAACATTTCACAAAATAAAAACTGAACATTGCTGCACTCCAGGAGGGAAAGAGACCAAACGATACAAACTACAAATTGACAATGTTGCCCACAATCAAACATAAATACAAAGGTGACAGGCAGGAGACAAGACCAGAAACAAGGTGACATACAGTACCAACAGGATGACACAACAACAGTAACATCATCAAGTTAATGAGGAGAAATTGAAAACATGTATACACAAATTCAAAAAAGGCCTCTCCAAGTACTGTGAAGTTAAATTTGATGTTACTTTTAAGCATTTTATGTAAGTTGTGTGAGTCAAGTTGTCAAAGAAAAAGAATTTCAAAGTTCATCAAGGTACATACACCCCAAACTCATTACAGTAATTACAGCTTGAACTGGGTTGATGGGTGATTAATAGGCAATTATATTTAGAAAGTGGATTTATCAGACTTGGGCACAGGAGACAGGGCAGCTTTAGTTAACAAAATATGATGCCTTTGAGAGGTTCTGACCCATTTCCACTGGCCTCATTTAGCTGGGATGTTGGTAGAAGGTCTTTGTGGATCAACAACATTATGGTCCAGTAAAAGAATAACTACTAAGGTGGTAGCCGTTCCAGAGGGCCTGGAAAGGCTGAAATGTAGTAAATGACAGGAAGAGTGGTTCCATAGCAGAATTGCTGTAAAATGAATCAACTCCACTAAATCACATCACCTATCGTATTCCTAGTAGGACAGGTCAAAATGAAGGAGAAGCAGCAATCTACATGTATAAATCAGATTTATTATTACTTGATAATTTAATAGCTGTTTCCCAAAACCCTCTGTTATATGACCATATCTTATTGATTTTTGAATTTACCATAACAGACCTTACAGTAGTTGGAAAGAAATTCCACTATAGCAGTTCATTAGATCAGATGTTGCTGGATTTAAGGAGATGTTTTTTTTTTTTGCCTTACCGTCATTTAGCTACATAGAGGAAAGTAGTCACCTTATTGTACCTTATTCACCTCACCTTATTCACCTTACTGTATCCAAAAACTAGAAATGCAGTGGCATTTCAATAAATTATTTATATTCTACATATTATGCAAAGACAGTGTAATACCATCTACAGTAAAAGGCATTTGTTGCTGCTAGAACCGCATGCTATTCATAATAGTATAACAGAAAAAACCAAAATATACAAAACCTCAGTTTTTTTGAGCACTGTGCCCAAACTGACCCAAAACATTCATAGAAAATATTCAGCAGAATCTTTCAGCAAATTAAATAAATTATTGTGCAGATCCATCAGCTTAAGCTTTGCTAATCTCTGTCTTACAGTACTTAGATGCTTTCCCTATCATATGAATTATTACTATTTCTATATTTACCTCTTCCAAGCCATCTACTTGTCTCAGTCCCGCCTAGATTAGTCAAAGTTCCACCTTTAATCAGCACATCTTTTGAAATCAAATCAACCAGTCTCTGCTAACTGTGCCACAGCCCTTGTACCACAGGCCTTTATGGTTACTATAAGGTAATATTATTAGGAAACACCCACTTAGAAACTGTTTCACTGCTATACAGATGACACTCAGTAATACGTACAGTATCTGTCTGTGAAGTATACTGTATGAAACTACTATGATATAATATCAAACATGAAGCAAGACCATATGCATACTGTAATGTACCCTACAAGTAGTAACTGTAATATCAATGCCATTCTCACACTTAAAGTACTGATAATTCAAGTTTAGCTCCATAAAAAAACAGGCTTTCTGATAAACTGATTTCTTTCAGAGGCTGAATGAGATAAATGCATTATGCCTGTAGTAGTACCAAAAACTGTAAGACTCAACACACAAACACCTACAATACATTATCACTGGGAATAAAGTTCTATGATGATCATCAGGGGAAACCCAAAATAATTATTATCGGTATGTCTTCTTACAGTGAAATCACGTAGTGAGTGACTAGTGACCTATATACGCTGTATATACTGTATAATACCCCTGCTAGAAAATGTGTTGCATCATTTAACTGACAAAATGTTAGGTTCATATATTAACTACGACATACAGTATGCTGTCTACTTGCCTGACCTCAGTCACTGTTAAACTGTGTTCCCAAACAGTGCCAAAGCAGCCAACAGTCCAAAAAGCTGAACCATGAGGATTTCCCTTTCAGAAGGATTTAACTTCCTCACTGAGTAACTCTGTGACCTAACACTGAGGATTTTTGCCTGTGAATAATGTAATATAGAGAGTGTCCCCGTATCTCTGTCAAACCAGCCTCCTAGATTTAGGTCACTACCCCCAAGTGTCTCCTCTTGCTTTCATTAAACATTAAGTGTGTCTAAGTATATTTCTATGTCTCTGTCTGTGGAAACCCCAGATGTGTTGCACTTGATGCAGGTTTATTGATACAGCTCCTTTGCTTTTTAATAAGGTCATGCAAGTTTTTTTTTAATTGTTTGTGCTGTTTGTGGCCGAAATCAATGAAAGAGGAGAAGTAACTTTTGCTAACACGTAGCAATTGTATGTGATGTAAATATACAATGTGTTCCAATGTGTATATACATTTAAGCAACTAAGAAAGACAGTGGTACAAGGAAAGGGATAAAAGCTGGTCTCTCACCGAGGTTACATATTGTATGTCTCGGCACAGTTTTGTCTCCCGTGGAAAGTCGGCAAGATCGAGGAAGTTGTCCACCACCACTTGGCCTATCAAGTCGTGCCGCGAAAACCTGTCAAAGTCATAGACGCTGAAGTGCAGCTTTCGATTTGGTAGCTCCGTGTACTCTACTGGAAAAAGAAACACCTCATCGAACACTGGGTTGAGAGTTTTGCGGTGAACTTTAGTCTGGTGCTTGTTTTTGCGGTCAGGCAGCAGGTAGATCTTGACATAAGGATCTGAGGTCCCTGAGAAGTCCTTGGCAGGAAGGTCCTGGGCCTTGTGGATCTTAACAATCAGCTGCTCCAGGTCAAAGTCAAACTTCAGGATAAAGTGGAGTCGCCCACAGCTGTCTGTGCGACGACTGTCTTCTGCATCCACTGAGCGCTGTTTGTAGAGTTCTGGTTTGATTCGGCCCAAGCCAGACAAAGAATCTTGGCGCTGGAACTGAGCTGGGTTGAAGTCCGGATTGGACAAGTTCATCTGACGCCGGATGGAATTGTGACTGTAAAGGGCAAATTTAAAACTAATAAAATTAACGTAAAGTTTTTATGCATTCATTTGATTCACTGCCCAATAAGGTACTGCATTTATCTATCATATATTATCATATACTATTTTACATTAGTAAATTGTTTAACTGTCCTGTAAACCAGTTGCTACTGTGATGGTGGATGAAAATGTATTTTCATACAGATTTTCAATTGACAATTTTGTCCAATTTTTTTTTGTTTAGTCTTGTTTGTTCAATAATAGTAAATATGTACTGACCGTACAGATGAGGTTGGCTCAGTAATCTGTCTCTGGACTCGATCTCTGCCCAGAGTGTGGGCATGGTTTTTCTCCACCTTGGCCTGCGTCTCCAGTGGGATGTCGGGTGACGTGTGACTTATCTTTAGAGCAGACTCTGGGATAGCCACAGCTGATGTTGGTCCTGAAGGCTCCTTCATGCATCCATCCTCGCTGTACTCCCTTTCCTCCCCGTCCACCTGCGTAAGAAAAACCAACAATGTTTACTTCACTTCAGGTCTCCAGCGTCATTCAGAAATTTTGTTCTTTTTTTGTTTTTGTTTTTTTTATGCCAGAATTGGCTGCTTAACCTGCCGTTTGTTGAAATTTTGAAAAAAGGTTTTCTCATTACAACATCAGAGAGTTAAAATGCACAGCCTGAAACCTCAACACCTCTGGACTGGTCTGTTTTGGTCCATTATTCCCTTGATAAGCTTTCATCTTATTAAAGACCCTACAAATAATAAGATGGTTTTTAAAAAACGAAACAAACCGTATCTTTCTTCCACACTTACTCTTATTGCATCACATAAGTTTTAACCCCTGGTTGTTGGTTTCTATCAATACAGAGCTGCCATTGGTTGTTACTTCACACCAAACAAATGAACACATAAGTCATGTGTGCATGTCAGGTTTCTTTTACTATAACTATAGGTTACCTTGTAACTCCTTGTACAGTATGTGTGGACTATGGGTTTGCAGAGTCGATTTAAGATCTCTTTTACATTACATTCTATCTCTCTATTACACACTCTATTACATTATTTGAAAATAATGCTAACGCTGTTGACCTCTGCATAACACTGGATTTTATTAAATGAACACATTTGCACATTAGTTTGAAGATGTTCAAATGGAAGCACCTTAAAATGTTAAGGAATCAGGCTGATAATTTATAGTGTATAAGCTGTAAATATTTATTTTAAACTACACATAGCTCACTGTACTTTCTTACCTCAGTGAGGACAGGCTGTTGGTCTCCTCCCAGAAAGTGCGCCCCCTTGAGAACATCTGGGAGAAAACGGCCACTTAGTGGTACCCAGCACAACTTCCATGAGACAAACAGGGAAACGCTGAAGAGAACGAGACCACAGGTGGTCACCAGCAGGGACAACAGGCTCACTGATACATCTACAAATGGAGGAAAGAGACACTTAGTGAACAGTGAACACAGCTTTGCCAGTGAAAAGTGCTGGCAGAAAGAATCCTGGCTCTCTGGGGAGGACAGCCTGTGTTTGCTCAAAATGGGAAATGAGAAGGGAAACGTATTACATTTGTTCACTGCAGGCATCATTAAAAAAATACTAATACTATACCTCTTTTAAATTGTCCATATATAAAACCAAATAGAGATAGCAAGACATTACCGTGATTCAGAGGCATTGCAATGTAGCAGCACTAATTGAATTTCAGAAGACAGCCTTCAGAAATAAAAACTAATCACTACTGATTGGAAGCCACTGGACTTATCATAATTTCAGAGAGCTGTATTCACTGGATGTTTAGAATGTTTTTTATTAGAAAAAAAACATTTTTCACAAGCGATCCCAACCATCTTCAAATTAGTGAGGAAAATGAAAAAATCACTAAATTATATTGAAATTCAGTCCAGTTTAATACTACACTTCTATACAGCGGTAGCACTTATAAGTGCCATGCTCTGCCTTGTCTTTTGGTCTTTTTGTATTTGCTGAGACAATGTGTCGAGTGTATGATGTCTTCCATTATAATGACCTATAGGAGGCTGTACAGTAGGTTGTTGGTTGTGTACACACCTAATTGCTGAATGGTAAAACCAAAATATTATGCATAAAGTTTCCTTGTTAAATCAATATCCTCATGCCCTCTCACAGAATTGTGTTATGTGGAATTTCAATGAATGGATGATTGTCCAACACTTTTCATATAGCCCTATCGTTTATGTGCTCAACTGCTACTGTATACCAACAAACCAGGTTTAATTCCAGGTTTTAACCTTTTAAATTTTAATCTGAAAAACAGTGTTGATGACTAATAATTAACTGCAAATTCTGCAAAATTCTGTAAAGTGAACTTTGCCTGATTGTTGAATTTTGAATAAAGCTTTACAGAGAAACAGAAGTCCTAAAAATGCCTTATTGGCGCTTACAGTATGTTCACAGCAGAACTGTTTTCTGTATGAAGCCTTCTTCCTAATAAATCAGACACTGCCCGGACGGTTGCTACAGTTGATCAGGTGTACTGTAGGTTCAGCAACAGTATGTGCTCTAAGAATAAAGTCAGCTGACCACTTGGACATACTGAATGACCATGATTATTCCATCAATGGATTTTATTTTCTCTGATGGCATGGGCATATTCCAAGATGGCAATGCCAAGATTCATCGGCTCAAATTGTGAAAGAGTGGTTCAGACCAGACCTTTATCCCAGTGAGAATCATTGCGATGTGCCGGAGAAGGCATTGGGCAGGGGCCAGACTCTATCATCAATGCAAAATTTATCCAACACTGGGTGGAAATGAATCTTGTGACATAGAAGAAGCTTATCTAAACAATGCCACAGCGAATGTGTGCCGTACTCAAAGCTAAAGGTGATCCAACAAAATATAAGCGTGTGACCTGTTTTTGTGGTGGCAACTTTTTTTGGCAGTGTGCATCACTATTCTTTAGATACAGTCTGTGAAATTAATTGAAAATAAAGTTAATCACACTTTAAGACAGACATCCATGATAACAGTGTAGGTTACAATGCATTAGATACTTTATTAATTGAATATGTTTGATGCGATCAAAACTCAAAGTTTGCCATTGTGATGCAGTCTTACAGTATAGACTGCTGCTGGAGGCTGCAGTGAGCTGGAGCTATGGAAACAACTTTGCCCACAATACAAGGCTTGCTTGTGAAAAACCAAAAGCACAGCATTCTCAAAATATTTTAACACCCTTTAGAATTTGGGTAATTGGTTTGTTTCATGTAGCTGGTCAATTATTGCTGGGTATTATCTCCTAATGATTGAGTTGAGAAATGTGACCATGGTCTGAAATTAAGATAGGATTGTTGATGATTGCTGCTTTCACCAGTGCTGTTGCTGGTCTATAATGTATTCTAAAACCTACAGTAAATGGAAATCTTTCCACCACAGATGGTCAAATAATTGTCCTGCAACAGATTTTGGGCTGAATGGGTATCAGTCTGTAATGAGCTAAAACACAGATTCATGAATTGGTTTATTTTAGTAAAAGTTTGAATATAGCAATTTTAACACATTTCTCAATAGTCTAGTCAGAATGGGGCCCATAAGACATGTTGAGGGCTTTGAAAAATCAATGATTGAAGTTCTATGTTGGGGAGACAGTCAAGAAGGTCTTACAAACAAGTAGCTAATAGTTCTGATTTTATTTCTAAAGGCATCCATGAAGGCATTGATGCTAAGACTGAAGCAGTTAACTTCAATGAACATCCTACTTTCAGCCAGCCTATAGTGCTCAAAATAAACCTGGGGTTGTTCTTATATACATATACATATACATATATATCTTACTGTATATGCAATTAAAAACAAATATTAAAACAGAGGCATTTTGAAAAATAAAATGATGATTCAATCTGAGTTCATGTGTCAAATAAAACCAGTTCTATGTAGCACTGTTAATGTAGTTATTGTGTACAGCACAAAGCTTAGATACATCAATAAATATAATAATACTGAATGCATCTATTCCACAGATGCTCCTTTGGACTGAGATCTGGAGAATTTGGAAACCAAGTTCACGCCTCAAACCCTTCCTGAATCATTATTGCCGTGTTGCAGGAGGCATTATCCTGCTGAAATAACCTTTGTTTTGGAAGCAGCATTAAATTCTATTGCTAGCTCCAGCCCAATGTCAGGAGCCTTGAAGTTATCGTTCAAAAAATATTGAACATACATGAAAGGAATTAGAATCCCTAGAACCACCTTCTTCTGCCTTTCGATGCTGTATTGGGTCCTTTCTTAAAGTAATGCTGAAAACATATCCATGCATTTGCTATTCTACTTCTAGCCTAGACAACAGTGAACCCCTTAATATTAATGTAGAATGCAACAGTAACTCGTTAAAAAAAGTGAAATGGACTGTTGTGTTTGTCTCTGCTTGCCTCTCTCACAGCACTGCCAGTTAGCTTTGCCAAAAGATAAGAAAAGGGGTTTCTTCTGACTAGACAGTCAAAATCTGCTAATAATCAAGCTCCCTATTTAAGCCTGGATGAGGAGAAATCAGATTTTTTATTAGCTGCTTTTGTTGTATGAGCAGATTTCTTAAGTGCATGTCAATAAGGGATTAAAGAATGAATGGGAGAGAGAGATAAAAACATTAATTAAAAGTAAGTTTAATTTATTCATCATCAACACTCCTTCACTGTAAAGTGTCACATTCTTCACAGTTTTGTTTAAACCTGCTACGGCAACACAATAGTCTCCATCAATATGTTATCCAGGTGGAATAGTCAAAAGGTCTCCAGCGTCATTGTCTACTACAGTAAGTCCTTCCTGTTCTAGTGCTTGCTTTTTGACCTTGCCTTGCCTGCTTCCTCGATTCTGGTTTTGAACTCTGCCTAGTGTGTATGACCTTAGCCTGGAGATTGACCACCCTTTTTGCCTGACTCTTGTCTGTACTGCTGCCTTCATTCCTGCCTATTTGTGTACTAACCTTTGCCTGCCTGACCACGAGCCATATTAAAACCTTTGAGCTCCAGGCATTGTCCGCACTGTGCACTTGGGTCCTACACCACACTGCGTGCCTGACACTGAGGAAATGGGCTAAAGGCTACACATGTATCCTTCAGTAAGGTTTTTCCATCCCACCTGTAACAATAAGCTTGTTATAAGGACAATGGGTTGGTGGTGAATAGGTGTGAACTCCCCAGCTCCTCCTCCATCGTAACAGAGTTGTTGGGTTTGTCCTTTCCGTTGGACTTGTGAAGAGGTCTTGATCTTCTTTGGAATAGATAAAAGGGCAACATCTCTTAAACAACTTGTCCTCTCTGTCCAGATTATGAAGTTTGTTATCTTCAAACAAGTGGCCCTTTTCATTCAGATGGGGATCCACCACTGAAACTTGGCCTGATGTGTTGTTTTATCTGTGCTGAGCCATCCTTCTGTGTAGTGGCTGTTTGGTTTCAGCGACGCACAAATCTGATCACTCTTCACTGCATAAACTGTTGATTTTCTTAAGTTTGTGTATTAGTGGGTTTGAAATAAACAGGTATGCAGTAGTTCCCAAAAATCCTTTTCAGCTTTTCTGAAACACCACTCATCCTGGGTCTCAGGCTGTGCTGTCGTCCTTCTTCTAGACTGTGATGCTGCCTTGTTGAAGGCCCATCTAGGGGAGCCGCAGGTTTTAAGGGCTGTCTTTAGATGTCTGCCCTCCTTCCTCCTGGTTTCAATGGAAGTGGGGATGTTCACTGCTCTGTGATTCAGGGTCCTGTTGACTTCAAGTTTGTGTTGTAGTGGGTGTAGTGGGAGTCAACAACAGGTCTATGTGGGTGGTTTTCCTATAAATTTCTGTTCCTAAATTGCCGCCATATGTAGTCCAAGGGAGGGGTGAGGGAAATTAACGTGCCCTCCCTCAATAGAGGAGGAGACCTCAGACACAATTTGTCTCCCAGCCCATTGTTACAGGTGGGAATGGAAAACCTTACTGAAGGATAAATGTGTGGACTTCAGCCAACTTCCTTTAACCTGAAAAAGCCACCTGAATTGGTGGTGAAACATTTCTACTGAAAAGAAGAAATACAGTTGACATGACTCAACCTTCAGACAATTCCACCTGGATGACTAAGAATCTCCACTGACAGTCTCCATCAAGGTACGGCTCTGCAACACTGTTGTGGATGTAGCTGACAGTCAGGCTACAGCAAAATGAGAAATCCGCCAAATGTTACGTCAAGTAAGTCAAAGTCAACCTTAATGTAAATTTCTAAAATTGTTGCGAGTCAACTTCCGTGCCGCCAGAGGGCACTCTGGGGTCATGTTGAATAAAGGCCCTCTTGGCTGATTCTTTGTTCTTTCATTTCCTGTCGTGTCATGTCCTGGTATTAGGTTAATTAGAGTCACCTGTTTAAGTGAGTATTTAAGTTTCTGGTTTGAGTACAATCTTTGTTGGTTTGTTATCCCTTGTTGTCTATAGGTGTTACATGGAGGTTGTTGTTAGATGTCGTTTTTGTCTTGTGGTCCAGTCCTGTCCCTGATCAAGGTTTTTCTAGTCTTTGTGTTGTCCTTGTGATTTGGTGCATTACATGTTACCGTGTCATCGTGGTCTCGGTCCAGATTTGTGTGTTTGTTCACCGATTGTGTTAGGTACAGTACTGTTGTTTGCATGTTTGGTGTTCCTAGTATGGTTAATTTAGTTTCCTGCTCAGCAGTGATCTTCAGTTGACCAGTGAGTACTTCTGTTAGTTTTGCGCTATTTAGGTTTTGATCTCAGATACAGTTTGCATGTTTTGTGTTTCTAGGATGTTCATTTAGATTCCTGCTCTGCAGTGATCTTTAGTTACCTCTGTTACCTGTGTTAGTTTGCAGGGTTTATTTCTGGCCTATCCTGCATATGCAGCATCCTTAGTTTGTATATTCCTCTGTCTGTATGTTTTATTTATTAAATCATTTATTGTCAGTCCTGTCTGTGGGTCGTGCATTTGGGTCCTCCCTCCCAGTTCAGTTTGTAGGCCATTGTAGCCTGTCTACCCGCTCAGGGAACGTGATTTAGAATACTGTTCAGGTCCAGTTTGACCCCTGCTTGTAACAAAAATAAGTTTTGGACATACAGCGTATGGAAATTATGTTACCCTGAGACCACAGAAAACAGTGCCAAACCTCACCCTAAACAGAAACAGGACAACAGAGGTGGACTACTAAAAATAGAAGCAAAAAATATATTAGAAATATGAAAAGAGGAAGAAGACCTTTAGTACAAAATAGACAGTGTAGACAAGTTAAAGTGGCCATGGCATTGTCAATGGCATTAAGATGCAGTCCAGTGCTGAATGAGGTAGTGTGTGTTGTTTTGTTCAGCAGAGCAGGGTGCAAGAAATGGGAGGAGGGGACATGTTGGAAATGAGTTCAGTTTTCTGACAGCCTGATTTATCAGATCAGCAGATGCGGCCAGGTGAGCATACATGTTTAGTGTTAAACCAAGTGTTTTTAGGCACCGAGGAAGTCGTAGCTGTGGGCCGTAGTGTCGTATCACTCCGCCCAGTGACAGCTCTGTGAGAGCAATAGTGAAGCCCTACTTGGTGTACCAAACAATTAATACATTTTTAATACATTGACCAACAGAAACCTAAAGATATTACAGGACAGCATATATTAACCTTACTTGCATCCAATGCAATTGTATTCCTTTATTAAAATGGTCAAAAAAATACTAAAGGACTGTCCCTCTTTTTTTGCTAAGTCTGGTTCTTAAAATGAAGCGAAGCAGCCTGGACCACCCTGTGGCATCATTCAGTTACCTTTGTTGGAGTATTTTCTAAAAAACACAGGGTGCATCTGCTTTTCAAGTCCTCTTACTGGGTGCAATCAAGGCAGCAAGGCTTAAACTCTGTATATCTGGTAGTAGTTAATTGAATTCAGGAGCTCCAATAATTAGTAAGCTCACTCTTCACTAAAGGAAGTGGACAATTATGAGTAAAAAAAAGGTTAAGGGAGGTTATAATAAGTCTGTGGTAGGATTATTGTAGTTGAGCTTGTGTAAAGATGCACAAAGTAGGAAGTGTAAAGTGTATAACATAACTCTGAAGGGTTAGTACAAATCCTAATTCATGCACATCATCTAAATCAGACGACTTATATTAGATAACCACAAATCAGATTTCTTTTCTGCTGAATTACAGTGTTTATGGAGGATTCATTTGTGGTCAAATGTGACTGAAGACTGCGCTACACTTTTGCTATTATATCATCTTAACTATTCACGTAATCTGGGCACTTACAGCAACCACAGTAGAATAGTACTGCAGCTAGTGGCCACTACTGTAAGTATTACTTTTCAGCCTAGCCAATCCAACAGTAAGTGTAATCATTCACCCTGTCATTGTCATGAATTGATACACCTAAATGGAGGATTGAGTTTGGAGTCTAGGAGTCTCTTGGTTGCTGGTCAGTTGTCCTAGCACTGATGTGTGTTGTTTGTGTCTGGTGTTGCCATGGTGTACTATGCAGGTCATGCTCCTTTTACCCCAAACTCACAGTTTTTATAACAATCCCAAAGATCACAACTGTTATCACTTACCCTCCCACAACTTACAGGAAGAGAAGAGAAGAGAACTTTTTGACCTTTAACAGGAACGTTTAATTCACAGAAAAATATTTACAAAAACAAAACAACCAAAAACCATAAATAAAAGCAACAACAAATACAGCAGTAATAATGATAAAACAAATAAATTCACTTAGTCAGAAATTCAGAACAAGAAGGTCTTGAAACACTGAATACAAAACTCCTTTATGCCCCCTAACCACAACTCAGCTCTCGAGGTCTGACACTAGTTTATAATAACCAAATTTGACCTTCACACGTGCCGCCACCAACTTCCTGAACAGGAGCTCAGCATCGATACAACCAGTTCCTTTCATTTTATTTCTCCTTGTGAGCCAAATACTCATCTTCGCCTGACCAATGAGAAAGTTGACCAAGCATGTGTGTTTACCTTGTGATGCGCTGTAAACAGGTCCAAAGATAAAACCTTTATTATCCAGGACCTGCTCAATTCCCACAACCTACTGCAGCAGAGAGTAGAGGCCTCAGTCTAGGACAACCGAACCAAAGATGCTGCAGGTCCTCCTGAGCCATGCAAAATGGACACTCCCTGTTCACCCTCCTATCAAAACGTGCCACATGTCTGTTTGTAGCCACGGCCCCATGTATAATCCTCCACTGTAGATCTGCAGTACGCTTCTTTACAGGAGGCTTATATAGGGATCTCCAACTGCCCCTTGGGGACCACTTCGACTCTGGCACACCATCTAGGGAGGGGTTTGTTAAGTACCTTAATAGTCACCAGGTAAAAATCTTTTCTTGGCGTTGATGCAAAGTCTGTTAGTTCTGGTGTCTTCAATGATAGCAGGGCTCCATCCTCTTCTCCCTGCTCCTCCACAGCAGTTCAAATGTCCCACGAGGGGAAAGCAGGCACCATAAAGGCCGGCTGGTCCCCAACTAATGTTACTCCTAAGGCCTCTCTGAAAGGCCCAGGAAGACCTGCCCTCACTTCCTCAATCAGTCTCTCTAAAAACCGCACTGACTTGATCCCAGTTTCGTCAGTGTGGCGGGAGATTTCCAGCTCCCTGCTGATGTTAACCGTGCCATCCTTGTCAGCCCAGCACTTATCAGCAACCCTCGCATGCTAGCAGATGAAAAACTTTTGCACTGCACCAAGGGATTGAAGAGGAGAGGTTCCTCCAAGACACTCCCATAAAAGCAGGAACAGTCCCTGTTCACTGCTAATACAGTGCTCCATGCACGCAGAACAGACTGATAAAAAGATGAGGTCCGTGAAATGTCCATACTATTCAGATCTAGTAAAAACAGGTGCTTATCATACCCCAAGTTCATCACCCTGCGGAGGAGCACTGCCACAGTTTCTGCCCACACCTGTGCCTTATGATAAAGCAGATGTTGGGCACTCTGCAGCCAGAAGGCGATCAAGCGGCTTCTCACGTCGATGAGTCCTTGTCCCACTTCTGCTAGAGGCAAATACAGCACAGCAGCGCGAGTCCAGTGAGTCTTTTTTGAACCTCCCTCACCAAAGCATCTGGAGGCTCATCCACGGTAAAACGAAGCCAGAGCATAGAAGCGATGAGGTCATTAACCACCAGGACCCTCCCCCTATAAGACAGTTGGGGGCGGATCCAGGTCCATCTAGACAATCGGGCATCGACCTTCTCAATCAGCCCCTCCCAGTTCTTATCCCGAAAGTCACCACTGCCCAAAAACACTCCCAGGCACTTCATTCCCTCCATGTTCCACTGCAGCCCTGCTGGCAGCACCGGCTGATTCACCTTAGCAGATGAGGCTCCCTCATAGAGAGCTAGTTTGTGCTGAAGAACAGCCACATCATTTTGCCCTGTTATAAAAACTGTAATGTCATCAGCATATGCTGATACAGAAGCCTTCTGTGAAACCATCCCTGGGATACCAAGTCCCATGAGGCCTTGCCTAAGATGATGTAAAAGAGGTTCAATGGCCAAAGCATAGAGCAAGCCAGACATTGGGCATCCCTGCCTGATACCTCTCTGCACTGGGACTGGCCGACTCAGTCTACCCCACACTTTTAACAGTACAGAAGCTTCACAATAAAGTGTCCTAACCCAAGACGTGAAACGCTTCCCAAAACCAAAAGCATCCAGCACATTAAAAAGATATAAACGATCGACTCTATGGAACGCTTTTTGTTGGTCAAGTGATAAAATCCCAACATTTAATTCCTGCACAGTGGAAAGATCAATGATATCCCGAAGCAAAAATAAATTGTCCATAATTGTGCGTTTTGGGATACAGTATGTTTGGCAACGGTGCACGACAGTGTCACACAAATGTGTTTTTTCATTAAATTCGAGAGACATTTAGCAACTATCTTGTAATCCGTACAGAGTAACGACACTGGTCTCCAGTTCCTCAGTAACCCAAGGTCTCCTTTCTTCGGTAACAGAGTCAGCACAGCTGTCGTAGAATTGCGCAGCAATACCCCAGAATCCAAGGAGCTGAAACATGTCCTTCCCCAGCACAGTCCATCGATCCCGGCAGGACGACCACTGCCCAGCTGCTGCACACATCTCGTCATATGAGATATCCAAATCCAGAGCAGCCGAACATGCTTCCTCCAAATGGGGCAGCTCCTCCAGGATTTCCTTGACACAGTCCGGGTTAGAGCCCTCAGCACTAAAAAGATCAGCGTAGAAGTCTATGGCTATGCTTCTCGTCGCTGCAGGTTCCGCAGTTATAGTCCTGTCTGGTCGTCTCAGGTGCATCATCACATTGCCCTCCCGGACTTTCCTCTCCAACTTGAAGAAGAAGCTGGGCATCTATTTCATTAATCATAGAAAACCTATTTCTAATTAGGGCTCCTTTAGCTTTTGCATGCAAAAACATGCTTAATGATCCTCTCCTATTGGCTAAGTCTTTGTTGTCACCTCTAGTACCACCAATAAGGTCTTCCTCTAGTACCCATATGTCTGCTTCTAACTTCCTTATGAGATTTTTTTCTGCACCTACTCTGTGACTCACATATTGTTGACAAAAAATCCTTATTTGTGTCTTCCCAACTTCCCACCATAGAGCCAGGTTGTCAAAGTCCCCTATTCTCAGCCTCCAGTAACTCCAAAAGTCAGAGAAAGCCTTGCAAAAGGTTTTATCCTGCACTAGCTTCAAATTAAACTGGCAACAGGGGCATTGTTGGCGTGGCACTTGCAGAGAAAAAAACAATTACCAATAAATGATGATCAGAGAACCCCACTGGTGAGATATTGGCCTCCATCAACCGGTTTTGGTTTACTTTATTCAAATAAAATCTATCCAGCCTGGCAGCAGTGACCCTACCTTCGGTAGCCTTCACCCATGTATACTGTCTGACCCCTGGATTGAGTTTTCTCCAAACATCTTCAAAAAAACTCTACTTCATCAACTGAAACTTCAGACAAACTAAGGCATGGCGAAAACAGGACTGCCACTCCAGCACTGAGATTAGTGCCATGACTTAAAAAGAATTGACCATCCCAATCCATGCCCCAGTCCACTTCATTTTCAGGAGAACTGTGTGTCTCCTGTGAGAAAAGCACATCTAGTTTTTTCATCCGACAAAGTTTGAAAACAGCTGCCCGCTTTTCCCTGTCCCTCCCTCCATTAATATTAAGGGTGCCCATCCTCACCTCTCCATGAAGGCTAAAGACAAAGGAAAGCAGTAAAGAAAAAGAACAATAAGACCTATCAAAAGATGGAAATCTATCAGACAAACTGCAACCATTAGACCTGAGTGGAGCAGTCTAAGTGGATTTCCCCTTCTTCTCCTTCCTCAGCTTAGTCAATATTTCTTCAAGCGAAACCTCTTTTGCTTACTCAGTTCATCATAGCAAGCTTTCCTCATTAATTTCATAGCAGAGTTTATAAACCCATCAACATTTGTAAAGAAATCTGTTATGTCCACAGACTGTCTTCCGTATGTCTCATCAAGAAAATCGTTTATTTCTTTTAAGAGTATAAGACTGTGGGATTTCCTGCGACACTATGTCATAAAACTGTGACAATGTATTGTCATCAGCCATCTGATTGTCCTCAGTCTCCGCCCTGCCAACCGATTCACCTACTGTACGTCTGCAATGTGGATCCCTGTGTCATCACCTCGAAAAACATTAGATTTTGCCATTGTGTCGGCACCGTGAGTCAACAAGATCGGTTGTCATTTTCCTTGCCTTGTTCCATATTTACTTGCGTTGTCTGACCTGTGTCCTCGGTGCCCGCAGCCGCCTGTTTTGGCGCTTCAGGGCCACCGTCGCCGCTACTACCCGCCGCCTGTCGCTCACATCTCTACATTCAAAACACTTCATGCTTCCTGAGCTTGCGTACAAAGTGTAAAAAGCACCTTCATACTTAACTTTGAACAAGTCATTTAAAGTTTGTCCCGGATCACTCAGGTACATCAATGCCTGCCTCCTTAGCGACTGAATGTGCTGCAGCCTCGCATCCTTGCACCCTACGCGAACCGTATGCAAACCCACTGGCAAACTTTTGACTCTGTCAAAAGCCTTCTCCTGATCTAGTGAAAGAACACCCACATCCAATTCATTCACTTTAGACAGGTCAATAATATCACGCAGTAAAAATAAATTGTCCATTAGTTATTATCCATAGTCCGATTGGGTACGCAATATGATTGGCTCTTATGCACATTCGACCCAACACACTCTTTTAGTCTGTTTGCAAGGCATTTGGCAAATATTTTATAATCAGTACATACAGTAACTGTGACATTCTGCCTCTGCGCCGCTAGAGGCGCTCCTGGGGCTTTTGGTGTGGGTCTGTGTTGTGTTTACATTTTCTGTTTAATTAGTTGACCCACCTGTTTTGTTAGTATTTAAGGGATGTCCTTGTGTTAAGACACCGTTGGTGTGTACGCGGTTGTAGCTGGATGCTACCAAGTTACGTTTAAAGAGAGGAGAGTTTAAGGAGTGGAGTGCCTTTGTTTTCATTTCATGTCCTGTCACCACGTAAGGTTTGAGTGTCTTGTGTTTTATGTTTCATGTTTAGGATTTTGCCCGTGTTACGGAGCGTGTTTTGTTTAGCCTGTTAGACAGTGCTGTGTTTTTGGTTTTAGTTGTCCTGTGTTATGTATTGTGTACATGTTTAGGTTTAGCCCATAGTGAATGGAGCGTGTTAGTATCCTTAGTTAGACGTTACCTGCACTGCAGTGATTTTTAGTTTCCTTCCTTTGTGTTAGAACTAGATGCTGCTGTGCAGTGAGGTTTTTGTTGTATTTAAATACAATATATATGTATTGTATATGCTTCGGTGTTTGGGTCGTGCATTTGGGGTCTCCCCTCTCTCCTGTGTTTCCCTGCGACCTGGTCTGCCGGTTGCGGCCAGGTGTCTGTGTGAGGGATTCTCTGTGTTTTATTAGCGTGGCATGTCCGCGCGGTGCCAGAGGCACGTCGGCCGTGGTGCCTGAACCCTCCGCTCAGTGTGAGCGCCTTCTCCTCCCGGCTCCGTGAGAGCCGTAGTTTTCCCTGCTCGGAACGGGTGCTGTCATTGTTCCTCTCCACCGCATCTCCTCTCCTGTCTCAGGGTTCCGTCAAGGGCTGTTGAAAAACTGGAGACCAGTGTCACTGTTTCTGTTACGAACTCCACCCGTCGGTTCCGAACCGGCGGGGGGAGTATTTAGTAGGTTCCCTGTCAAACCCAGCCGGTACGGAACCGACCGGGCAAGTTCGTAACAGAAACAGTGACACTGGTCTCCAGTTTTTAACAGCCCACGGTCTCCTTTTTTGGGCAGAAGTGTCACTATGGCCCTTGTACAACTGCTCGGCAACCTCCCCGAATCCATGCAGACTGCAAAGACTTCAACCAAGTTTTTTCCCGAAACATCACAAAAGCACTTGAAGAACTCCGCAGGGAGACCATCTATCCCCGCTTATCGACCACTGCCTAGCTGTTGCACTGCACGCCATCTCATCCAATGAGATTGCTCCAGCAGGGAAGACTGGCTCTCTTTCAGTTTTGGCAACCCCTCCTGGAGCGCCTTTGCACAGTCCTGTCTGCACCAAAGAGCTCCGTGTAGAAGTCAATTGCAATTCTTCTCATCATGGCAGGCCATAGTTATAGATCCATTCTGTAGTTTTAGATGTTTCATCACATTTTCCTCCCGCACTTTCTTCTCAAGATTAAAGAAAAAAGCTGTCGAGGCATCCATATCTCTAACAGTTAAAATTCTATTTCTAATTAAAGCTTTTAACTCTTAGCTTTCTCATGCATAAAATGGCCTAATAGGTACTTTGTGGTCTTCAATGTTTTGCTGTTTTCTCTCACCCCACCTATTAACTCATTCTCCAGCACCCTTATCTCTTTCTCCAACGTTTTTATGTAGTTTCTTTCTAGATTTGAGGTATGCATCATATATTGTTCACAAAAGGTTTTGATCTGAGACTTCCCAACCCCCCACCAGAGGCCCAGATTCTCAGAATTCCCCTCCTCAGCTTCCACTGACTCCAAAACTCAGCAAAAGTTTCACAAAAGTCTTCATCATGTACTAACTTAAGATTAAAGGGCTCATATCATGCAAAATCCACTTTTTAGACATTTTGGAGCGTTCCTATGACTCTATGGGTCACATATACACACACTGAGCACGGTAGAAATGCATTTCTTGCTTTTTTCACATTTTGAAAACGTAAATTTTCTCACCCAATGAAAACAGACCACGACCTACTCTGAGGCCGTGTCCCAGTTGTCGTCACCTTGGTCGGAAGTTCTCCCTGCAAATCCTGAACCACCACCCCCACAATGATCCCGAACCAAAACTGGACTTCCGCCATTTCCCCCCTCTCACTCACCGTGAACAGACGAGCACGGCATGAAAAAAAAGGATCTATTCCTACAGTCCGTCATCCACTCACTGCAGTAAGTACATGCTTGATATTTATAATGTTTTAAAATGTTAGTTTGTCCGTTTAAATGTAGTAACCTATGTGTGGGGCAAGTTACTAGCTAGCTATGCTAACGGCTACAGCCAGTCGACCGAGCCTTTGTCCCCTTCAAATGTGCTCATGTGGGCTCCTGCAGCCACACACCTGTGTGGAGAAAAGCTAATGGCTAACGGCATCGAGCGGCTACAGGCAGGGAGCGGTGGGTCTAGCGTCTGTCCTTTTTCTGTAACCTCATACACCTGCGGGGAACAGCTGATCGTTATCGCCCTTCCAGCGGCGACAGGCAGGAAGCGGTGGATCTAGCTCGCTGTAGTAAGTTTGTGCTTGATACTTGTGATATCTAAATATGTTAGTTGGGTCTGTTTAAAATGCAGTAACCCACGTGTGAGACAAGCTAATCGCTAGCGTCGCTAACGGCTACAGTGAGTCAACCGAGCCTTTGTCCCTTTCAAATGTGCTACTCTGAGTTGGTGCAATCACACACCTGTGTGGGGAACAGCTAATAGCGATGGGCCTTCGATCGGCGACAGGCAGGAAGCGGTGGATCGAGCTTTTGTCCTGTTGACGTGCTGCCGCTCCTGTTTGTGTTGCGTTAGCCGTTAGCATGTCTTTGGGCCTTTGCACTTTAGAGCTACAGCTGGTCGATCGCTACAAAAAGAACCTGCAGATGAACGCGGTTGTGTTTGTTATTACCCCGTCCTGTGTCAGAGCCTAAATCAACTTGTGATTTGGGGTTATGTCATTGTTCTATCAAATTCTAACATGATTAGTTGGAATGATTACGGTTGTGTTGCAAGCTTAGTTGCTAATTAGTCACATCTCTACAATAACTGCTGCTTATCTGGTCAGTAACCTACAGCTTGTACCATAGCCATTATATTTGTAGGACCAATACAATTTACAGTAAATGTAACAGTCTTTTCTATACTGTAGGGAGCCACATCCCAGTTACCTACATGCAAGGAGGCTGTGAAACAGAAATCACTGCAGACTGTTGGTACACGGACATCTGCTGCCCAGCTCAGGAGTGAAGGTATGTAAGTTTGTATGTACCAACAGTAAGATAGGCAATAGAAGATTTTAATTGGTATATACTGTTTAGATTTTATATTTGAATTGTAACAACTGTTTATCTGTTGTTTTAGCACAGACAGGCCTGTCCTCTTGTGTGGTTTAATTTTTTTTCTGGTATTGTGTGTTCTTACATTAGAGAAGGTTTTGACCTACATAATAATGAACATTTCACTAATCTACAATTCTGATTGCAGTACCTTTTTGTTTTGATGAGGCGATGGTGAGGACAGCCACAGCTTCCATCTGGTAGAGGACTGCTTCCGCTCAGTCTTCCAAATAGTGATGAGAACAAGGATCATCACATCTCCCTGTTTACCCTACTTTCATGCATTTCGTCTGCAAGGCCCTGCAAAAGCTTCTGTCCTCAAACCCCCAGACTTCTTAATTAACTCAGTAACCTATACATTGCACATTGGAGTGTGAAGGTAACAGTTTGTTCTAGCTTTGGAGTAGTGGTGCATTTTTTTGGTTTACAATAAAGTTGGCTTTAACTATTATGTATTTCACTGAACTCTGTTTCTGAAGGGAAAACACTTTTATTCAGGAAATCATAGTATTGAAATTACATGTTTTTTCTCTAATATGGTAAGCTATAAAGTTGAAGCGGCCATAAATAAAAAGCATATAAATTATATATAAATAAAAAATAAAAAAATTCTTTGAGTATTGCACTCACAAAAAACACATTTTTACTCAAATGGTAAAGGAGTTATTCCACAGGTGGTTTACATCCATCATACAATGAGTGTTTTAGTGTTTTATCCATCAGGAAACTCTGCCTTCATCTACAACCCAAGCATGAAGAGATGGCAACTCAGATTCTTCACCCTAGGAATCCTCAGCACCAGCTCACTAGCCTCTGTAGATTAGATACCTGTAACAACTTCAGATACAGAGACATATTACTGTCAGATTTAACAAGAATGACAAAAAACATAATTAAAAGCAGTAAAAATATGTTAGGTCAATATATAATTTGAACCAATGCTTTTTGTTCCCAGGTAGGTCATGCAGTGATTGCTCTAAATAGTAATGCACATTTTTAAATAAAATTATGTCAGAGCAGCAGCACAAGTAAGACAAAACAGTGAAATGTGTAAATGTAAAATGTATTTATATTATTTCAGCTATGCTCTCAAACTTATTTATTTGTATAACGTGAGCTAAAGTAGTGTTATCTATTAACGAGAGTTTTCCAGGTAAGTCGTGTTGTGAATATTGAAGCTGCACACGCCATTTAGCATACGCATTAGCAACCGCTAGTCACTTTGCAAATTACATAAATCAATTAAATTGAAGTAAATGCGACATTACCAATGAGACACATCTTGCATCAGCCGAAATGTGGCGACTTCAACAGCCTCCTCTTCAGCTTCAGGGTCAGATTCGGGATCGTAGACGTATGGTTCTACTACGCTACGAACCAGCTGGCTGGCTAACGTCGTGCAGTCCTGTAGCGGGTCTTCTTCTTCTGTGGAGGATTGCGGTGGATTGTATTCTCAACGTCGCACTACTGCCACCTATAGTATCCTAACCGTGCGGTGGCTCGTATCCATGGAGCTTGCGACACGCCCAGAAAACACAGCGTTTGCTGATGGGGAGTGAAAACAACATATTGACAGGGGCAGTGTGGACGATCTAAAGAGTTTTATGGAATGAAAATTTACAGAGACCTTACTGAGACATTAAAGTCCAATATTCTTTAGAGTGAAAAGCTGTATGATCAGGGAGCTTTAAACTGCCAATAAGGACATCACTGACGTTGTGCAACCAGCGACAGGTCTGTTGTCATAAACTGGTGGTCCAAAAACCCCACCGGTGATATTGTGCATGCAGTCAGTACATAACAGTACGTCTTATCTATATAAATCCTAACTAACCTAGCTGCCCTAACACTCCCTTCAGTAACCCTGACCCATGTGTTCTGCTTAACATCTGTGGTAAAAACCCTCCAGGCGTCCACCATGTCTGCTTCAGTCATTACCTCCAACAACAGGGAGGCTGATAGCAAATGTGGTTCCCCTGTATTCCTATCCATCTGAGGGTGTGTGGTACAGTTCCAATCGCCCCCTAAAATGACTATAGAACTGCCATCTAGCAGCTTAAGGGTGTCACACAGTTTCTGAAACTGTTCCAACCTGCGTGAACAGGAATTTTGTAAGTAAACATTGATAAACCTAAAAGATAACCCTCTAATTTTAGCCTCCAACTACCTGAACCCTGCCAGACTCAACCTCACGTACTCCCACCTCTGTTAATTTTACAAATGGAGAAAAAAGGACAGCCACCCCTGCACTTAGGTTGGAGCCATGTCTCAGGAAAACCTGCCCTTTCCACTCAGCTGCCCAATCTGTTTCATTTTCAGTTGTGCTGTGTGTCTCTTGTAAAAAGAGCACATCTATGCTTTTGGCCATGATTAGCTGAAAAACCATGGCCCGCCTCTCCCTGTCCCTCCCTCCATTAATACTGAGTGTTCCAGTCCTCAGCCTCTTCATGAAGAGTAGGAAAAAACAGAAACAGAGGAAACAGAAAGAAACAGTAAATCCAGTGGAAACACAAAATTTAGCCAAGGCAACTAGGGTCGTTTAAGAATACTTTATGCTGTTTTATTCATTTCGAAATGGAGAGGAGAGGAGAGGAGAGGAGAGGAGAGGAGAGGAGAGAAGAGAGTCATTAGTTTTATTGGGTTCAATCAAGAAAATCACCAGAGCCTCAAATCTGTCTAATCCAAATATGTAATAATGTTATGTTGCCCGGCAACAATTCCCTGAAAATGCAGTCAGGAGTGTAATGAAACCTAACCTGTTTTCCCCAACATTAAATCAATCTCTCATGAAAACCACTGAACATGCTTTTATGTTTTATAACTTTCTCAGAGAACACTGATCCCATGATTATCACGTAATCACAAAGTCATCATGTTCCATTCAGAGGAAGATGATGTCTGGTCTTTAAAAGTCATTAAACCACTACCAGAGTTGACATAGTGGAGGGGATTTTTCTGTTTCTATCTAGAAGCTGATTTTAGCCCTTCTTCTTTGGGCTGTAGCCACAGTGCTTAAATAATAACACATTTCAATTAACAACTGTGCTAAATGGCTGAATAACACTAATAAGATTAGCATCATTTGATAAATCTCAACCCCTTTAGGGTGTTTCACCCATTTAACCAGCATGCTGTCAACCCTTACAAGGACTAATAGAAACGGGTTGAGTGAGTGAGGCAAGTCTCTAGTGCTCCAATATATATCAATATAATGGTTCATGCATGAAGTGCAATTCATTATTCATGTGTAAAATGAAAATTGAATAACGTCTTTTTATGCTGTGTTTCATTTCCGTAAGTCGGTAAAACACATTTGCGATATACTGATTTACTCATTCTCCTTTTCTCCACTTTCAAAACAAAATAAGAAAAAGGGAAACTGGGGACGGGGCCAGTCGCCGGACTTTCACAATAAAATGCCCAAGAGCATTTGAAGCGCAACATCGACAAATATTTGATATTGTTTTGATACACAATGAGACCCACATTGTTAACATTAATCAACGTAACAATTATTTATTTAGCCCGTCTCGGTGCTGACAACATTCGATTACGTTACGACACATAGCGTTTGCTAAAGAAATGACAGGTCAGTCAGCTCGCCACTGTCGGGATCACTTACAGAATCACCTGCCAACAAAGCTAAGTTTTCGGAGCATCCTGCTTCATAAGGACTGCAGCGATATCACGACCTTGTCGACACCTGATGAAGAAGGATTTATTGCATCTGCGGTGTTCCGGTGATTTTTCAATTTATGGTAAGACTGAAATCGCTTCCTCCCGCTGTGCCGATTGATGCTCTTTGTCATGAACCGGGCTGTTCCTGTGTCTTCTGGGTTGTTATGTGTCATTTCCTGTTTTATTTTGTTGTTCCCGGTCTTGGTTCCTGTCTGCTTCAGTTTGGTTCACTTAGTCATGTGTTTACTTCCTGTTTTATTTTCATGCACTTCCGGTTCTGTCCTGTCATGCTTAGTTGACTTTTTTTGCTTGTATCTTATCACCAGCTGTGTCCCATCGTTAATCACCTCCCTGCATTTAAGCACCTGCACATCCCTTTGTTCTCTGTCAGTTAGTTGTTCGTCATGTGCCCAGTTTGTCAAACCCACCATCCGTGTCCAAGTAAGTTTTCTGTTTTTTTGACTCGTGCCTGCTCTGACTGTGCTTTGCCTTGTCCCTGCCTGTACTTCTGCCTGGATATTATGACCCTCGGTTTTTGACAATTGCCTGCCCGACTTCTGTTTTGCCTGCCGTTCTTGGTTTATGTTAAATAAACCCTGTTCATTCCTGATCCTGTCTTCTGAGCTGTGCGTTTGGGTCCTTCATCCCTGTCTGCTCGCGGTGAGCCCTGACACTCTTATGCCCAGGAAGACTCTCCAATGTTGTGCCGATCTTTGCTAGTATTCTAAATAGTGATTTATTACAATTTATTGTGGCTGTTTAGACATACTTCATCATTGGACTTCCTGTCTCAGAGCCTGCTTTACCTGCGGGAGAATAACAGCCATTTAACCTGCCTCACAATAACTGAACTCATTGTGAGCTATGACTACCCTAATGTGCATCGCATCATCTCTGTGAGGCAGATTCTGTGGCAAAGTGTGTGTGATCAGATGATCCGTCACGCAACATCAAGGTGTTACTGTATGTACAGAGCAGATGAGTGCCTGCAGAGGATCTTTTTATTTTGCACCACCTACCTTTGGTATTGGTTTAGTAGTCATCATACTTGAGAGACAGGTTCTACATCAACTGCGCTGCATTGTGAGCTCAGCAATGGATCCGCTGCAGTTTGCCTACCAGCCTGGCATCAGAGTAGAGGATGCCATCATCTTCCTGCTCCATCGTTCCCTGGCCCACCTGGAGAAGCCCAGCAGCACTGTGATGATTCTGATCTACGACTTCTCCAGTGCCTTTAATACCATACAGCCAGCTCTCTTAAGGGACAAATTGGAGTCAGCTGGCGTGGACAGTTGCCTGACAGAGTGGATACTGGAAACCGTCCCCAGTTTGTGAGGGGCTGGGACCGCGTGTCGGACACTCTGACCTGCAGTGTGGAAGCCCTCCAGGGGACTGTCCTGGCCCCCTTCCTCTTCACCCTCTACACTGCAGACTTCAGACAAAACTCATCTGGCTGTGTTCTGCAGAAGTTCTCAGACGACTCTGCAATTGTTGGACTTATCACTGACGATGATAACGCTGAGTACAGAGAGCTGACACAGAACTTTGTAGACTGGTGTCAGCAGATCTACCTTCTAATCAATGCAGGGGAGACCAAGGAGATGGTGGTGGACCGCAGATGTCAGTCTACACCCCCCTCTAATGAAACATTCAGGGAATGAACATCCAGAGAGTGGACTGTTATAAGTACCTGGGTGTTCATCTTAACAACAAACTAGACTGGACTAACAACACAGACACACTATACAGGAAGGGTCAGAGCAGACTCTACCTACTAAGAAGGCTGAGGCCGTTTGGAGTGAAGGGGACACTCCTGAGGACTTTTTATGACTCTGTGGTGTCATCAGCCATCCTGTACAGTGTGGTCTGTTCACCTCTTGTAATGCAGTCCTATGACCTGTCATCATTGACACGAATGTCCTCTTTTGGTCAAAATCCCTTCCACACCCCAGAAAAACAAAAGCATGCAAAGCTATGATTTGGGACTGCATTACAAGAGGTGAACCCGCAGTGTTCCAGGATGCACTGTTGTTTCTGATTCATCTGTCACCTGCAAGAAAGATGTTCAATGCAAGGTATAATGACTACTAAACCAATACCGACGGTAGGTGGTGGAAAATAAAAAGATCCTCTGCAGGCACTCATCTTCTCTGTACATACAGTAACACCTTGATGTTGCGTGACAGATCATCTAAACACACACTTTGCCACAGAATCTGCCTCCTAAAGATGATGCCATGCACATTAGGGTAGTCATGGCTCACAATGAGTTCAGTTATTGTGAGGCAGGTTGAATGGCTGTTATTCTCCCGCAGGTAAAGCAGGCTCTGAGACAGGAAGTCCAATGATGGAGCATAACTAAACAGCCACAATAAATTGTAAAAAATCACTGTTTAGAATACTTGCAAAGATTGGCACAGCATTAGAGAGTCTTCCTGGGCATAAGAGCATCAACCGGCCAAGCAGGAGAACGCGATTTCAGTCTCACCATAAATTAAAAAATCACCGGAACACCGCAGATGCACTAAATTCTTCCTCATCAGGTGTCGACAAGGTCATGATATCGTTGCACTCCTAATGAAGCAGGATGCCCCGAAAACTTAGCTTTTTTGGCAGGTGATTCTGTAAGTGACCCGACAGTGGCGAGCTGACTGACCTGTCATTCCTTTAGCAAATGCCATGTGTCGTACCGTAATCGACAGTTGTCAGCACCGAGACGGGCCAAATAAATAATTTTTACGTTGATTAATGTTAACAATGTGGGTCTCATTGTGTGTCAAAACACGACCGCAATCCTTCAAGAGCTACAAATATTTGTGGATGTTGCGCTTCAAATGCTCTTGGGCGTTTTATTGTGAAAGTCTGGCGACTGGCCCCGTCACCGGTTTCCCTTTTTTTATTTCGTTTTGAAAGTGGAGAAAAGAAGAATGAGTAAATCAGTATATCGCAAATGTGTTTTACCGACTTACGGAAACGAAACACAGCATAAAAAGACGTTATTCAATTTTCATTTTACAAATGAATAATGAAATGCACTTCATGCACGGACCTATAATATATATTTTACCTCAAATGATATTTTTAAGTTAGAGGAGCAAGAGTGCAGGAGTGACACTGTATTTTGTTGCTATACATACTGTAAGGACTGGAATAATGTCCATTCAAACTGTGAAATTGCAAGAAAAATATATGCAGATTTGTGTAATTGGTACAACAACACATTTTATCCCTTTAGATTTATTCAAATTGACACATCATGTCAATGTTTGGTCCTATAAATACATGTTTTTGTGTAGATACTGAAGGAACGTAGCACACACCTGTAGAAATTTTAATTGAAATTAGAGAAAATTTCACAGTCCTTTCAATCATTTACTTAAACAGAAGCCTAAATAAAGAAATTGGTTTGTATATTTTTGTCCAAGCATTGACCTGAATCTATCACATGTTCATGTATGGAAAATGGAGGACACGGCACATCTACAAAACATAACATATCCCCTCCGTCTGTTTATTTGATAAGAAGCGGTTTGGAGCATTTTTCAACAGTCTAGTACCCACATATGGTAAGTTCACAAAAGTTCAGTTAGAAAAAGACAATGTATTCCAAAGTAGACATGCAGGAGGAGCATAGAGAGGCAAGTAAAGGTGGGTGAGCAAGCTGCATAACATGGTCATGAACTGTGATCTGATCTTCACCAAAGTCACAAGTATGAACAATGAACAAACACATCAGTCAATGTCATGACCAAGGCTAGACTGTGGAGCCTTGGTGAATCGGCTCCTATGTCAAAATTGTCATTTTGCCCGAATTCTGATGAATGGCCTTAATCTGCTAATCTGACAGGGACAATGTTTGCCTTTGTGACAGTGTCATGGTGTAAAGAGCATGGTTTTATTGGTGATACAGTATGTCAGGGTTCTTTTAGAAAGAAGGCAACAGCAAAGATAAGGAGGCAAAAACATTTAGTTCAGGATAGAGTGGCACTATTTGTACCTTAGCAGAACTTAAACACTTGTGTAACCAGTTGTCTCGCTGTGTCAATTATGTATCAGAATTGTTGCAGTAGTGTGAAACTCTCAAACCTTTGCATATAACGGAGCGGCACTGCTACCCCGGGCTCCCACTCAGCTCAGAGGCAGGATAGCTGTTTGTTGTGCGCGTGTGTACAGTATGTGTGTGCATTTAGAACAGGCTAATAGAGGAAGAAGTGGGTCAAAGCTCCTCAGGGAACCAATCTGGTAGCTTGAACTTCCTCTTCATCATACATGTTTAATGATGGATTATAACATGTTTAAAGGCAGCTAGCCAGTCCCAGCTGCTAAATAATATACAAACACACACACACACACGCTCCATGAAAAAAATTGAACAAATAAAAATGCACACTTTATCTTATTCCTCTGTTGGTGTCAACAGATCATACTGAGCTAATACATGTGTTGAAATAGAAGCACCTTAAGAATATTGGGCATGAAATAACAACCTATATATATCAACTGTATCTATTGACTCTATTGTGGCCACTTGTTGCCAAATGAAATCCATGATATTGATTTCCTTATTATTTATAGCATTGAATCATATCATTTAGGCAAAATGGCTTTCATTCTGAACTAAACATTGAAAGTTGAAGTTAATGTTAAACCAAGGGAGAAAGGAATACTATTACTTCAAATAAAATAGAAAAAAATGTAATAGAAAATAGGTCAATAGGTTAATAATGCAAAAATAAAAGAAATATAGATAGAAAGAGAATGTTTATTAGAAAGTCTATAATGCAGGCAAGAAATATATTTGTACTTATGACAGGAAGTGATGCAAATCCAAAAATATATAGTAAAAAATGTATCAAAAACATTTGAACAAAGACTACTACTATAACAGTCAACTATTCTTATCTAACAGATGCTTTATGTTCTTCCTCAGAATCAGGTGCAATAAGAAGCAATACCAGATTTTAATTTCAGGAGAAAAAGATTTAATTTACACATATTTAGATATTTATTATATCTTTTCACTTTGCTACTATGCATTATGAGAAGAAAATTGTGATCACAAATATCTATATACTTGTCTAATCCAGTTACTCATTATGTACATTACAAATTGTGTGCACAATGGCAAAGGTCTAAATTAGCATGTCTTCAGAAATCACTGTAAACATCTTTGCTATCCATATCTATATCCACATGCCTATGACTGGAATCAGAGCCACACAAAATGCATTGGTACTTATTATTAATTTTTCAAACTCCTGGAACATTTGTTTTGACTGGTAGCACAAAAAACCCAACTTCTGCATTTCTAAGAAGTCTAAAGGACAGGCTGGCTTAGGTAACTGTTCTTCCTGTGTTATGTTACAGCCATGTCTGCAAAGTGATCAGAGCACTGGGGAATATTGGGTGGGGCTTTCTCTCTCTCCTCTTTCTCTTTCCTTTCTTTCTTTGCCTCTTCAAGGTTGAAACCAAACCAACACTCTCACAAATGCAAAACATTGTTTTATTATGCTGGGACCAAGTGTTTTGAGTTTTCAGGGCGGTGAATGGAGAAAACAGTGACGTGTGAAGAATGTTTTTTTTTTTAGAAATAAAGTGAAAAAGAAATCCGTCTTTGAATGTGCACACACTTTTAATGCATGAAGCCCGACTGCCCCATTTCTGCCCCATTTCTCTTTAAACCCTGGTTAGAAATTTTAAAACAACCCTATTTTTCTTCTAGTTGAGTTTCTCTCACATCTTCTACTGTAAATAAAAACGCTTGCGTGTTTAAGTGTTTAAGTCTGCTCCGTGCATTTGAAAATAAAAGGTTTAATTGTCACCTGGAGTTTATAAATAAATCAAATCGTCAAGTTAAACCACTATAGTTGGTCATCAGCTTTTAAAACTTCTGCGTACTTTATACCACAAAAAGACGGTAAAAGCTGACCTGAGTCCGTCAACCGCGGCCTGGCCAGGTCCCTGAAGTAGTAAATGAAATCCAGGCAGTTGTCGTCCTGCACCTCTCCTTTGGAGCACAAGTCGGAAAGCAGTTCCAGCGCCTTTCGACAAATCTCATCCTCTCTTTCTGCAGACATTGCCGTCCAGCATCCTTCTGACTTGTTGGCCACTCCGACTGATCTTCGACCACCTCTCTCTCTCACGCACACATACACGCGCGCGCACACGCTAACTCATTCAGCTCAGCTCTCCACACGCACAAACCATCTAACAGCGCGGAGGCGCACCAGAAGCGCCGCAGCTACACCCCTCGGTGGGTTCGGCTCCCCCTCGATGCATTCAAGTTATTCACTAAAAGCGAATAACCTAAGGCAGCGCGCAGCTCTCGCTGTTTATCTTTACTTTCCGTCTCCTCTCCTTCCTGTCTTGTGTTTTCTTCTTCTCTGCGCTGATCGTCGGTGCAGCTCATTCACCACTCAGCCTCCAGGCTTGAGCAGCGCCAGTCAAGGTCTTTCAATGAACGCTCGCCTTTCACTGCGCTCAGTTATTTCTCAATGCACAGGGATGCAGAGACAGACAGGAAGTTGTGCCACCGTCAACTCCCCACCTCCAACACCCAACAGGATTGATTCTTTTTTTTTCGTTGGCAACATTGTGAAAGAAGTTTCCCACCTTTTCTTTCTTTCTTTTTTTCTAAAAAGTAAATGCAAAGATCTGGCTTCTGTGAACAGGATAATCATTAGTAATGAAGTAATATGCCCCAATGATTCTGGGTAGCAGATGTTTGAACAGAGAAAGGGGCACAAACACCTGAGAGGGCCCACATACACGAGCCTGACCTTTACTGATGGAAGTAATGAAGGGCGAGAGCGACAGATAAATGTCACATTAAAGCCCCGCTGAAGGTGCTAATAAAGGTCTACCTGCCTCCATTCCCTTTCTTTCTCTGTGTGTTTGTGAAATATGGGGAACCTTTAAGCATGTCATGCCTTTAAGCAAACAACAAAACTTGACTGTGAAGCTTTTGTTGCAAAACATGAAGCAGTTTAGTAAGTTTATGTCAGATCCCTGAATATCTCAACTTCAAGAAAATACCAAGATACAGATGAGCATGACATTCAAGGTGTATATTTAGCTATCAGTATCTGTAAACGGGAAGCAGTAGTACAGTAGCTAATTACACAGTAACCATCAGCTGATTGGTGGAGCAGACAAAATGTTGTCAGCTACAGGTACAGCAAAGGTTTTGTTAATGTTTTTGAGAAAGTGCAGGTGAGGGAATATGTGCCCCAAGGATTCTGGTCAAATGTGGTTGACAACAATTCAATTCAATTCAATTCAACTTCATTTATATAGCGCCAAATCACAACAAAGTTATTTCAAGGCACTGTACAAAGTAAGGTTTAAAACCTCACACAACTAAACCCAACAAATCCCACATACAGCAAGCATTTAATTTGACAGCAACAGTGGAGAGGAAAAACTCCCTCTCTAACGAGGAAGAAACCTCCAGCAGAACCAGACTGGATGTGGGAGGCCATCTGCCTCGACCGGTTGGGGTGAGAGGATAGAGAGAGAGAAAAGCACAGCAACAACAACAAGCAACAACAAGCAACAACAGAGCACAGGCAGGATGGTTGGACCAGGGACTGGATACAGGCAGGATGGTTGGATCCGCAGCTGCCTATCACAGACACCAAACTTTGAGTCCAATGATACCTGTAGGTGAGGACAGAGAGAGAGAGAGAGACAGAGGGAGAGAAGCACAACTACTGGAGACAAAGAGACAAGGTTAGTTAGACATGGGACAATGATGGGAGGTTATTGGACAGAGGAGGTAGAAGGAAACAGAGGAGCTCAGTGTATAAATTAAGTCCCCCAGCAGTCTATGTCTATTGCAGCTTAACTAAGAGATGGTTCCTGTGACTAACAATAATTGCCAGTGACCTGAACCATCTCTAACTATAAGCTTTATCAAAAAGGAAGGTTTTAAGCCTGGTCTTAAAGGTGGAGAGTGTGTCAGCTTCTCGAACCAGAAGAGGGAGCTGGTTCCAGAGGAGAGGAGCTTGGTAGCTAAAAGCTCTGCCCCCTGTTCTACATTTAAACACTCTAGGAACCAGAAGTAGCCCAGCGCTCTGGGAACGAAGTGTTCTGCTGGGAGCATAAGGAACTATGAGGTCTTTAAGATAAGAAGGAGCTTTATCATTGAGTACTTTGTAGGTGAGTAGGAGAATTTTAAATTCTATCCTACATTTTACAGGCAGCCAGTGCAGAGAAGCTAATGTAGGAGAAATGTGATCTCTCTTTCTAAGTCCTGTCAGAACTCTGGCTGCAGCATTTTGAATAAGCTGTAGGCTTTTTAAGGAGCTGTTAGGACATCCTACGTATGAGTAAGGAGTTACAGTAGTCCAGCCTAGAGGTAACAAATGCATAGATCAGTTTCTCTGCATCGCTCTGAGAGAGGATGCTTCTGATTTTAACTATATTTCTAAGGTGGAAGTAGGCGGTTCTGGAGATTTGTTTATTGTATGATGTAAAAGAGAGATCCTGGTCAAAGATGACACCAAGGTTCCTCACAGTAGAATCACAAGCTAATGTTATGCCACCCAGGATGGCTATCTGACTCAATAGTGTCTCTCTCAGATTTTTAGGCCCAACAATAAAAATCTCGGTTTTATCTGAGTTTAGTTGAAGGAAGTTTTGGGACATCCAGGATTTGATGTCTTTTAAACAACCCTGAATTTTGACTAGTTGATCATTTGGTTCCAAGGACATATATAGCTGAGTATCATCTGCGTAAAAATGAAAATTAATAGAATGCTTTCTAATAATCTCATCTAGAGGAGACATGTACAGAGGCAGCCGGTAAAAGTGTCTACCCCCACCGTGTTTGGGTTTCAAAACTGCCGCGTCCTACCGCAGTGCAAACTAGGAGTGTGTTACGTCCTTCTGGCCTGTAGGTCGCGATTGACTCCCACTTTTGGTCCTAAAACATCGTAGTTGCTTTTGTCATATAGGCTCTTGTAGAACAATCAATGATCAGGTCTTTGGTGGCCTAGTGGTTAACACGCATGGCAACAAGGTTTTTTTTTCCGGGGTTCGAGTCTGAGTGGAAGCAGTTTTTTTAATTTTGAATATTGGAAAAACAGCGTCTCATCATCATGTGATTACGAGATGACAACGTTGTATTACTTAGTGCATGGATCGCCAAGACCATGAACCGCTGGTCGCGTTATAGTATGAAGTTATGAACGTAAGTAAATTATGGCAAATTATGGCAGTTTAAAACCGAAAATAAGAAGCTGAACGGTGCCCCCTCCTGCGTGCAGCGTTCGATTTGTGGCAGACAAGCTACTGTAACCCTGATTTCTCGCTGTTGGTACGGGCTACAATTTTCTTTACGTGGAATGCTTCTTTAATGCACCACACGGCAAGACAGTACGGCACATGTACACTTTTGTCTTTACGCCGCTCTCACCCAACGCGCGTCACATTTTTCCTGTCCCCCGTCAACAAGGACAGGTAGAAACTAATGTTGATGACAAATAAAATCACAGTAGCTGAAATGTCACGTTTCCCAAACACAAAATAAAAAAATAAAAAGGTATACTAACTAAGGTTACACTACTACAATTTAAAAAAGTGAATAAGGATGATCTAGACCAGTAACCGGTAACACCCACGTTTTCAATGAAAAAAAACAAACACTGGGAGCCGCGGAGGGCGGCAATATTATATTATTTGAGAACATTCAACATTTGTTTTTTAATCCAAAGAAGACATAAAAGTCAGGGCTCAGAGATCTAACCGATGATAAAACATTGTCAAGGCATCAACAAGGACAGCTAACTCGGTTTTCCCTGCTTCAAACAGCTGCTGTGACTGAGAGCAACCCGTGCGGCATCACCGGTCAATCTGGAAACGTATTCATTGGTTCGGACATTGTTCTGCCCGCTTTCATGTAGACACAAAACTCGTCAAAGCAAAAGAGCTCAGTGCAGCATTTACAAATCACATGTGAACGTTTTAATTTTTTTTGTAAATAAAAATAATGTTTGCCCTGTTCAGACCTGGGGAATGAAAATGATTCTGATTCTGAAAGCGGCTGTTTTTTTTTGTTTTTCGTTTTTCTCTAAACGAAAAAAACAGCTTTAAATTCAAGTCCGTGTGTTTTTGTTAAAAAATATTTTTGTTCGGTTTATTGGTTTGTAATGCGGTGCTTTTATTCAGGATAGATAGACGGATGGGAAATCAAAGTTTTGAAACATACACGGGCCGAATAAGTCACATCAGCCACTCATTCAGTTACAATGACACGCACAGTCGAAACAAATTCTTGCTACATTTAGTGCACCACTCCTCCGTTCCTCTCGTAGCCCGCATTAGCACATCCATACATTTGTGTATTGGACACATGACTCCGAAACACGTCACGTGTTTGTGTAAGAGTTTGACGTCTCCACCAAATTATAAGCAGAGGTAACGAGAGAACGACTTTTTGTGTTTTCCGTTTGTCTCTAAACAATAAAAACATTAACTCCAATTCCGTGTCTTTTTGTAAAAAACAAATATTTTTTCCCTGTTTTATTGGTTTGTAAGGCGGTGCTTTGATTAAAATCCATTTGCCGCTCATCGAAAGAGAAACGAAAAACGCCGGTGAAAGTGGCTGGATGGACGGATGGGAAATGAAAATGTTGAAACGTACACGGTTCGAATAAGTGCTCTCAGCCTCAGTTACAATGACACGCACAGTCAAAACAAGTCAAACTGCAGTTCTGCAGACACAGAGTAAACACGTAGGAACAAACATGCTGCTGTAATGCGTCGCTGTAGATCTGCTGATTTCTGGCATCCTGTCAAAATTACGACCGACAATTGCTGTAAAACAAATTCCTATGATTATTACGGTTATTTACGTAAAATCTACGACTATTGGAAAACATTCATTAACAAGTTGTGGAAGTTTAAAACCTAAATAAGCGGCTGTAGTCGCAGATGGACTGCGCTCTACGTCTTTACTTGCGCATTCAAATTATATTAATTAAACCGCAACGCATAATCATGGTATTATGTGAAGCCAATATGTTGTATCAGATGTTAGAGCGGTGGGTGTGTACATATTTTTAAGAGACACCTTCTATTTAAAGACACGAAAAAGCTGAGGAGAATAAAAACAAGAACGTGTTGCTGCTGTGGCGCTGCCTGTTTTAAACCACACAGAACAATTATAACTTCGCAGTGAACAAAAAACAGCTAAGCCAACAACAAGTTGTTGCCCTTTATACTCCCCATGTTTTAGCACCAAACAGATACAGTACTTAATAGTAAAATAGGTCTGGTGTAATATATGTGTGTTACAGGTAGAAATGAACAGTCGGACCTCAGTTACGCTGTAGTGCTTTGGAGGCTTCTAATCAACACTGCGCCACCTGGTGGTTAAAATGCGACTAGCGTCCTGATTTTTTTCAGCCGGCTGCAGGATTAAAAATCTTTAGTCAGCGACGCATTCCCTGCACCGTGGCGACGCGTCGGTACTGCAGTAAAAACCCTAGTCACTTTGAACCGCTGCCACTGTATAGGCTAAACAGAATTGGGCCCAGCACAGAACCCTGTGGTACTCCATAGCTAATCCTTGTGCATGTGGAGAATTCATCATTAACATGAACAAACTGGAATCTGTTCAACAAATAGGATTTAAACCATCCCAATGCTGTTCCTTTAATCCCGATTCTATGTTCTAGTGTCTGTAATAGAATGTTATGATCAATTGTATCAAATGCAGCACTAAGATCTAACAGGACAAGGACAGAAACTAGACCATTGTCCGAAGCTAATAGAAGATCATTAGTGACTCTAACCAGAGCTGTTTCTGTGCTATGATGTTTTCTAAATCCTGACTGAAAATCTTCGTACAGGTTATTCCCACTCAGGTGGTCAGATAATTGTTTAGCCACGATTTTTTCCAGAATCTTGGAAATAAAGGGTAAATTTGAAATGGGCCTATAGTTGGCTAGTTGTCCAGGGTCAAGGGTTGTTTTTTTCAATAGAGGTTTGACCACAGCCACCTTAAAAGCCTGTGGTACATAGCCTAGTTGCAAAGAATGGTTGATTTGATTTAATATGGACGAGCTGATTAAAGGTAGAACTTCTTTGAGTAATCTGGTTGGGATTGGATCTAAAAGACAAGTGGACGACTTGGAAGAGTTAATTATTGAGGTTAACTCCATATGAGTTATGGGGAAGAAGCTGTCTAGGTAAGACAGAGGATTTAATAAATTTAAAGTTGATGGATCTAGACAGTGCTTTCTGTCATTTGGAAGAAGTTGCTGCTGAATGTTTTTTCTAATGATGATAATTTTATTAGTAAAGTAGTTCATAAAGTCATTGCTGCTGAGATTTAAGGGGATAGAAGACTCAACACAGCTATGACTCTTAGTCAGCCTGGCTACTGTGCTGAAAAGAAACCTGGGGTTGTTTTTGTTTTCCTCAATTAGGGAGGAATAATATGTTTTTCTAGCAGCACAAAGTGCTTTTTTATATTTCATTAGACTGTCCTTCCATGCAATGCAGTTTACATTTATTTTGTTGGAACGCCACTGTCTTTCTTGTTGTCTAGTCCTTTGCTTTAGGCTGCGGATGTCTGAGTTATACCACGGAGCTAACCTCCTCTGATTCACTGTCTTCTTCTTCAGAGGAGCCACTGTGTCTAACATTGTACGTAGAGAAGCTGCAGCATCATCCACAAGACAGTCAACCTGTTCATAAGGATTAAGGTGACTGTTCTCTGAGTATCTACAAGACATTGAGGCAAAAGATGATGGAATAATCTGCTTGAATCTGGCAACAGCGCTGTCAGATAAACATCTGCTATAATAACATTTCTTTCCAGCTGTAATAGGGTCAGTTGTGCTAAATTCAAAAGTTAATAAGAAATGGTCAGATAACAGAGGGTTTTGGGGAAGAACTATTAACTGATCAATTTCAACCTCATGTGTCAGGAACATCATGTCACAATCTGAGGTTTTGTTTCTTGTTGTGTCCCGTTTTAGCACAGTAGTTCCTGTTTTATTTTGGTAATCTCCCGGTCTCTGTTTTTGGTTCTAGCTTCACCTTCCGGTTTACGTTTCATCACAGCTGTTCCTGCTTCACCCGGTCATTGTACACACCTGCAGTTCATCAGTCATCACTCACTTTGTATTTAAGCACCACCTCTAAACCCAGCACCTTGCCAGATTGTTTGTTCATTCACCCGTTCAACTTTCCAGCATTCTTACCTTTACCTTGCCGTGCGTTTTGATCCTGTTTGTTCCTGACCACGTCTCCAGCCCAGCCTGTGATAATCCCGTCTGCCTGTGTGAGTTTGACCATTGCCTGTTTTTGACATCCGTTTGCCTTATCCTCGTCTGTGCTGCTACCGATGATCTACCTGTGTACCGACCCTTGCCTGCCTGACCACGAGCTCGAATAAACCCCGTTGTGCACTGAACCTTGTCTCCGCTGTGCGTGTGGGTCCGCTACCTAGAGCGTCGTGACAGTACAATCTGGCCACACTCGGACCCAGCCGGCGTCTTGCATCGGTTTAGGGGCTGCAAGGGATCTTGTTTTGTGTACTCAGACCACGCAGCGTCGCTATGGTGTTTACCTGCTCGAGGCTGCCGGAGGACCTCCGCTGGTGCTTCGGGGAGCTCGCGAGGAATTACGCGGAAGCCCCCAGTCTGAAGGCGCGGCTCCGCGTAATAAAACAGGCGATCGCTATCCTGGAGGAGGAATTTTGGTGGCTTGACTACCCGGAAGTGCAGACGCTTTTTGAGAGGCTCCAGGCAGTACGGAGGGATTTGGCACGCGCTCTGCGCGCGGCGCCCGCCGGCGTCTCATCAGCTGTTCCTGCTGCACCGGAGAGCGCTCCCGTCGTCGCTCAGTCAAGCCCAGCTCACGTTCCTGTCATCGTTCAGTCAAGCCAAGCTCACGTTCCTGTCGCTGCTCAGTCGAACCAAGCTCACGTTCCTGTTACTACTCAGTCAAGCCAAGCTCACGTTCCTGTCGCTGCTCAGTCAAGCCAAGCTCACGTTCCTGTCGCTGCTCAGTCAAGCCAAGTTCACGTTCCTGTCGCGGCTCAGTCGAGTCAAGCTCGCTCCCCTCCAGATCCAGTCCGTACCGTGGTCCCAGCCTCTGCTTCAGCCCTGGCAGTTGAGAAGCCCACAGCTAGTCGTCGGAGGTCCAGACGGCGTCGACGACAGCCGGTTTCCCCTGTCCAGGCTCCAGAAGACTCGGTCACGGAAATCAGACTGCCTCCTTCGCCAGCAGAGGGCACTCTCGCCCCATCATACGACATGCCCATCTCCATCGCAGGCATCCCAGACAGCATCTTCCTGCGGATCCGTGCCCAATGCGCCCCTCCGGTCCTGTTCCTGTTTGCACACTGGCTGAACTCCGCTGAGGCAGAGACCGACCCGGTAATCAAGGAGCGTCACTTCCGTGAAGCCGCCCTGCTCATCGCCCGGAAGCCTGCGCTGCGCGAGGCCCTGGGTTTCATTGAACCCCCGTCAGAGCCTGCACCCGTTCCTGCATCAGAGCCTGCACCCGTTCCTGCATCAGAGCCTGCACCCGTTCCTGCATCAGAGCCTGCACCCGTTCCTGCATCAGAGCCTGCACCCGTTCCTGCATCAGAGCCTGCACCCGTTCCTGCATCAGAGCCTGCACCCGTTCCTGCATCAGAGCCTGCCTCACTGGCCCCAGCGTCTAAGTCTGCCTCACTGGCCCCAGCGTCTAAGTCTGCCTCACTGGCCCCAGCGTCTAAGTCTGCCTCACTGGCCCCAGCGTCTAAGTCTGCCTCACTGGCCCCAGCGTCTAAGTCTGCATCACTGGCCCCAGCGTCTAAGTCTGCATCACTGGCCCCAGCGTCCCTGGCTGCATCACTGGCCCCAGCGTCCCTGGCTGCATCACTGGCGGCAGCAACTCCCGCCCTAGCCTCACCTCAGCCATGCCAAGCTCCAGCTCGCGCCTCACCTCAGCCATGCCAAGCTCCAGCCCAGCCCGCAGCGGCTCAAGCCTCAGCCCAGCCCGCAGCGGCTCAAGCCCCAGCTCAGCCCGCAGCGGCTCAAGCCCCAGCTCAGCCCGCAGCGGCTCAAGCCCCAGCTCAGCCCGCAGCGGCTCAAGCCCCAGCTCAGCCCGCAGCGGCTCAAGCCCCAGCTCAGCCCGCAGCGGCTCAAGCCCCAGCTCAGCTACGTCAGGCTCAAGCCCCAGCTCAGCTACGTCAGGCTCAAGCCCCAGCTCAGCTACGTCAGGCTCAAGCCCAAGCCTCAGCCCCGCCTGCTCAAGCTCAAGCCTCAGCCCCGCCTGCTCAAGCTCAAGCCTCGGCTCCGCCACGCCAAATTCAAGCCCCATCTTTACGCCAGCTAGCAGGCACCTCTGGCCAGCCACACCAGGTCTCAGTTCCTGTTCCCGTTCCTGTCGGCCATATTGAGGCCGTTCCTGTTCCTGTCGGCCATATTGAGGCCGCCCCTGTTCCTGTCGGCCATATTGAGGCCGTTCTAGTCCCAGCTCCTGTCGGCTCCTCAGAGGAGGACGCCGTTCTAGTTCCTGTCGGCCATATTGAGGCCGTTCTAGTCCCAGTTCCTGTCGGCTCCTCAGAGGAGGACGCCGTTCTAGTTCCTGTCGGCCAAGTAGAGGCCGTTCTAGTCCCAGTTCCTGTCGGCTCCTCAGAGGAGGACGCCGTTCTAGTTCCTGTCGGCCAAGTAGAGGCCGTTCTAGTCCCAGTTCCTGTCGGCTCCTCAGAAGAGGACGCCGTTCTAGTTTCTGTCGGCCAAGTAGAGGCCGTTCTAGTCCCAGTTCCTGTCGGCTCCCCTGAGGAGGACGCCGTTCTAGTTCCTGCCACTGTCGACCCCTCGGAGGCTGCAGCCCCCGACGATCCCCAGGAGGGGGCCGTCCCGGCCGCAGCGTCTGCCGCAGCGTCTGTTGCGGTTCCTGCCGACCTCCCGGAGGAGGTCGGTCCAGCTCCGTCTCCTGCCGACCTCCCGGAGGAGGTCGGTCCAGCTCCGTCTCCTGCCGACCTCCCGGAGGAGGTCGGTCCAGCTCCGTCTCCTGCCGACCTCCCGGAGGAGGTCGGTCCAGCTCCGTCTCCTGCCGACCTCCCGGAGGAGGTCGGCCCAGCTCCGTCTCCTGCCGACCTCCCGGAGGAGGTGGTCGGTCCGCCCCTGGTTCATGTGTTTTTTGAGCCAATGTGTGCAGGTGCTGCCCCTGGAGGTCCGGTCCCGGGCACGCTCGCCTCAGCTCCTGGTGGTCCGGCCCCGGACACGTTCGCCTCAGCTCCTGGTGGTCCGGCCCCGGACACGCTCGCCTCAGCTCCTGGTGGTCCGGCCCCGGACACGCTCGCCTCAGCTCCTGGTGGTCCGGTCCCGGACACGTTCGCCTCAGCTCCTGGTGGTCCGGTCCCGGACACGTTCGCCTCAGCTCCTGGTGGTCCGGTCCCGGACACGTTCACCTCAGCTCCTGGTGGTCCGGTCCCGGACACGCTCGTCGCAGCCCCTGGTGGTCCGACCCCGGACACGTTCGCCTCAGCTCCTGGTGGTCCGGTCCCGGACACGCTCGTCGCAGCCCCTGGTGGTCCGACCCCGGACACGTTCGCCTCAGTTCCTGGTGGTCCGGTCCCGGACACGTCTGTCTCCGTTCCTGGAGGCCCGGTCCCGGCCTCGCTCGTCTCAGCCCCTGGAGGTCCGGTCCCGGCCTCGCTCGTCTCAGCCCCTGGAGGTCCGGTCCCGGCCTCGCTCGTCTCAGCCCCTGGAGGTCCGGTCCCGGCCTCGCTCGTCTCAGCCCCTGGAGGTCCGGTCCCGGCCTCGCTCGTCTCAGCTCATGGTGGTCTGGTCCCGGACACGTCTGTCTCCGTTCCTGGAGGCCCGGTGCTGGCCGCGTCTGCATCGGTTCCTGGTGGCCTGGTTCCGGCCTCGTCTCCACGTCTGTCTTCGCCTCTGGTTCCGGCCTCGTCTCCACGTCTGTCTTCGCCTCTGGTTCCGGCCTCGTCTCCACGTCTGTCTTCGCCTCTGGTTCCGGCCTCGTCTCCACGTCTGTCTTCGCCTCTGGTTCCTGCCTTGTCTTTGTCTCGGCTGCCAGACTGGTGGCCTCGCCCTCGGCGCCTCCTGCTGCCTGGATGGCGCTGCCTCCTGCGGCGCCGTCCGCCTCGACCCATCAGTCTTCAGGATCGGCGTCCGCCTGGAGGACATCGCCGTTCGGGGTGGTCCCCGTGGACGCTGGCCCAGTTCAAGGGCACTAGGCGTGCCAACCTGCCTCATCGGCGGCTGAGCAGGATCTCGCCTCGTCTCCACCCGCCGTGAGGGGATTCCTGGACTCTGAGTTTCCCTGGACGTGGACTTTGTTCTTGTCTCATGGACATTCATGTTTTCTTGATTATGGGACTCGGTCTTGTTTTGTTTTTCGGGGGGGTCCCCTGGTCTGTCGTGTTCGGGCGTGTGTTTTGTGTTGTTGGGGGTTTCCGTTTTTGCCCTCCCCCAGTCCGCCCTCCGCCCGCCCTGTCGGTGTTCCATGCGGGTTGTTTTTGGTTCTTGCCCTCCGCCGGTCCTCCCTCCGCCCGCCCTGCTTGGGTTTTGTTTTTTTCTTTGGTCGTCTGGAATCCGCCCTTGGGAGGGGGGTACTGTCACAATCTGAGGTTTTGTTTCTTGTTGTGTCCCGTTTTAGCACAGTAGTTCCTGTTTTATTTTGGTAATCTCCCGGTCTCTGTTTTTGGTTCTAGCTTCACCTTCCGGTTTACGTTTCATCACAGCTGTTCCTGCTTCACCCGGTCATTGTACACACCTGCAGTTCATCAGTCATCACTCACTTTGTATTTAAGCACCACCTCTAAACCCAGCACCTTGCCAGATTGTTTGTTCATTCACCCGTTCAACTTTCCAGCATTCTTACCTTTACCTTGCCGTGCGTTTTGATCCTGTTTGTTCCTGACCACGTCTCCAGCCCAGCCTGTGATAATCCCGTCTGCCTGTGTGAGTTTGACCATTGCCTGTTTTTGACATCCGTTTGCCTTATCCTCGTCTGTGCTGCTACCGATGATCTACCTGTGTACCGACCCTTGCCTGCCTGACCACGAGCTCGAATAAACCCCGTTGTGCACTGAACCTTGTCTCCGCTGTGCGTGTGGGTCCGCTACCTAGAGCGTCGTGACACATCAGTAACATTTCTTTCCAGCTATTGCAAGGTCAATTGAGCTAAATTCAAAAGTTAATAAGAAATGGTCAGTATTATGGTATTATGGTATTAAATTATCAATTTCAACCCCATATGGTATTAAATTATCAATTTCAACCCTATATGTCAGAACAAGATTGAGGGTGTGGTTAAAACGATGAGTGGGTTCATTTACCTGCTGTGTAAAACCAATAGTGTCTATTAAGGAGTTAAAAGCAGTGCTGAGACAGTTGCTGTCAACATCTACATGAATGTTAAAGTCTCCCACTACAATGACTTTATCTGTGCTAAGAACTAAGTCAGATAAGAATTCAGAGAATTCAGTTAAGAACTCCGAATATGGAGCAGGAGGACGGTAAACAATACAAAACAAAACTGGCTTCTGTCACGATCTGGGGTTTTCTTTCTTGTTGTGTCCCGTTTTAGTACATTAGTTCCTGTTTTATTTTGGTAATCTCCCGGTCTCTGTTTTTGGTTCTAGCTTCACCTTCCGGTTTACGTTACATCACAGCTGTTCCTGCTTCACCCGGTCATTGTACACACCTGCAGTTCATCAGTCATCACTTACCTTGTATTTAAGCTCCACCTCTCACCCTCGTAATTCGCCAGATCGTTGTTTCGTGTGTCATCGTTGTTCCCCCAGTTCATTGTTCCTGTCCGGCCGTGTTTCATGTATCCTGGTGTTGATGATTGACCTTGTTTGCCTGCCTGACCACGCTTCTCCGCCTGACGACTCGGTACTGTTATTTCTGGCTTTCGTGTACGAACCTTGCCTGTCCCTGACGCTGTCTCTGCCTACCGGAATAAACCACCCTTTGATCACCGTCAACCTGTGTTCTGCTGTGCATTTGGGTCCTCATCCGAGCGTTCCCTGACAGCTTCTGAGTTTTAGAGTCTGGGTGAGAAAGGCTCAGAGTGAGGCTCTCAAATGAGTTATAACTATGTTTAGGTTTAGGAGTAATTAATAAATCTGATTTATAAATTGCTGCTACTCCGCCACCTCTATCTGTACTTCTTGGAACATGATAGTTGATGTGACTCATTGGAGTCGACTCATTTAAAGTAACATATTCATCCTGCTGCAGCCAGGTTTCAGTGAGACAGAACAGATCTATGTGATGGTCACTTATCAAGTCATTTATTAAAAAGGATTTAGATGAGAGAGATCTGATATTTAATAAACCACACTTTATTAACTTACTGTTACTTTGTTCTGTAAGAGGAACTGTTTTGATGTTTATTAAATTCTGGTAAGTCACTCCTCTTTGATTTGTTTGTGACTTGTATAGTTTAGGTGGTCGAGAAGCAGACACAGTCTCTATGCGATAACTAAGACTAGGAGTGGGTCGCGGCTGTAGAGAACATGCAGAGAGGCGTGTAAGACTGCGACTCTGCGTCCTGGGCTCCACTCTGAGTTGTCACGGAGTGGGGAAACTAAGCAACATGGCCATGTTACTAGAGAGCAGAGAGGCTCCGTTCAACGTGGGATGGAAGCTGGCAGAGAAGCATAGAAACTTTTGGACGTGCAGCTCTGCATTTAGTTGGAGTTGCATTAAAACTTGCTTGTTAGGTATGATTGTGTGTATGACTGTGTGACCAGTGAGCTACGAATTGTACTGTAATACTGTATATTACCATTTGCCAATAACACTGCAGCACCTGTGTGTGGGTGTGTGGTCTGGGGGTGTGTGGGGGTGATATGTACAGTACTTACTTTATTTGCATCTCTGTATGTACATTCATGTTTTGTGCTTCATTCAACAGCTATTACACAAAAATTTGCAAGTGAGCACACTGAGATGCCAAGAGCTGGCTCTGATCATAGGCAAACTAGGCGGTCGCCTAGGGTGCCACCTGCTGGGGGGGCTGCTCCAAGCCTTCAGAAAAAAACATGCATGCCCGGAGGGGAGGAGAAGGGTGCAAGATCACAACCTCGGCTAGAGCACTGAAACATGTGCGTGGGGGGGGGAGTTGCATAATCATGATCTCACCTAGGGCGCCAACTTGGCACTGGAGATGCGTGTCCACCACAGAGTGTCACCTGTCTTGATAATCAAAGGCGAGTTTGATTAAGCATTACTTGGAAGTTTATAGCTAGGCTCAGAGCCAGCCCAGCTGCCTCACAAGAACAGAGGGCATCTGTTCAGCCTCCACACAAGCCCCTCTGTTCATAAAGGGCCCCTATAATGCAAAGTCCACTTTTTTAACATTCTGGTACATTTATATGGCTCTAGTCTGCATGTTTACACATGTATGTTGTAGTGCACTTGCACAACCAAAATTTTGGTTTTGTTTACTTACTTCGTAGGTTAAAACTTGGTTTGCATTACGGATTTAGATTATTGCAAACAAATCTCTCGTCAGTTAACTATAGCTTGTGTAACGTACCTACAACAACACAAAAAGCTTAATAGGGGAACTTTAGGAGCTACTCAGAGAACAACATTGCTCAAGGTTAAAATATGATTTACAACATGTTTTCTTTTGTTTGTGATGTAGATTTTTCAAAACTGATACTTGCAAAATATCCTGAAGCTTCATCTAAGATAAAACTTCAACGGTAACTTGTTTTACTGTGTGGTGAATTCTAATTCTAAAGTTCTAAAGGAGCTGTAATACTGAAACATACAGACTTTAGAAACATATACATCTTGGCCAGCAAAACTAATTCCAGAGATTCCAAGAGCCATTTACATTAGGAGCTTGGGGCTTTGTATCCAGACATATAACATGAACCACAGCCTTATTGTCATGACACAAATCAACGTACAATGTATCAAACTGGTTTACCTGTGTAGTGACTGATATGTACAGTAAGCTAATTTAGACCACTGCCAAGGGTTATCATATAGGGCTAATTGTTCACATCAGGTGTAAGAAATAATAGATATTAAGTGTTACGTACGGGCAAACTGAGCTCTAAACGCGCTTACCATGAACGGGGACACTAGGCTACTAAGGCCTACAAGCAAACTGGAAGGAGGGCCCAAATGCAATGACCAAGAGACTGAACTGAACTGAAACTCAATAAAAAGAAATTCTAAAAGATTAATACAAATACTGTAGGAATACACTGAAACCATAAATGAAGCAGAGTGTAGACAACAGGGACCAGTAATGAGAAAGTCACTGGTCAGATGGTATGGCCATGGTCTGAGGTCTGGTCCCATAGCAGCTGCTCTTGAACAATCAGTACTGTAACACAGTTAAAATTAACACAAAGTAGCTCCAGGTCTACACAACAAATGAATATATAATCAACAACCACTGTCTGAAATGTTACATGATCTCATTGGAGTATTCTTTATCTACTTGTCATTGTTTTTTTGCACTTACTCAATCATTTGATGATTTCTTCATGTTATTTTTTGTCCAGTATCTGTGCGCAAGGAGTGCAGAAGAAAATCAGGAATAGAGATAGAAATATGTAGGAAACTAAGTACAGTATAAGTGCAGAACTGTGAGGCACTATTTAGCCGAAGCGCGAAGTCGAGGCACCCTGTGAACAAACAAGTAAGTGTTTGATGGCCTTGGCATTTGACAGCAGCTTTAAAGCAAAAAAGACGTGAAGTTAAAAGTAAGTGTTCATTTGATTTTTACAATGAAGAAAGGGTACCTGGAGATCAGACATGAAAGAACTCCCACATATAAGTTCTGCAGTAAAAGAAAGGGTCTAACAGACAGCTGTAAGAGTCATGGTCATTTCAGTCTCAAATACATACATAGTATTTTCATATATGTCGGTCAAGGTAATCAACACTTCTTTTTGAAACGTGAGAGAAACTCAAACTATTATCAACAATTATCCTGTAGTGAGCCATAAAGTCAATAATTGTCATAAACACAACAAAAGACAGGGAAGAAAAACTACTTGAAAACAATTTACTCAGGGTACAGATGAAGCTTAAAACTATATATATAACTGCAGAGTACTGAATAATAAATGTAGTTTCCACATCTGTGTTATTAAAGTTTAAAAATGCTCTCTTCATTTCAACAAAACCTAGCAGGGCAGCTCCTCACAAGAACCCAGATGAACCAAGGACACAGACACAGACAGAGCTGTTTGTTGGCTCTTTTCTTCAGCTCCACGTCATATGCCTTGTGTTTAGACTTTAGGTTTGATAATAATTTTCAGCATTAGGATTTCAGAGTTGCCTTAGATTGATTTCCCAGTACCATACTTTAATAAATTTAGAACTACTGCAAGTAGTACATTTACTGTATTGCTGTGAATACTGTGTTTACCGTGTTTTCTATCTCAATACTGTATCTTATTTGGTTTAGTAGCAATGACTGAGCCATTCACTATACAAATTATTAAGGGTTGTCTAGAGTGAACCACCAACATGACCCATTTCTCATCCTCCAGCAGATGAGCAGATGCATTATTTGTGCACAACCAGTTGCAAAGCTAAACAAAATATGTTCTGGTACTGTTGACAGGATTGTAATGAAAAATACTTGCGTGCTGTGTGCAAGGGTGGTATTCCATTGTCCAGTAAAACAGTAGTTTCCTCTTTGATCCTCCAGCAGACAATCTGGACTAACCTCCAGCGTTCACAGAAAAAGTGGTCTTTCATTGCTAAACATCCGGTCTCACCTATAATCTGCTGTCAGTGCCATCCTCATTCTTGGCTCACAGGTTAGTAATACTGTGTGCAATAACACATTAATGCTTTTGGTCTGTCATAAAGTAATATTGTTTTAGTGAAATTGTTAGTTCCCTTTGTAAATCTTAAATAAAGCAGACACAATCAGTTGAGACCTTCTTCAGGATTTTACTTGCAAGGAGTGAGCAGTTTACAGCAAAGGGCAACTTCCTCTCACTGAAGAGAAGACAGGGATTCAGCTTATAATATGTATTGCATTCTGGGAGGTGCATCGTCACACAGAACGTGGGAAATATTTCCTGCACAAAGCAAACATTGGGCTCATCAGAAAAGGATGCTACACACTGGTACTCCCTTTTTCTTGCAGAGCAGAAGAGAGAAAACTTCAAGGCTATAGCACAGCTAAAGAGGCTTCAGCAAAATATGTTTCAATGATTAAATGCAGTATTTTTCCAACAAATATATTAGTGAATTTATTGAAATTATGAATTGTCTGATTGGATTGATTAGTTTCATGCACATCTAGATGTCATTAGGGCCTAATGACATCCATTAGTGTTGAACTCATTGTAGACAAAAACTTTAGTTTACCGATACTATGTTGATTCTAATATTACTCTTTATTTTTAAATGCATATACTTTATTTTAGGTGTTACTTACTACATGATTACATAGGGAACATAATCACTAACATAATCAACAGAGTGAATTAATGGCAATCACAACTAGAAAAGCTTGCAAACTCCCACCATTTACTGTCCCCGTGTGCGAAACATTTGTGAACAACACAAGGGTGAATGGTTTATGCGCCACATGTATGTGTTACTGTACACTAGCAATTATTAAAGTAAAGTATTAAAAGTATTAAATTGAAGTGGTGCTTTTTGGAGTATTTTTTAAAAAAAGTAAGATTATACATCTTCAGGTATTTTACCACTTTTATCTTCTGGGTTGCCTGAGTGGCTTATGAATGTTTAATATTCACACTGTTTTGAGCTTCAATGAAAAAAAACGTTTTACATTCAATTTCTGACTTACATTCTTCTATTGAGAATGTTCTATAGTGTTACATTTTAACAAAGACTATTCAAAGTTTCTGTCTGGTTTATATATATATTTTTTTTTACATTTCTGGAGAAGCTTATCTGAACATACATCTTCACTGTCTGACAGACACCACGAATTGAAAGGTTTTCTCTTATGGGCTAGAGTGAATTTATAATGTAATCTGGGAAGGATTTGAATTAGATTTTTCTATTAGCCATTCCCTGACTGAAGCAAGACATCTGCCTTGAATCTTGTCTAATACAATAGAACTATATCAGAGTCTGTGTGGTCGACGTCCGCGTGTCTTGGGTCTTCTCTTTCCGTTTGGCCTTGATAACGTTCTCAATGTCAGATGTGGTTGTTTTGTAGATTATAAAAAAAGGAAAAAAGATTTTTTACTTAGTAAATCATCACATTTTGGCATGTTTACTCTGCAAGGTGAAGGACCCACATGCAAAACTCTACAAGACAACATTATAAATAATTAAAATATTTATAAAATATTTATAATATATAATATTTTATAAAATAAAATATTAAAATAACAGACAAAATGCAAACACTGCACACCGTAAATACAACTTTACAGAAATAATAAACCACAAAAAATCACTGCAATAGCAGGACAATACTTTAAATTTACAGATTACACCAATCAGAATGTCACGATTTATGTCAGTTCCGTTTTTTTGTTGAAAGGACTTCCTGTTTCGCCTCAGCTGTTTTCTGTCATCCCGGTTCACCACGCACACCTGTCAATAATCATTAATCACACCCAGTATTTAAGCACCACCTCAATCAGCAGTCAGACGCCAGATTGTTGAGTCCTTGCACCACTATCCAGCGTTCTAGTCTTGTTATCTCGTGTTGTTGATCTTGCCTGTTCTTGACCGCTGATTCCTGCCTGACCCTCCTCTGTACCTTCGTCTGGATTGTGGCGTTTGCCTGACTGTCTGACCAGTGAGTTTGTCTAGCCCTTATCTGTACCGTTGCCGAGTCTATCCGTGTACCGAACCACTGCCTGTCTCCTGGATACGATCTCGCCTGTTTCTCATTGTACCTCATGCTGAGACATCCTGTGTATGACCCGAACTGCCTGACAACGCTGTACAATAAAACCCTGCTTCATTCACCAAGTCCGTGAGTGTGAATGTGACAGAACAATGTGGCCAGACTTGGACCCAGCCAGCGCCCAGTCTTCACCCAGGTCTGTTACTATTTTTCTTTTTCCCCTTTTTTCTCTTTGTTCGGCTCTGTGCATAACCACGCACCGGAGCAATGGAGTTTTTTTCCCTGAGCTTACCGGAGGAAATTCGCAGCGATTTCCAGAGACTAGCGATCGAATATGCGGAAGCGCCCAGCGTTGACGCACGTCTCCGTCTCGTGAAACTGGCTCTCAAGATTTTGTAGGACGAATGTTGGTGGCTTGAGTATCCCAGGGTGCGGGTGTTCTACGACCGACTCCGGCGGATGAAGAGGGGTTTGGCAGGCGCTCTGCGCTCATCGTCCGCCTGTGCTGCCGCAGCTGCTCCCGCCGACGTTCCTCCGGCGGTTCACGTTCCTGTCACCGCTCCAGCGGCTCACGTTCCTGTTCCTGTCGCCTCTCCGGCGGTTAATGTCTCCACTCCTGTCACCGCTCCGGCGGTTCCCGCTCCTGTTCCTGTCTTCCCCGGCAGAGGATTCCCTTGGTTCCCCGACTGACTGTGTCCCTCTGATAGCAGGTATCCCAGACAGCGTCGCCCGACGGGTCCACCTCCACTGCTCTCCTCTGGTTGCGTTCCTTTTCGCCCACCTCATGAACACTGCTGATTTGGCAGCAGACCAGGGCACGAGGGAACAACTGTTTGAGGAGGCAGCCGCTCTCATTCTGAGGGAACCTGCCCTGCGTGAGGCCCTGCAACTCCCAGGCCTGCAGCCAGCAGCCACACCAGATCCTGCGTCTCAGTCAGGTCAGTCTTGTCAAGCTCAGGTTCCAGTGCAGCCGTGCTCTGCTCAGGCTCCAGCCCCAGTTCAGTCGTGCTCTGCTCAGGTTCCAGCCCCAGTTCAGTCGTGCTCTGCTCAGGCTCCAGCCCCAGTTCAGTCGTGCTCCATTCAGGGTCCAGCTCAGCCTTGTCACGTCCAGGTCCCAGCTCGGTTTTGTCACGTCCAGGCTCCAGCTAAGCCTTGTCGCATCCAGAGTCCATCTCAGCCCTGTCACGTTCAGGTTCCAGTCCAGTCATGTCCAGGTCCCAGTCCAGTCGAGTCACGTTCAGGTTCCAGTCCAGCCGAGTCACGTTCAAGTTCCGGTCCAGTCGAGTCACGCTGAGGCCTTGTCCCAGCCAGAGGGCACCACCCGTCAAACAAGTGCTATTCACACCCGATCAGGCCCGACGTCTACTCCGTCGAGCTCGGCAGCTGCACGCAGCCACGCCGGCTCCAGAGAGGATGCCGTCTCAGTCCCTGCCGGCTCCAGTGAGGAGTCCGAGAGCAGCACTGCCGGCTCCGGTGAGGACGCCGCTCCAGTTCCCGTCGACCCTGTAGAGGTCGTTCCAGTCCCCGTCGGCCCCGTAGAGGTCGTTCCAGTCCCCGTCGGCCCTGTAGAGGTCGTTACAGTCCCCGTCGGCCCTGTAGAGGTCGTTCCAGTTCCTGTTCCTGTCGGCTCCAGCGAGGACGCCGTTCCAGTTCCTGTTCCTGTTGGCTCCCGCGAGGAAGCCGTTCTAGTTCCTGTTGCCGTCGGTTCCCGCGAGGACGCCGTTCTAGCTCCCGTTCCTGTCGGCTCCCGCAAGGACGCCGTTCGAGTTCCTGTCAGCCTCGGGGGGGCAGCCCCCGTCGACCTCCAGGAGGAGGTCGCGCCAGCTGGAGCTCCTGCCGCAGTCCCCGCCGACCTCCAGGAGGAGGTGGCGCCAGCTGCAGTTCCTGCCGCAGTCCCCGCCGACCTCCAGGAGGAGGCCGCGCCGGTCACAGTTCCCGCCGCGGTTCCCGACGACCTCCAGGAGGAAGTCGCACCTGTTGCCGTTTCCGCCGCAGTTCCTGTCTGCCTCCAGGAGGGGGTCGTTCCTGTTGCCGTTCCTGCTGCAGTTCCTGGTGGTCCTGCAGAGACTTTTGTTTCTGTTCCTTTGTGCGCAGGAGCCGTTCCGGGGGGTGCCGGAGGTTCTTGCGGCGATCCATCTGCACTGGCCACACTCGCAGAGGCAGCTCCTGGTGGTCCGACGTCTGCCCGTTGACCCCGGTCCCTGGTGATCCGGCACAGATCACATCTGCCTCAGCTCCTGGTGTCCGACCACGTCTGCCTCGGCTCTTGGTGATCTGGCACGGATCACATCTGCCTTAGCTCCTGGTGGCCCGGTCTCGGCCACGCTCGTCTCAGCTCCTGGTGGCCCGGTCTCGGCCACGCTCATCTCAGCTCCTGGTGGCTCGGTCCCGGCCCTGCTCGTTTCAACTCCTGGTGGCTCGGTCCCGGCCACGCTCGTCTCAGCTCCTGGTGGCCCGGTCCCGGCCGCGTCTGCATCGGTTTCTGGTGGCTCGGCTTCGGCCAAGCCTGCATCGGTTCCTGGTGGCTCAGCTCCAGCCACGCCTGCACCAGTTCCTGGGGCTCCGGCCACGTCTCCACGTCTGTCCTCGTCTCTGTTCGCTGCTTCGTCTCTGGTTCCGGCCTCGTATCCACGTCTTTCCTCGTCTCTGGTTCCGGCCTCGCCTCCACATCTGTCCTGGTCTCTGGTCCCTGCTTCGTCTCTGGTTCCGGCCTCGTATCCACGTCTTTCCTGGTCTCTGGTTCCGGTTCGCCTCCACGTCTGTCCTGGTCTCTGGTCCCTGCTTCGTCTCTGGTTCCGGCCTCGTCTCCACGTCTGTCCTCGTCTATGGTTCGTCTGCCGGACTGGTGGCCTCGCCCCTCGCAGTACCCACCCCTCCGTGGGCGGCATGGTAGACGCCCTAGGGGGAGGGGTACTGTCACGATTTATGTCATTTCCGTTTTTTTGTAAATATTAAAATAACAGACAAAATGCAAACACTGCGCACAACTTTACAGAAATAATAAACCACAAAAAATCACTGCAATAGCAGGACAATACTTTAAATTTACAGATTACACCAATCAGAATGTCACGATTTATGTCAGTTCCGTTTTTTTGTTGAAAGGACTTCCTGTTTCGCCTCAGCTGTTTTCTGTCATCCCGGTTCACCACGCATACCTGTCAAAATTCATTAATCACACGCAGTATTTAGGCACCACCTCAGCCAGCATTTAGACGCCAGATTGTGGAGTCCTTGCACCACTATCCAGCGTTCTAGTCTTGTTATCTCGTGTTGTTGATCTTGCCTGTTCTTGACCGCCGATTCCTGCCTGACCCTCCTCTGTACCTTCGTCTGGATTGTGGCGTTTGCCTGACCGTCTGACCAGTGACTTTATCTAGCCCTTATCTGTACCGTTGCCGAGTCTATCCGTGTACCGAACCACTGCCTGTCTCCTGGATCCAATCTCGCCTGTTTCTCATTGTACCTCATGCTGAGACATCCTCTGTATGAACCGAACTGCCTGAGGACGCAGTACAATAAAACCCTGCTTCATTCACCAAGTCCGTGAGTGTGAATGTGACAGAACAATGTGGCCAGACTTGGACCCAGCCAGCGCCCAGTCTTCACCCAGGTCTGTTACTATTTTTCTTTTTCCCCTTTTTTCTCTTTGTTCGGCTCCGTGCATAACCACGCACTGGAGCGATTGTTCGGCTCCGTGCATAACCACGCACCACGCACTCCGTGCATAACCACGCACCGGAGCGATGGAGTTTTTTTCCCCGAGCTTACCGGAGGATATCCGCGGCGATTTCCAGAGACTAGCGATCGAATATGCGGAAGCGCCCAGCGTTGACGCACGTCTCCGTCTCGTGAAACTGGCTTTCGAGATTTTGGAGGACGAATGTTGGTGGCTTGAGTATCCCGGGGTGCGGGTGTTCTACGACCGACTCCGGCGGATGAAGAGGGGTTTGGCACGCGCTCTGCGCTCATCGTCCGCCTGTGCTGCTGCAGCTGCTCCCGCCGTCTGACCAGTGAGTTTGTCTAGCCCTTATCTGTACCGTTGCCGAGTCTATCCGTGTACCGAACCGTTGCCTGTCTCCTGGATCCGATCTCGCCTGTTCCTCATTGTACCCCATGCTGAGACATCCTGTGTATGACCCGGACTGCCTGACAACGCTGTACAATAAAACCCTGCTTCATTCACCAAGTCCGTGAGTGTGCTGTGCATTTGGGTCCTCAGCCATGTGTTCGTGACACAGAACAGTCGAGCCAAAACTAGAGACATGAAAAAGCTGGTCAGCAATTATAGGAAGTGTGTAATGGCCAATAAAAAAAATGTCTATTTTTTGTTCAAATGTAAATAAAAAGTGAGTAATAATTCTTTCCACAATGATGCCTCTTGTACATTGTCTTACTACCTCGCCTTTTACATTAAAAACAAACAAACAAACAAACTTGCTGGTTGAATAAAAGTATCTTTGAATCAAAACTTGCTACAGTAGGGGTATGAACAATTTTGGGAACTATGCATTTTCCTATGTAACATACCGGTATGAAAGGCGGATGATCCCACCTACAGTGTAAGGCATAGTGTGGGCAACAACTGGTACTGCATATTACTGTAACTATTTCTGGAGTATTTTTAGCCGATCTACTATTGTCTGCCAGGTCTTATTTAATTATAGTGGACACATCACTTTCCATATTACCATATGTGTCACCTTTTCATACTGTACATCACCATAATGTGCTGCTGCTCTGTTGGTGAAAGGTGGGCAGTACAAGTGCTGTCCATATTTAGTTCTGTGATTAGTTCATGTACTGTGTCTTTTAAACAGTACGGTGAATGCTTATTCACGTTATCTACACTATTTCACTATTTTATAATTCGGCCGGATGGATCAAACGAACGAAGGAACGAACGAACGAATGCCTTTTGTCCCACAATGGGGAAATTTCTGTGTTGCAACAGCACAAAGACATATAGACATATATACAGAAGAAATAGCATAATAATAATAACATAATAATTATAAGAATTTAGAAATTTGAACTTAGAACTTAGAACTCAACAGGTTATCAACATTATGTACACAATGAGGTAAGGTGACTGCACCAAACAAAGTGAGTAACGTATTAAAGTGACTGGTGCAATTGCCCTGGAGATGTAGCGTGTGTGTGGCAGTATGCTAGAAATCTGCACCATGTTATAATTGGACAGAGCTGGACTTCTTAATGACCTTATCCAGCTTCTTTCTCTCCGTCTCTGTGATGCTGCTGTCCCAGCAGACCACACTGTACAGGATGGCTGATGACACCACAGAGTCGTAGAAAGTCCTCAGGAGTATTCCCTTCACTCCCAACGACCTCAGCCTTCTTAGTAGGTAAAGTCTGCTGTGACTCTTCCTGTATAGTGCATCTGTGTTAGTCTAGTCTAGTTTGTTGTTAAGGTCAAGACCCAGGTACTTATAACAGTCCACTCTCTGGATGTTCATTCCCTGAATGTTCACTGGAGGAGCGGGTGTAGACTGACATCTGCGGAAGTCCACCACCATCTCCTTGGTCTTCCCTGTATTGATTAGAAGGTGGTTCAGCTGACACCAGTCCACAAAGTTTCTGCGTCAGTTCTCTGTACTCTACATCATCATCGTCAGTGATAAGTCCAACAATTGCAGAGTCGTCTGACAACTTCTGCAGAACACAGCCAGATGAGTTTTGTCTGAAGTCTGCAGTGTAGAGGGTGAAGAGGAAGGGGGCCAGGACAGTCCCCTGGAGGGCTCCCACACTGCAGGTCAGAGTGTCCGACACGCGGTCCCGGGCCCTCACAAACTGGGGACGGTTTGTAAGGTCCACGCCAGCTGACTCCAATTTTTCTCTTAAGAGAGCCGGCTGTATGGTAGTAAAGGCACTGGAGAAGTCGAAGAACAGACTCATCACAGTGCTGCTGGGCTTCTCCAGGTGGGCCAGGGAACGATAAAGGAGGTAGATGATGGCATCCTCTACCCCGATGCCAGGCTGGTAGGCAAACTGCAGCGGATCCATTGCTGAGCTCACCATGCGGCGCAGTTGATGTAGTACCAGTCTCTCCAGTGTCTTCATCAGGTGTGATTTGAGAGCCACTGGCTTGAAGCTGTTGAGGTCTTTAGGGTGTGTTGTCTTGGGCACTGGTACCTCACAGGAAGTCTTCCAGAGATGTGGTACCACCCTCAGCTTGAGGATCTGGTTGAAGACATGCTCCATAACGCCACACAGTTCATCTGCACAGGACTTAAGGAGCTCAGCTCCTTCTGTACAGTCCTCAGCTCCTCCATGTTCCCTGATCTGAAGGCCCGCTTCTTTTCCTTTAGTAGAGCCTTAATATCAGGGGTGTAATCCACGGCTTGTTGTTAGGAAAACACAACACCTTCCAGGAGGGTATAGTGTTTAACAGAAGTTAATATAGTCTGTGATGCAGTCTGTGATTGCATTGATATCCTCCCTGTGTGGATCACAGAGCTCAGTCCACACAGTGGTACTAAAGCAGTCTCTCAGGGCAGACTCACACTCAGGAGACCACATCTTCACAACCCGTGGCACCACAGGCTGCCTCTGCACAATACAGTAGGTTTATACACAGGCTGCAGGTGAATGATGTTCAGGAGAGTGGGGATGGAAAATATGCTTCCTTAGTGTTAGCATAAAACAAGTCCAGTCTTTTGTCATCTCTGGTGTGGCAGGTAACATACGGTGTGCATGTTGGTAGGACAGATGAGGGAGATGCTTTGTTGAAGTCATCAGAGATGAGGAAGAGGGCCTGTGAGTGCTGTGTCTGCTGGTATCGAGCAGCGTGTTGCATAGCGTGTCGCAGGCTGTGTGTGCATTAGCAGAGGGGGGCACGTACACCACTATCACCACTATCGATGATGTGCATAACCTGCCGTGGCAGATAGTATGGCTGCATGCTAAATGCTAAAAGTTCAATGTCTTTGCAGCACAGTTGCTCCTTAACGAGCATGGAGCAATGGAGGAATATTTATTAACTTTGCCCAAATAACCTAGTTAACCTAGAACCAGACAAAATGGAAACTGAAAATGAAAAAATAGAAGCTAAATCCCACCAATACACAGAAAGTATAACCAACAGACCAGCAGACCACTACTAGTACACTAGCATGTACGTCGCATAAACCCCTTCTTGTGGTTCTATTCTCACCTACTGTATTACTAACATTTATTCTCACCTAATACTAACCAAGTACTAATAGTCTAATCAGGTACAAACAGAGTCAAACGGTCCAGGTCATACACGGAGAAGCACGGTCTTTAAGTACAGGCAAGGGTCAGACGGAGGGTGGTCTCAGGAGGAGGGACCGAATCCTCCCCCGACAAGACAGACAAGCAGGGTGGGCGGAGGGAGGACCGGAGGAGGGTCAAAACAAAACCAACAATGATACAAGACAGGAATGGGAGTCCATGATGAGTCCGAAACACAAAAACAATGTCCAGACTGTCCCTTCACGGGGGATGGTGTCGAGGAGAGGGCAGGTTGCGCGGCCACCAGGCCGAGACGGCACTCCCCATGCCCAAGAGCCAGGCAGGCGGAGTCCGGGAGGGCAGAGCCAAGTCCATCCTCCTCCCGATGGAGGTGATCCAAGGGCCCCAGAATCGCGGTGGACGATGATGGCAGAGACCGCGCCATCGTCGTGGCAGGGGGGACGTTCCCCAGGGGAGCGGCCCCGACGACGGTGGAGCCGCGGTAGACGGCGCCGCAGGAGGCAGCGCAACCCAACCAGCAGGAGGTGACGAGGGCGAGGCCACCAGTCCGGCAGACGAACCAGAAACGAGGACAGACGTGGAGGCGAGGCCGGAACCAGAGAAGAGGACAGGCATGGAGACGTGGTCGACGCCGGACCACCAGGAACCGATGCAGATGCGGTCGGCGCCGGACCACCAGGAACCGATGTAGGTGCAGCCGGAGCCGAGCCGCAAGGAACCGCGGCGGGAGCTGCGTCAGGAACGACCCCCTCCTTGAGGTCGACAAGAACTGCAGGGGGAGCTGCGACAGGAACGACCCCCTCCTGGAGGTCGACAGGAACTGCAGCGGGAGCTGCGACAGCAACGACCCCCCCCTGGAGGTCGATAGGAACTGCAGCGGGAGCTGCGGCCGGCGCGACCTCCTCCTGGAGGTCGGCAGGAACTGCGGCAGGCGCGACCCCCTCCTGGAGGTCGGCAGGGACTCCGGCAGGAACTGCAGCCGGCGCCGCCTTCTCGGCGGGAGCTGCCCCTCCGAGGGTGACAGGGACACGAACGGCGTCCTTGCGGGAGCCGACAGGAGCGGACGCTAGAACGGCGTCCTCGCGGGAGCCGACAGGGACAGGAGCTAGAACGGCATCCTCGCGGGAGCCGACAGGGACAGGAGCTAGAACGGCGTCCTCGCGGGAGCCGACAGGGACGGGAGCTAGAACGGCGTCCTCGCGGGAGCCGACAGGAACGGGAGCTAGAACGGCGTCCTCACGGGAGCCAACAGGAACGAGGACTGGGACGACCTCTACAGGGCCGACAGGAACTGGAACGGCGTCCTTACTGGAGCCGACAGGAACTAGAACGGCGTCCTCACTGGAGCCGGCATGACTGCTTGCAGCTGCCGAGCTCGACGGAGTAGAAGTCGGGCCTCACTGGGTGTGACTAGCACTTGTTTGACAGATGGTGCCCTCTGGCTGGGCCTGAGCGTGTCTCGACTGGACGGGAACCTGAATGTGTCTCGACTGGACTGGAACCTGAACTTGACTCGACTGGACTGGGACCTGGACTTGACTCGACTGGACTTGACTCGACTGGGCTGGGACCTGGACTTGACTCGACTGGGCTGGGACCTGGACTTGACTCGACTGGGCTGGGACCTGGACTTGACTCGACTGGACTAGGGCTGGGGCCTGAGCGTGGCAGGGCTGCACTGGAACCTGAGCGTGGCAGGGCTACACTGGAACCTGAGCGTGACAGGGCTGCACTGATACCTGAGTGTGGCAGGGCTGCACTGGAACCTGAGCGTGGCAGGGCTGCACTAGAACCTGAGCGTGACAGGGCTGCACTGGAACCTGAGCGTGGCAGGGCTGCACTGGAACCTGAGCGTGACAGGGCTGCACTGGAACCTGAGCGTGGCAGGGCTGCACTGGAACCTGAGCGTGGCAGGGCTGCACTGGAACCTGAGCGTGGCAGGGCTGTGCTGGAACCTGAGCATGGCAAGGCTGAGCTGGAACCTGAACTGGGCACGACTGAACTGCGACTGGAGTCTGAACAGAGCAGGGCTGAACTAGGACTGGAGACTGAGCGTGGCTTGACTGACCTGACTGAGAAGCGGGATCTGGCGTGGCTGCTGGCTGCAGGCCTGGGAGTTGCGGGGCCGCACGCAGGGCAGGTTCCCTCAGAATGAGGGCAGCTGCCTCCTCAAATAGTTGTTCCCTCGTGCCCTGGTCTGCTGTCGAGTCAGCAGTGTCCATTAGATGGGAAAAGAGGAACGCAACCGGGGGAGAACAGTGGAGGTGGATCCGTTGCGCACAGCGCGCAGACGTGGTGAGGAAGGAATCAGGGTTTATTGGTACAAACAGAGTCAAACGGTCCAGGTCATACACGGAGAAGCACGGTCTTTAAGTACAGGCAAGGAGCAGGCAATATCAGGTCCAATAGGCAGGCAGAGGTTCGATACACAGGAGGACACAGCGACGGTACAGACAAGGACTAGGCAAAAACTCACGGGTCAGATAATCAAGCAGGGTTCGTATCCAAGCGACGGTACAGGCAAGGGTCAGACAGGATTTGGAGGTCAGGGTAATCTGTGTATAATATACACATATATGTGTATATATATATATGCTGAGCGAGGCAGCGACTGACCTGAAAGATAAGATCATGGCGAGACTGAACAGGCAACCCCGAACCCCACTACAACGGCTAAGTGAAGTACCATCAGAAAGTCTCATGGAAGATGTGAATGCAGCATTGAGAGCGATCCCTACCACAACAATCACAGAAACCAATGAGCTGATATACGCTTCAGCATCAGTGATCCTAGAGGTGCTTGGCTATAAGAGCAACCATGGGAGCCATGAGAAACAATACCCACCATGGAAACGAAGGTTGGAGGCAAAAATCAAGGCAGCTCGGAGGGAAGTGAGCCAAATGACAGAGGCCCAGAGAGGTGCAATGAAAAGACAGATGCCCAAGAGGTACAGTCAGATGCCCATACCTGAAGCACTCGAAACTGCCAAGCAAAGGCTACAAGCCTTGGCCAGCCGCCTAAAGAGATATGTCATGATTTGGGTTTTGTTTCTAGTTGTTTCCTGTCGTCACGCCATGTCCTGTTTTATTTTGTTGACTTCCTGTTATCAGTCCTGTTCTCCCTAGTTCATTCACCTCACCTGTATGTAATCGGTAATCAAGTCTCCGTGTATTTAACCACCACCTGTGTCCTTAGTTCTCCGCCAGATTGTCGTGTTTCATCAGTGTCGCGTGTTTCTTGAGAGTCCGAGTTTCCTTAGTGTTCCGTGTTTCCTGAGCGTTCCTAGTTTCCCGTGTTTCCCGTGTTTTCGTGTTCCGTGTCCGTGCTCCTCGTGCCTGTTCCTGTTTTGCCTTGCTCCGTGTATCCTGCCTGGAAAAGAACCTGGACTAACTACCTGACCGTGAGTTTGCCTTATCCCCGTTTGTACCTTTACCGAGCCTGTTTGTGTACCGAACCCTGCCTGGACATTTAATCAGAGACTGCCTGTTCCCTTGTTTACCGCTCACTGAACACTTCCGTGTATGACCTGGACTGCCTGACCCTGCCGTATCTAATAAACCTGTGCTTTATCATAATCGTGCCTTTCGTGCTGTGCATGTGGGTCCGCCGCCTGCCCGAGTCCTGACAGAACAATCTGGCCACACTTGGACCCAGCCAGCACTTAGCCTCCGGTCAGGTCAGTGACTGTTTTTTTTTCCCCTTGTTTTCGTACGGCGAATATTCTTCTCCCGAGGGAGCATGGAATTCACCTGCGCCGAGCTACCCAGCGACCTACGTGATTATTTCAAGATCCTTGCGGAGGATTACCAACGGGCGATTAACCCGGAGAACCAGCGTAGCGCCGTGGAGATGGCGATATTGACGCTGGAGGACGATGACAGCGCGTTAGAGCGCCCCGGTGTTCGTCGCCTCTATGAGCGGCTGTGCGCGAGGTACGAGGAGTTAAGCGACGCGCTCCGCACCACGCCAGCGCCAGTCGCACCGCCGATGGTTTCGGTTTCCTCCTCCCCGCCCCGTCGGACCGTCGTGTCTGCACCAACCTGCCCAGCTCCATGGTTGTTCCGCTGGGAGGATTTCCTGCACTCACGCGGTCCCCCGTCTCCAGTTCAGCCGCGCGCTGTTCAGTCTCCAGTCCAGCCGCGCGCTGTTCAGTCTCCAGTTCAGTCGTGTTTTGCCCAGTCTCCAGCCCAGTCGTGTTTTGCCCAGTCCCCAGCTCAGTCGTGTTTTGCCCAGTCTCCAGCTCAGTCGTGTTTTGCCCAGTCTCCAGCTCAGTCGTGTTTTGCCCAGTCTCCAGCTCAGTCGTGTTTTGCCCAGTCTCCAGCTCAGTCGTGTTTTGCCCAGTCTCCAGCTCAGTCGTGTTTTGCCCAGTCTCCAGCTCAGTCGTGTGTTGCCCAGTCCCCAGTTCAGCCGTGTGTTGCCCAGTCCTCAGTTCAGCCGTGTGTTGCCCAGTCCCCAGTTCAGCCGTGTGTTGCCCAGTCCCCAGTTCAGCCGTGTGTTGCCCAGTCCCCAGTTCAGCCGTGTGTTGCCCAGTCCCCAGTTCAGCCGTGTGTTGCCCAGTCCCCAGTTCAGCCATGCTCCGCTCAGGCTCCAGTCGCCGTTCAGCCTCGCCATGCTCATGCTCTAGTGCAGCCCTGTCATCTCCAGGCCTCAGTCCAGTCGAGCCCAGTTCAGTCGAGCCCCGCTCCAGTCGAGTCCAGTCCAGGTTTCAGTCCAGTCGAGCCCAGTCCAGGTTTCAGTCCAGCCCAGTCGAGCCCAGCCCAGTCGAGCCCAGCCCAGGCGAGCCCAGCCCAGGCGAGCCCAGCCCAGGCGAGCCCAGCCCAGTCGAGCCCAGCCCAGTCGAGCCCAGCCCAGTCGAGCCCAGTCCAGTCGAGCCCAGTCCAGTCGAGCCCAGTCCAGGTCCCCGTTCAGTTGAGTCACGCTCTGGTCCAGCCGAGTCTAGCCCATGTTCCAGTCCAGTCGAGTCACGCCCCGGTCCGGTCCAGTCACGCTCAGTCCTTGTCCCAGTCAGAGGGCACCGTCCGTCTGACAACTGTTAGTTCCACCCAATCAGGCCCGACGTCTCCCCCGTCGAGCTCGGCAGCAGTAAGCTGTCATGCCAGCTCCGGAGGGGACGCCGTTCCAGTTCCTGTCGATCCGTTAGGGGTCGTTCTTGTTCCTGTCGGCCATGTTGCGGCTGTTCCAGTCCCTGTCGGCCATGTTGCGGCCGTTCCAGTCCCTGTCGGCCATGTTGCGGCCGTTCCAGTTCCTGTCGGCCAAGAAGATGCCGTTCCTGTTTCTGTCGGCCAAGTAGATGCCGTTCTTGTTCCTGTCGGCCAAGTAGATGCCGTTCTTGTTCCTGTCGGCCAAGTAGATGCCGTGCCTGTCCCTGTCGGCCATGTTGAGGTCGTCCCAGTTCCTGTCCCTGTCCCTGTCCCTGTCGGCCAAGTTGAGGTCGTTCCAGGTCCTGTCCCTGTCCCTGTCGGCCAAGTTGAGGTCGTTCCAGTTCCTGTTCCTGTCCCTGTCGGCCAAGTTGAGGTCGTTCCTGTCCCTGTTCCTGTCCCTGTCGGCCAAGTAGAGGTCGTTCCAGTCCCTGTCGGCCATGTTGCGGCCGTTCCAGTCCCTGTCGGCCATGTTGAGGTCGTTCCAGTTCCTGTTCCTGTCCCTGTCGGCCAAGTTGAGGTCATTCCAGTTCCTGTTCCTGTCCCTGTCGGCCAAGTTGAGGTCGTTCCAGTTCCTGCTCCTGTCCCTGTCGGCCAAGTTGAGGTCGTTCCAGTTCCTGTTCCTGTCCCTGTCGGCCAAGTTGAGGGCGTTCCCGTCGGCCAAGTTGAGGGCGTTCCCGTCGGCCAAGTTGAGGGCGTTCCCGTCGGCCAAGTTGAGGGCGTTCCCGTCGGCCAAGTTGAGGGCGTTCCCGTCGGCCAAGTTGAGGGCGTTCCCGTCGGCCAGGTTGAGGGCGTTCCCGTCGGCCAAGTAGAGGGCGTTCCCGTTGGCCAAGTAGAGGGCGTTCCCGTCGGCCAAGTAGAGGGCGTTCCCGTCGGCCAAGTAGAGGTCGCCCCAGGCCCGCTCCTGTCGGCCCTGTAGCGGTCGTTCCAGTCCCTGTCACCCTCGGAGCCGCAGCGCCCGCCGGCCTCCAGGAGGAGGCAGCGCCTGCTGCAGTTCCTGCGCACCTCCAGGGGGAGGCCGCGCCAGCCGCAGTTGAGCGCCTGGCAGCACAAATGAACCAGCTGCTAAGGAATGGGACTCACCCTGAATGGCTAACCGAAGGGCGAACGATCCTGATAATGAAGGATCCCTCAAAGGACACAGTCCCATCCAACTACCGGCCAATAACCTGTCTCTCCACAACATGGAAGCTCATGTCAGGCATCATCGCAGCTAAGATAAGTGGGCACATGAGTCAATACATGAGCGAAGCACAGAAGGGCATTGGTAAGGATACCAGAGGAGCCAAACACCAACTCCTGGTAGACAGAACAGTCGCCCAAGACTGCAGAATGCGACACACCAACCTGTGCACAGCCTGGATCGACTACAAGAAAGCCTATGACTCAATGCCACACACATGGATCACTGAATGCTTGGAGCTGTACAACATCAACAGAACTCTAAGGGCCTTCATTGCAAACTCGATGAGGTTGTGGAGAACCACCCTTGAAGCCAATGGGAAGCCACTTGCCCAAGTATCCATCAAATGTGGCATATACCAAGGAGATGCACTGTCCCCACTGCTGTTCTGCATAGGTCTGAACCCCCTCAGCCAAATAATAAACAAGACTGGCTATGGATACCGACTCCGGAACGGGGCCACCATAAGTCACCTCCTCTACATGGATGACATCAAGCTGTACGCCAAGAGTGAGCGAGACATCGACTCGCTGATCCACACCACCAGGATCTACAGCTCGGACATCGGGATGTCATTCAGACTCGAGAAATGTGGGAGGATGGTGACAAAGAGAGGCAAGGTAATCCACACAGAAGGGGTCTCACTCCCAGAAGGAAGAATAGCAGACATTGAGGACAATTACAAGTACCTTGGAATACCACAGGCAAACGGCAACCTTGAACAGGCAACAAGGAATGCGGCAACAGCCAAATACCTCCAACGAGTAAGGCAAGTCCTAAGAAGCCAGCTCAATGGCAAGAACAAATCCCGGGCAATAAACAGCTACGCTCTGCCAGTGATCAGATACCCTGCGGGAATAATAAGGTGGCCAAAGGAAGAGATACAGACCACAGATGTTAAGACACGAAAGCTCCTCACCATGCATGGAGGGTTCCACCCCAAATCCAGCACCCTGAGACTGTACGCTAGCCGCAAGGAAGGAGGCCGAGGACTAGTGAGCGTGAGAGCCACTATCCAGGATGAAACATCCAAGATCCATAAGTACATTAAGGATAAGGTCCCAACAGATGACGTGCTGAGTGAATGTCTCAGGCAGTGGAGAACAGAGGATGAGATGCTGGAAGAGGGACCATCATGGGAGGACAAGCCCTTGCACGGGATGTACCACCGGAACATAACTGAAGTGGCTGATCTCAACAAATCCTACCAATGGCTTGAAAGGGCTGGGCTGAAGGACAGCACAGAGGCACTCATCCTGGCTGCACAGGAGCAGGCCCTGAGCACCAGAGCCATAGAGGCCCAGATCTACCACACCAGACAAGACCCAAGGTGTAGACTGTGCAAAAAGGCCCCAGAGACGGTCCAGCACATAACTGCAGGGTGTAAGATGCTGGCAGGCAAAGCATACATGGAACGCCATAACCAAGTGGCTGGCATAGTATACAGGAACATCTGCGCGGAGTATGGACTGGAAACCCCAAGGTCAAAGTGGGAAACACCTCCCAAGGTGGTAGAGAACGAGCGAGCCAAGATCCTGTGGGACTTCCAGATCCAGACTGACAGAATGGTAATGGCGAACCAACCAGACATTGTGGTGGTGGATAAAGAGCAGAGGAAAGTCGTAGTGGTGGATGTGGCAATACCAAGCGATGGCAACATCAGGAAAAAGGAACATGAGAAACTAGAGAAATACCAAGGCTCAGAGAAGAACTGGAGAAGGCTTGGAAGGTGAAGGCCACAGTGGTGCCTGTGGTGATCGGAGCACTAGGGGCTGTGACCCCCAAACTGGAGGAGTGGCTACGACAGATCCCTGGAAAAACATCCGAAATCTCAGTCCAGAAAAGTGAAGTCCTAGGAACAGCAAGGATACTGCGCAGAACCCTCAAGCTCCCTGGCCTATATATATATATATATATATATATATATATATATATATATATATATATATATATATATATATATATATATATATATATATATATATATATATATATATATATGGTATATGGTATATGGTATATATGGTATATATATACCGTAATCTGTTACTAATCCTCACCTTAATTTTAGAACCACTTGAAGAGATATTTTTCAGTCCTGAACTATAAAAAAGGTAAATAGAGAGTGTCCAAACTTACAAAAAGGTGTTTAGTATATATTGCCAATTTGGGCCTGCACTTCCAACGTCAGGCACTGTACTTACACAGCCTTAAATTTATTTTAGCCACATACAGACTTTGAGCCCTTCATTTAGAATCTCCGAACGGTGTCTGTCAAAGAGTTAACATTTTTAAGTTAACTTTTGGCGGTCAATAGGCAATGTCATTTTTTATTTCCCCACAATGAAAGCACAGCACACAAATGAAGCAGTTGGTTAGTTATATTTATATACAGCCAATTATACAAGCAAATTCTCCACTGCCTCTCTCTGCTTATTCCCACACAGATAATTTCCTAGAAACAGCCGAATCAGAATTTAGAAATTTCTAATATAACCAACATTTGCCCACACTGCCCCCAACACAGAGAATCGTCATGTAAGAGCTTAAGCGCATCTGACCTGTGGCCACCAGTGACGAGTTGTCTCGGGCTTATTGCAGTCGGGCACCTGTCGGCTCCAGACCCGGCTTTTTCCTGCCTGCTTGGAGTGACGCCAAAATCTGTCGTGTATTTTCTTTTCTTCAACCACGGCAGAGATTTCACAAGAACTCAACTTTGAAGTTTAAATCAATAGCATACAGGTTTATTATATGACAAATTAAAACAATCAGATAATGATTACAAAAGAGTAATAGCAAGAGAGGCAGAGACCGAATTCACCTGCTTGTTCCTCTGCAGAGAGAACCGAGAGGTCGAAAAAGGTCAGCTGTGTGCTACCAGCGGACCCTCTGCGAAGCGCTCTGAAAACCCCAGCTTGTGAAGGCCTGCTTTTAACCACCACCTAAAATCTTTCCACATGTCCAAATAAGGACGTCTAGATGTTTTTCTCGGCTACCTGGAAAGTCCTGTCGCTGGGCCGTGTTAACTGTCCAGCTCCCAGATCCATCTGGCCCACCATCAACCTCCTAGTTCCTTTCCCAGGTCGGCGTGACATCTTGAATATTTCCTTAGGAACAGCTCGGATTAACATTGTTAGGCAACAGATTCTGTGAACCCAGTTTAAGCAAACTCTTTAATCCCAGTCACTGAGGACACACATGGACCCATCTAGCCTCTGTATTTCTCCCATAAGCAATAATCAACTTTACTGCTAAAAGTAAATGTAAATGTCTGTTTCCTGGAGTCTATCCCAGATGCTCCCCAGACAACGACCCTGCCAAACTACAAGGGTTGCGGAACAGTCACTGCATCTTAACCTGACCAGAACAGATTGTTCACTACCTATATAATAATATATGATATGATACATAAATATACTACAGTGGCGTGGGCCAGGATTCTACCGGCTGTGTTTTCGCAGGATCCATGTAAATTTGCCCCCGAGAGATAACAAAACCAAGAAAGGAAAACGTAGACACATGAAATTCACATTTCTCGACCTTGACGAATAGTTGATGCTCGGGTAAGTGCTTTGGGACCCGCCGCACATGAGAGCGGTGTTCCTCCTCAGACTGTGAAAAAAACAAAATATCGTCATTTAGGTAAACAAAAACTAAGTCATTAATCATATCCCCCAGGACCTCATTGACCAGACCGTGGAAGACCGCTGGCCATCACCAAATACTCGAAGTGACCGTTAGGAGTGTTGAGCACGGTCTTCCACTTTTCCCCCTCCCTTATACGCACTAGAAGGTATGCATTCCGTGAATACTCGAGCCTCTGATAACACCTCAAACGCTGATGCCAGCAGAGGGAGGGGATAGGAATCCTGAATAGTGACATCCTTCAACCCCTGGTAATCAATACATGGCCTGAGAGACCCGGCCCCCTTCTGGGGAGGTTCCCCCTCCAGGCTGGATCAGCTGATGCTGAGGAACATTCCTTCAATTTTCAATTCAATTCAATTTTATTTATATAGGGCCAAATCACAACAAAGTTACCTCAAGGCACTTTACAAAGTAAGGTTTAAAACCTCACACAACTAAACCCAACAAATCTCACATACAGCAAGCAGTTTAATTTGACAGCAACAGTGGAGAGGAAAAACTCCCTCTCTACCGAGGAAGAAACCTCAAGCAGAACCAGGCTGGATGTGGGCGGCCATCTGCCTATACCGGTTGGGGTAAGAGGATCGAGAAAGAGAAAAGCACAGCAACAACAACAAGCAACAACAGAGCACAGGCAGGATGGTTGGACCAGGGACTGGATACAGGCAGGATGGTTGGATCCACAGTTGCCCATCACAGACACCAAACTTTGAGTCCAATTATACCTGTAGGTGAGGACAGAGTAGAGGAGAGAGAGAGAGAGAGAGGGAGAGAAGCACAACTACTGGAGAGAAAGAGACAAGGTTAGTTAAACATGACAATGATGGGAGGTTATTGGACAGAAGAGGTAGAAGGAAACAGAGGAGCTCAGTGTATAAATTAGGTCCCTCAGCAGTCTATGTCTATTGCAGCTTAACTAAGAGATGGTTCCTGTGACTAACAATCATTGCCAGTGACCTGAACCATCTCTAGCTATAAGCTTTATCAAAAAGGAAGATTTTGAGCCTAATCTTAAAGGTGGAGAGTGTGTCAGCTTCTTGAACCTGAAGAGGGAGCTGGTTCCAGAGGAGAGGAGCTTGGTAGCTAAAAGCTCTGCCCCCCGTTCTACATTTAAACACTCTAGGAACCACAAGTAGCCCAGCGCTCTGAGAACGAAGTGTTCTGCTGGGAGCATAAGGAACAATGAGGTCTTTAAGATAAGAAGGAGCTTTATCATTGAGTACTTTATAGGCGAGTAGGGGAATTTTAAATTCTATCCTACATTTTACAGGCAGCCAGTGCAGAGAAGATAATGTAGGAGAAATGTGATCTCTCTTTTTAAGTCCTGTCAGGACTCTGGCTGCAGCATTTTGAATAAGCTGTAGGCTTTTGAGGGAGCTGTTAGGACATCCTATGAGTAAGGAGTTACAGTAGTTCAGCCTAGAGGTAACAAATGCATGGATCAGTTTCTCTGCATCACTCTGAGAGAGGGTGCTTCTGATTTTAGCTATATTTCTAAGATGGAAGTAGGCGGTTCTGGAGATTTGTTTAATGTATGATGTATGAGAGATCCTGGTCAAAGATGACACCAAGGTTCCTCACAGTAGAATCTGAAGCTAATGTTATGCCATCCAGGGTGGCTATCTGACTCAATAGTGTATCTCTCAGAGTTTAGGCCCAACAATAAGAATTTCGGTTTTATCTGAATTTAGTTGAAGGAAGTTTTGGGACATCCTGGATTTGATGTCTTTTAAACAACCCTGAATTTTGACTAGTTGATCTGTTTGATTTGGTTCCAATGACATATATAGCTGAGTATCATCTGCGTAAAAATGAAAATTAAGAGAATGCTTCCTAATAATCTTACCTAGAGGAGACATGTATAGGCTAAACAGAAATGGACCAAGCACAGAACCCTGTGGTACTCCATAACTAATCCTTGTGCAAGTGGAGAATTCCTCATTAACATGAAGAAACTGGAATCTGTTCAACAAATAGGATTTAAACCATCCCAATGCTGTTCCTTTAATCCCGATTCTATGTTCTAGTGTCTGTAATAGAATGTTATGATCAATTGTATCAAATGCAGCACTATGATCTAACAGGACAAGGACAGAAACTGGACCGTTGTCCGAAGCTAATAGAAGATCATTAGTGACTCTAACCAGAGCTGTTTTTTGCTATGATGTTTTCTAAATCCTGACTGAAAATCTTCGTACAGGTTATTCCCACTCAGGTGGTCAGATAATTGTTTAGCCACGATTTTTTCCAGAATCTTGGAAATAAAGGGTAAATTTGAAATGGGCCTATAGTTGGCTAGTTCTCCAGGGTCCAGGGATGTTATTTTCAATAGAGGTTTGACCACAGCCACCTTAAAAGCCTGTGGTACATAGCCTAGTTGTAAAGATTGGTTGATTTGATTTAATAGGGACGAGCTGATTAAAGGTAGAACCTCTTTGAGTAATCTGGTTGGGATTGGATCTAAAAGACAAGTGGACGACTTGGAAGAGTTAATTATTGAGGTAAACTCCATATGAGTTATGGGGAAGAAGCTGTCTAGGTAAGACAGAGGATTTAGTATATTTAAAGTTGATGGATCTAGACAGTGCTTTCTGTCGTTTGGAAGAACGCGCTGCTGAATGTTTTTTCTAATGATGATAATTTTATTAGTAAAGTAGTTCATAAAGTCATTGCTGCTGAGATTTAAGGGGATAGTAGACTCAATACAGCTATGACTCTTTGTCAGCCTGGCTACAGTGCTGAAAAGAAACCTGGGGTTGTTTTTGTTTTCCTCAATTAGGGAGGAATATTTATGTTTTTCTAGCAGCACAAAGTGCTTTTTTATATTTTATTAGACTGTCCTTACATGCAATGCAGTGTACATTTATTTTGTTGGAACGCCACTGTCTTTCTAGTTGTCTGGTCCTGTGCTTTAGGCTGCGGGTCCCTGAGTTATACCACGGAGCTAACCTCCTCTGATTCACTGTCTTCTTCTTCAGAGGAGCCACTGTGTCTAACATTGTACGTAGAGAAGCTGCAGCATCATCTACAAGACAGTCAACCTGTTCATAAGGATTAAGGTGACTGTTCTCTGTGTATCTACAAGACATTGAGGCAAAAGATGATGGAATCATCTGCTTGAATCTGGCAACAGCGTTGTCAGATAAACATCTGCTATAGTAACATTTCTTTCCAGCTATTGCAAGGTCAATTGAGCTAAATTCAAAAGTTAATAAGAAATGGTCAGTATTATGGTATTAAATTGTCAATTTCAACCCCATATGGTATTAAATTATCAATTTCAACCCTTATATGTCAGAACAAGATCGAGGGTATGGTTAAAACGATGAGAGGGTTCATTTACCTGCTGTGTAAAACCAATAGTGTCTATTAAGGAGTTAAAAGCAGTGCTAAGACAGTTGCTGTCAACATCTACATGAATTTTAAAGTCTCCCACTACAATGACTTCATCTGTGCTAAGAACAAGGTCAGATAAGAATTCTGAGAATACAATTAAGAACTCCGAATATGGAGCAGGAGGACGGTAAACGATACAAAACACAACTGGCTTCTGAGTTTTAGAGTCTGGGTGAGAAAGGCTCAGATTGAGGCTCTCAAATCAGTTATAACTATGTTTAGGTTTAGGAGTAATTAATAAATCTGATTTATGAATTGCTGCTACTCCTCCACCTCTACCTGTACTTCTTGGAACATGATAGTTGATGTGACTCTTTGGAGTCAACTCATTTAAAGTAACATATTCATCCTGCTGCAGTCAGGTTTCAGTGAGACAAAACAGATCTATGTGATGGTCACTTATCAAGTCATTTATTAACAAGGATTTAGATAAGGTAGATCTGATATTTAAGAAACCACACTTTATTAACTTACTGTTACTTTGTCACTCCTCTTTGATTTGTTTGTGACTTGTATAGTTTAGGTGGTTGAGAAGCAGACACAGTCTCTATGCGATAACTAAGACTAAGAGTGGGTGGCGGCTGTAGAGAACATGCAGAGAGGCGTGTAAGACTGTGACTCTGCGTCCTGGGCTCCACTCTGAATTGTCAAGGAGTGGGGAGGCTAAGCAACATGGCCATGTTACTAGAGAGCAGAGAGGCTCCGTTCAACATGGGATGGACGTCTTCTAATCAGCCCAGGTTTTCCCCAAAAAGTGCTCCAATTAGCCACAAAGCCCACATCGTTTGCAGGAGCGATGACAGCCGGCTATATATACATGTCATCGCTGGTCACTGTTGGGGATATGCGAGGAGCACAAATTATAATAATTGGATTTATAGTTCCTGATTGGAGATACCAATTATGTTTATAATTTAGATTCACAAATCTTGGTTATTAGCTTAAATATATATAACTATATGACAAATGTCTATAGTTTGGTACATTAAGTAAAACACTTACTATTATTGATTTAATAATTATTAATTGAATTAACAATTACTTAATTTACGGGGCACCACCCTGCTACCAGGGACCAATAACCAATTTGGAATAGCCAATACAGTCTCATTTGTATTTAAGTTGGTTGAAGGATGAACTCCGTACCATAGCCGACTCAATTCACCAGTGCTGTAAAACGATACACAAATAATCACAGACAATGACCAATTAAATTATGAGGCTTTATTAAACAATTAATATTAACTCTAGTGTCAACACTATCTTGAATAACTCAGCAAATCACAATTTAATCTTATGGTGTGTTCGTTTGGACGTACTGTATGTGTATGCACGTTACCTGAGGTAAGAGGTGTGTGTGTGTGTGTGTGTGTGTGTGTGTGTGTGTGTGTGTGTGTGTGTGTGTGTGTGTGTGAGAGAGAGAGAGAGAGAGAGAGAGAGAGAGAGCGAGAGAGAGAGAGAGAGAGAGAGAGAGAGAGAGAGAGAGAGAGAGAGAGAGAGAAAGGAGGAGGAGGAGCACCCCTCCCTTTAGGGGCGTGGTGAGGTGACACAGCTGCACACGTGTGCCGGTGAGCCCTTTGAATGGAGCGCGCGTGTCTGGCCCTCACAGGGAAAGAAGCGTGTAAAGGAGTGTGAAGCGGGACTAACGTGAATAAGGCTTGTGGTCACACAAACACGTGGGTCTATATTGGGCGATATAGTCACGTGATCGCAGAAGCCTGCAGTGGTTGAAACGTGCGCTTGGCGTGGTCGCAGCAGAAACAGAGCACCGCACAGTAACACAATAAAGCACTTAAGCTAGCGAGTTTCAAGTTTCTCCGCCGTTTGACGCTTGTGTCAGCGGGAGTTGGATGTCAGCGGGTGAGCCAGGTATGGGTCCCCAGCCTGGCACCTGGTTTTGGCGCTGAGATTTGAAATCTCTTTGTTCTCACTCACTACTATCAGGATGAGGACTTTACATGCAGGCCGCAGTGCCTCCTTTGTCTGAGCATGTGGGACCTTAATAATAATTCTGTTAACAGATTATACAGATGAGGTCCCCCAACATCACATTGGGGAGGGGTCCACAGAAAACTACGGAGTCTGACATTGTTTTGGCGAACGAACACACTGACTCAATGTTAGTTTTTTCATGGCCGTCCTTTCTTTCGGAGAGAGCTGGAAAAGTCGACCTTTGGAAGGCACAGCACCTGGCTTCAGGGTAATGGAACAATTGTGGTCCCGGTGAGGGGGTAATGACGTGGCTTGGCATTTGCTGAACACGGTACGGAGATAGCACTTAGGATCCATCTTATCCCTCCTCAGGTCGGAAAAGGGCACCAGGTCCAAGTCAGTGGGCGGTTTGGAGCAGTCCGTGGCCCAACCGGAGTCCCACTCCTTGATCTCTCTGCTCTTCCAGTTTATCCGAGTGTTATGCCGATGTAGCCAGGTGTGTCCAAGAATCACCGGGTGGTGGCTGTCAGGGACGACCAAAAAGGTGGACGCAGAAAGGACGACCTGCTGCCGATGTCCACTCGCGGAGTTCGGCACATTGAGATCGGCCATGAGAAACACTCCTGGCTCGAACACAGTCAGACTGCCCCTTCCAACAGCAGATAAAGATCTGTGGCTTTTTAACAACTGTCTGCTCTGGTCCAAAAGCAGTGATGGCTGTCAGGGATGACTAAAAAGGTGATCCCCTCCGAATGAGAGTCAGGAAACTACAGGGTTACTGGAGCAGTATGGTGTGTGATTCTCCAGAGCTGCCGGCCGTCTAATGCTACGGTCTCAAGGATGGGTGGACATCTACCAGCATGATGTCCATTAAACTGGCATCTGTCCCTGAGTCGACCAGGACGGCCTGCTGCCGATGTCCACTAGCGGGGTTCGGCACATTGAGATCCGCCATGAGACACACTCCTTGCTCGAACACAGTCAGACTGTCCCTTCCAACAGCAGATAAAGATCTGTGGCTTTCTAACCACTGTCTGATTTGGTCCAAATAAAAGGCTGCTAAATGACTTAGAAAAAAATGGCCTTATTCAAACACTGATAAAATATACCCTTTTATTAAAATGTAAAGCAATGTCCGAACATTTGCCTATAATTAACATGCCCTGCAGTCGGTGACTCAGGTATTGTGGGTTCAATCACTGCAGTACGGGAGATTCATTAGAACACAATGCATTCTGGGTGTTGTAGGATATGACGATTTTCAACCACAACACTTTTCCCTGATTTCTCTGGACACAATAAAACACTAATAAAATGTTTTTCAATATGCTTTTTTCGGTGAGATAATTGATTTTACACATTAAAAATGTTAGCTATATTAGTGCAGTTGGTTGGTGGGGGTCTCGTTTTCCGCGCGGGGTACGTGGATCTCCTGCCAGGGTGGTCTCTTTTCTGCTGGCCCCCACCAATTGGTGGCCATGTGCCGCAGGCCCTATGTGGTGCCTAGGGATAAGGTCATGCCGATGGGGTAGGCCTCACTCCGCTCATGTGGGGTTGGTGAACTGGGCGCAGGGACACCTCCGGGCGGGCTCCCTACGGACCGTGGGTCCTCGGGCTCCACTCTCTTAGGCCAACCCTCCCACTGGGGGAAATGTTTGCCCCTGGTTCTCATGGGGCGGACAGCGTTGACCCACGGTAGTCCACTCTAAAAGCTGTCTCTGTGGCTGCTGCAGCTCTGCGTGGGGGGTTCTGTAGGGGCGGCTTGGGTCGCAACACCTGCCCTCCTGGAACTGAAGGTGTGTGGGCTCCCTGGCTGCTAGGATTCTTTCCTCTGGTCGTTGAAACGGTGTAGCGGCCGAGCTCCTCCTATCACCCTGGCTTCACAAGTGGCATTGTTTATTCACCAACGTCTGCCTCACCCTTTGGGTGAACAATGTTAAGCTACAGCTTTACTAACCTTGTAGTGGCATACTCAACACCTGAGCTGATAAACAGGCTTTCTAAACCTAGCTGTACAGTAAGAATCACTGATACTTATCACTACCAATATCAATAATGGAAATTGTGATGTTGTATGTCATGGCTATTATAAAGTAGTATGAGATTATGTATAACAATGCATATGTGTATGTATATGAGATATGTATATGTTTATATGAGTGTGTGCACATGCCTTAACACTATCATTGGTATTCATATTAATTTCAAAGGTAAACCACAGTACAGCAGTTGTTTAGTTATGAATGTGTCAGCCTAAGGTACATCCCTACCTATTTATTTTGTGCCAATTGTTTAACTGATTTGCTTGGTTTCAGCAGCTGGTTGCACCTCCAACCACCACCCCCCGTCCCGCACACACACCCCAAAGCATAATCTCAACCTGTCCACCAACACAGCGACATCAAACATATTTAGGATGGACTAAATAAACCATTAATCAAGAAGAGTATATATATATATATATATATATATATATATATATATATATATATATATATATATATATATATATATATATATATATATATATATATCACAATACTGCATTCAGCCTAATACATGCTGCTCATTGAACTGATGGACAGAACAAAAAAAATGTTAGCTATATTAAAATAAAGCCTAGCACTATAATGTGTATAACCTGTGTATTACCTCGCATGAACCTGACCCTGTCTTTGTCCAATTAATCCTTTTTTTCCATCACCTACGATTGTCTGAGCCGTGCATGTGGGTCCATCACCTCAGAACATCTGACAATGTACAGTAGAAGTTCTTTAACCAAGTTCGCCAACCACGCTCAAATACGTTTAGTGTACGTAGTGTTTATCTGGTAAAGCAAATAGAGCCATTATGAACACACTGCCTTATTGAATTATTAAGAAAATGTATGCACAGTCCCTTACGCATTATAGCTTTATCATTAATTCCTTTTCCTTATTTCTTCTAATAACCTTTTACTCACCAAATAAATTGCTAAGAGGTCCCACTAATTGCTAGAACAGCAGAAAGAAGTTGTGAATGAGAATTTAGAGGCCAGTCAGCATTTTACATCTATTATCAACCCATATGCTGGTTGCAATCTAATTTCAATGTATAATTTATTGTATTTTACAGAAGTCTTGATTGTATGAAAATATATATCTGCATCAGGCTGCACTATACTGTACCTCAACGAAAATAAATACAAAGCAAAAGTGCTTATTGTAATGTTAAGGTGCAGAGTCATAAAAGGTTGAGAGAGTCTTCTTTTATCCTTCTACCTCTAATGGATAGTTTAGTGCATCGTGTTTGAAAAGAAAATATGTCACGGCATGAACAAACAAGCGCTAGCCGCACAGCTTGAATATGTCACAGTTCGGTCTGGTTCTCGTCATGTCCTGGTTTTTATTTTGAAAGGACTTTGTTTCACCTCATGTTTTGCTCCAGCTTCCTGTGTTATTTTGAAGGACTTCCTGTTTTGTTCACGTCATAGCTGTTTTCCTGTCACCACCGGTTCTCATTAGACACACCTGACAATAATCAGTAATCCGCGTCTGTATATAGTCTCCACCTCACACACTCTCTAGTTGCCAGATTGTTTGCGTGCATTCACCATCATCTTGTCCCGACCTGTGTTTCTGATTTTGTTTTGCCTGTCGTTACTGAGCCTTGCCTGATCCCTGCCTGCATCGTCTGCTGAACCTGCCCGGTAAATACCCTGCCTGTTTTCTGACTACGATTCTGCCTCGTCCTGAACGGTACTGTTATCCCTCTGCTGCTGTTATCCTCTGCACGTCTTACAGGCCGAGCATCGCGTGATTAACCGGAGACAATGTCCATCAAAAGTCCACGTCTGTAGAGAAGGTAATGGTGACGGCAATGGAAACAATGAAGGCAATGAGGATGAGGGGAGACGCAACCGAATGCATTTCATGATCTTGTCAGTGCACTTCATCTGTACCAAAATTCAAACTGTCAATCTTCCATTAAGGCGGGACCCCAGCTGCATCTGTTATAACTACCTTTAGATTGGCCTGAATTAAACAATCCAATTGTCCACTATTGCGTCTGTATAGACACAAAACAAAGCGTCGACAGACAATTCCTTCCCGATGTTGATTCTGGAGATAAAATAAAATGTGTATTTCTGCATGCATTTTAAAAAGGTTCTCTCTTTGAAGGATTAACCTAATTCTAGTCTTATTATAAAGTATTTCTCTCTCAAGGTTTGTCATTTTTATATGCTTACCACTTCTGTGCAGAACACATTCCATCCTTTAAATGTAAATGCAAATTAGTTGCTTTGAAACAAAAAGAATAAAGGACCAGACAATGGAAAGGCTTCTGTGAAGTAACAATACATTGCACTTGGATTACACCTAATTAATTTCTGTGCCTGAGGTTGACGTGGCATTTGTCTAGGATTTATGCACTAGGGAGCATCCTGTTAATTAAAATTTCAAGACTAGAACCATAGGAAGTCAGACGACCTACAGAGAGAGTAAAAGACCAATGAAATTAAGGAATAAGGAGAGAACAGAGAAGAACAGAGGTCAAAGACAACCTCACTGTCATTAATGTTCTGCAGTAAACATGAAGTGGTTCACGCAGCACAGTATGAGAAGAGGGTTCAATGGTGGTGTAATGGTTACCACTCTTGCCTTGTAGCAAGAAAATGTTAAGGTTGTTTTTTGGGTTGCCAAGGCCTTTCTGTGTGGTGTTTGTTTTATTTTGTTACTATTTAAAAAAGGGTTTTAAGGAGTTCAAACATTCAAATTAAAAACATAAACTGCTTAAATATAAGTAATATATTTTGTATTAAAATGTGTTTTATTGCACGTTTTTGTACTACATATGCTTCAGCCTTTACAGAATCAGATGAAGCAGGTGAAATCTTGTATAAGACGGTTGGCATTAAAACCTCATCATCTGCTGAACAAAAACACTGGCAGCAAAGGTCAAAAGATAGAAAGTTGTGCACACACACACACACACACACACACACACACACACACACACACACACACACACACACACACACACACACACACACACACACACACACACACACACTTTCAGATTCCCCGACTTCTCCAAAATGTTTACACAGTACACAGACACAAAAAGACATGTATTTAAGTAAATAGACATATCATAAATCATACCAGTAACTTTGCTTTTTACATACATTTATAAATGGACCATACCCAAAAGTACTGTTCAGTGGAACTAGACGTCTTCTAAGACGTTTCACATTCAGTTCAGAAGGTTTCTTAAGTTTGGCTGACTAGCTGGGGTAGCAGGTTTACTGTATATACCCTGTGGATTGTTAAGTCATTAGGATTGCAAAACTTAAAGGAAAAGGGCCACTTCCTGGAGGACAGCAATGTTCATAAAGCTAAGGCACAAGCTATCTCCTAATTACAATGCAGTTCTTGCATCAAGCAAACACAAACAATGGAATTTATTAGTATGTTTTCAAAATAATTCTGTTAAACCACAATGCAAGAGCAGTGTCTGATTTTCAATGATTAATTTGAAATACATTTTATATTTCCAAGTGCATTTGTTTATGACCATTGTGGGGATTTCTTGCAATAACAAAGGGGCCCCAACAATTTTCTCCAGGCGTGAACTCTCTGAAAACAAATGTCGTAAAATAAAAACTCTGATGGAATCTCTAGGGAATAGGTTTTGAGTAAGATATAATTGTTTGGATGGAAACCACAGCAGCATATTTTTGCTGATAGAGGGTAGCTCTCAGTTTCTTAGCTGCCTTGTTATTACCACTGCACAGCTGATTTAATTGCAGGGTACAGGTAAAATAAATCAGAGCAGCTACAGTATAGTATAGTATAGTATAGAGGAAAAAACTCTTCAATGTTGTAGCAATTGTTGTTGTAGTAGTTTCTTGTTATCTTGCGCCACCTCATGGTAGAAAGTTGATATGTCCCGCAGAAGCCTCTAAAGCCATAACACTAAAGAGCTCTGCAGAAGAAGGAAAAACATACTATTTATTTCTTTTATTTACTTCTATTTCTATTTCTGATAGCTTTCTGGTTAAAGTCTACTGTAGTCACCTGACGTGTGCACAACATTGGGCATATTATAATAAATCTGGATCTGCAAGGCAGATGTAGAGATGTACTGTAGAGCTGACAACCATATGTTGCCTGTCATCACAAGTCAAATCAAAAGTCCAGGAAACAGGCCCATGTGGTTCTGAAAGACACCAACTGGAGATAAAAAGGCAACCATTCCCAAATGATGACAATAGAAACCTTTGATCTGCAATAAGTAGGATCACCAGAAATAGTAACAAGGTCACATCACTGACACAAATCAGTTAGTGGCATTGTTACGTTTCAGCCTGCTTCAAAATAATGAGGTTATGATAGCACTATAACACTATCAAAATATACTGTAAACTATTAAACATAGTTTGACAGTTTGACAGCATATGTATAGTTTCATGGTGATGAATCTTAGGTTAATGAATTATTTGTATAATAATCCTCCTCTACTTACTAGTTTATTAGCAGCTTTTGTTGAACAGCTTCAGTTCTGTGTCAGGACTGAGGACCTGCCAGTGGGACATCTGGAGAATATCATATTGTAAAAATGCAGGCAAGTGGCAAGATCTCACAGTAAATCTCACAGGATTCCACCAGGATTCCAACCATCTGTGGAGTCTGTGTAGATGGTATCAGACTTTCTTTCTGCTAGTTTACTAGCTTCAGTCAACGCGATCAACTCTGCAGTCTCAGCAGAGTAGTGTCTTAGCAAGAGCCAGACTTCAAGATGCCCTCTTGATAGTAATGTTCAGCATGTTAATCAAGGTCAAAAACAATGTCATGTGATGCCAGCACGGCTCTCTCTGCTGCAGCCACTGCTCATAGACAGTGTTTCAACCAAATAAGATTTTTTTTCCAACAAATTAAAATGCTTCAGCCAAATTAAAAATAAAAGTTCAAACTGCCTACTCCTCTGCAGCGGGGGCTGGAAGAGGTTCGTCGCCCGCCTTGAAAGGCAGTGGACTTTTATAGACATTTAATGGACTCCTGTTTTGTTTGAGGAGGGGTTGTGTTCTGCCCGCCTCCTGTGTTGTTCCCCCTCCGCCCGCCCAGGTCGGGTGTTTTCTTTGGCGGCTGTCTGGAAGTCAGCCATTGAGGGGGGGACGTTCTGCCTCCGCGCCGCTAGAGGCGCTCCTGGGGTTTTGATGTGGGTCTATGGTTGAATTTAATTTCCTGTGTAATTAGTTGACCCACCTGTTTGGTTTGTGTATTTTAGGAATGTTTTTTGTTTGACACGTTGTTGGTGTGTACGCTTGGTGTAGCTGGATGCTACCCCATTGTTACGTTGAGGAGAGTTGTGTTGCAAGGAGTTTGGTTTCTGCTTATGTCCTGTCTCACCACGTAAGTTTTGTTTATGTCTTGTGATCGTGTGTAGGTTTCTGCCCGTAGTGTACGGAGCGTTTAGTTTAGATAGTGAGTTAGGGTGTTGATCGTTTTCCTGCATTGCAGTGATTTTTAGTTCTTCCTTTTGTGTTGACTGAGTCCTGCTGTGCAGAGAGTTTATGTTGTACTGAAATAAACCACTTTATGTTAACTGTTAAGCCACTGTGTTTGGGTTGTGCATTTGGGGTCTTCCCTCTCCTGTGTTCCCTGCGACCTGGTCTGCCGGTTGCGGCAAGGTGTCTGTGTGAGTGCTTAAACACAGAGCTGTGTGCTAGAAGCACGTCGGCCGTAGTGCCTGAAGCCTCCGCTCAGTGTGAGCGCGTTCTCCTCCCGGCTCTGTGAGAGCCGTAGTTCTCCCCGCTCAAGAAGCGTGTTTTAGAATCTCGTTCAGTCTAGTTTGACCCTCGTTTTAACAATAGTAAAATACAGTTCAGTCCAGTTTGACCCTCGTCCGTAACAGAAACACTAAAACATTGTATTTGGGCTTTTCAGGCATTAAGAAAACTAGTTTAAACCATGACTCTTGCAACTAAGCTTTTATGGTGTATTGAGCTTTCTTACAGTAGCTTGGCATCAGAACATGACTGTTATAAGCTGTAATGTTAGAAACCAATGCAGAAACACTAAAACATCGTTTTGGAGCTTTTCAGGCCATAAGAAGACTAGTTTAAGCCACGGCACTTGCAACTGTGCTATTAGGGTGTACTGAGCTGTCTTACAGTAGCTTGGCATCGGAACATGGCTGTTCTAAGCTGTAAACTTAGAAATCAATGCAGAAACACTAAAACATTGTATTTGAGCTTCTTAGGCATTAAGAAAACTAGTTTAAACCACGACTCCTGCAACTAAGCTTTTAAGGTGTATTGAGCTTTCTTACAGTAGCTTGGCATCAGAACATGAATGTTATAAGCTGTAATGTTAGAAAACAATGCAGAAACACTAAAACATCGTTTTGGAGCTTTTCAAGCCATAAGAACACTAGTTTAAACCACGGCACAACAAGTATAAGCTGTAATGTTAGAAATCAATGCAGAAACACTAAAACATTGTATTTGGGCTTTTCAGGTCTTAAGAACACTAGTTTAAGCCACGGCACTTGCAACTGTGCTATTAGGGTGTACTGAGCTGTCTTACAGTAGCTTGGCATCAAAACATGACTGTTATAAGCTGTAATGTTAGAAACCAATGCAGAAACACTAAAACATTGTATTTGAGCTTTTCAGGCAATAAGAAGACTAATTTAGGTCACGGCACAACCAATATAAGCTGTAATGTTAGAAATCAATGCAGAAACACTAAAACATTGTATTTGGGCTTTTCAGGCATTAAGAAAACTAGTTTAAACCATGACTCTTGCAACTAAGCTTTTATGGTGTGGTGCGATGGGTAGCATCGTCGCCTCACAGCAAGAAGGTTCTGGGTTCGATTACCGGAGGCGTCCCTAGTGCCTTTCTGTGTGGAGTTTGCACGTTCTCCCCGTGCTTGCGTGGGTTCTCTCCGGGTTCTCCGGCTTCCTCCCACAGTCCAAAGACGTGCATTAGGGTTGATTGGACTCTCTCCATTGCCAGTAGGTGTGAGTGTGTGTGTGAATGGTTGTCTGTCTATGTGTTGCCCTGCGATGGACTGGCGACCTGTCCAGGGTGTACCCTGCCTCTCGCCCATAGCCAGCTGGGTTAGGCTCCAGCACTCCCGTGACCCCGCATTAGGGAATAAGCGGCTTAGGAAATGGATGGATGGTCTTGGCTTTTTTTAGCTCTCTGTCTCCCACTCCCTCCTCTATTGGTTTATTTCTGATACCTCAAATCCACAAAGTTTATAGAGGGAAGGGTGGGAGAGATACAATTTGGGGAGGAATTGTGGTGAGCAACAAACGATTAGAGAAACAAGACAGAAAGTTCTGGGGCTACAGCTCACAAATTGCCAATGTACTCACTGAACGCAGAGACAAAAAGCATTCAGCCAAATGACTGACGCCACATGGACCGATTCTTTTTTTTTCCCCTGGGGAAGTCTGTTACACCGCTGCAGCACTATTTAAAAAAACAGAAGTAGTATTGTATTGAGCTTTCTTACAGTAGCTTGGCATCAGAACATGACTGTTATAAGCTGTAATGTTAGAAACCAATGCAGAAACACTAAAACATTGTATTTGAGCTTTTCAAGCCATAGGAACACTAGTTTAAACCATGGCACAACCAATATAAGCTGTAATGTTAGAAATCAATGCAGAAACACTAAAACATCGTTTTGGAGCTTTTCAGGCCATAAGAAGACTAGTTTAAGCCACGGCACTTGCAACTGTGCTATTAGGGTGTACTGAGCTGTCTTACCGTAGCTTGGCATCAGAACATGACTGTTCTAAGCTGTAAACTTAGAAATCACTGCAGAAACACTAAAATATTGTATTTGAGCTTTTCAGGCATTAGGAAAACTAGTTTAAACCATGACTCTTGCAACTAAGCTTTTAAGGTGTATTGAGCTTTCTTACAGTAGCTTGGCATCAGAACATGACTGTTATAAGCTGTAATGTTAGAAACCAATGCAGAAAGACTAAAACATCGTTTTGGAGCTTTTCAGGCAATAAGAAGACTAATTTAGGTCACGGCACAACCAATATAAGCTGTAATGTTAGAAATCACTGCAGAAACACTAAAACATTGTATTTGAGCTTTTCAGGCATTAAGAAAACTAGTTTAATCCATGACTCTTGCAACTGTGCTATTAGGGTGTACTGAGCTGTCTTACAGTAGCTTGGCATCAGAACATGACTGTTCTAAGCTGTTGTGTTAGAAACCAATGCAGAAACACTAAAACATCATTTTGGAGCTTTTCAAGCCATAAGAACACTAGTTTAAACCACGGCACAACCAGTATAAGCTGTAATGTTAAAAAATCAATGCAGAAACACTAAAACATTGTATTTGAGCTTCTCAGGCATTAAGAAAGCTAATTTAAACCACGACTTCTGCAACTAAGCTTTTAAGGTGTATTGAGCTGTCTTACAGTAGCTTGGCATCAGAACATGACTGTTATAAGCTGTAATGTTAGAAACCAAGGCAGAAACACGAAAACATCGTTTTGGAGCTTTTCAAGCCATAAGAACACTAGTTTAAACCACGGCACTTGCAACTGTGCTATTAGGGTGTACTGAGCTGTCTTACAGTAGCTTGGCATCAGAACATAACTCTTATAAGCTGTAAACTTAAACCACTGCAGAAACACTAAAACATTGTATTTGAGCTTTTCAGGCATTAAGAAAACTAGTTTAAACCATGACTCTTGCAACTGTGCTATTAGGGTGTACTGAGCTGTCTTACAGTAGCTTGGCATCAGAACAAGACTGTTATAAGCTGTAATGTTAAAAGCCAATGCAGAAACACTAAAACATTGTATTTGAGCTTTTCACTTCATAAGAACACTAGTTTAAACCACGACACAACCAATATAAGCTGTAATGTTAGAAATCAATGCAGAAACACTAAAACATCGTTTTGGAGCTTTTCAGGCCATAAGAAGACTAGTTTAAGCCACGGCACTTGCAACTGTGCTATTAGGGTGTACTGAGCTGTCTTACAGTAGCTTGGCATCGGAACATGACTGTTCTAAGCTGTAAACTTAGAAATCAATGCAGAAACACTAAAACATTGTATTTGAGCTTCTCAGGCATTAAGAAAACTAGTTTAAACCACGACTCCTGCAACTAAGCTTTTAAGGTGTATTGAGCTTTCTTACAGTAGCTTGGCATCAGAACATGAATTTTATAAGCTGTAATATTAGAAACCAATGCAGAAACACTAAAACATCGTTTTGGAGCTTTTCAAGCCATAAGAACACTAGTTTAAACCACGGCACAACCAGTATAAGCTGTAATGTTAGAAATCAATGCAGAAACACTAAAACATTGTATTTGAGCTTTTCAGGCATTAGGAAAACTAGTTTAAACCATGATTCTTGCAACTAAGCTTTTAGGGGGTATTGAGCTGTCTTACAGTAGCCTGGCATCAGAACATGACTGTTATAAGCTGTAATGTTAGAAACCAATGCAGAAACACTAAACCATCGTTTTGGAGCTTTTCAAGCCATAAGAACACTAGTTTAAACCACGGCACAACCAATATAAGCTGTAATGTTAGAAATCAATGCAGAAACACTAAAACATCGTTTTGGAGCTTTTCAGGTCTTAAGAACACTAGTTTAAACCACGGCACTTGCAACTGTGCTATTAGGGTGTACTGAGCTGTCTTACAGTAGCTTGGCATCAGAACATAACTCTTATAAGCTGTAAACTTAAACCACTGCAGAAACACTAAAACATTGTATTTGAGCTTTTCAGGCATTAAGAAAACTAGTTTAAACCATGACTCTTGCAACTGTGCTATTAGGGTGTACTGAGCTGTCCTACAGTAGCTTGGCATCAGAACATGACTGTTATAAGCTGTAATGTTAAAAGCCAATGCAGAAACACTAAAACATCGTTTTGGAGCTTTTCAGGCCGTAAGAAGACTAGTTTTAATTACGGCACTTGCAACTGTGCTATTAGGGTGTACTGAGCTGTCTTACAGTAGCTTGGCATCAGAACATAACTGTTCTAAGCTGTAAACTTAGAAATCACTGCAGAAACACTAAAACATTGTATTTGAGCTTTTAAGGCATTAAGAAAACTAGTTTAAACCATGACTCTTGCAACTGTGCTATTAGGGTGTACTGAGCTGTCTTACAGTAGCTTGGCATCAGAACATGACTGTTCTAAGCTGTTGTGTTAGAAACCAATGCAGAAACACTAAAACATCATTTTGGAGCTTTTCAAGCCATAAGAACACTAGTTTAAACCACGGCACAACCAGTATAAGCTGTAATGTTAAAAAATCAATGCAGAAACACTAAAACATTGTATTTGAGCTTCTCAGGCATTAAGAAAACTAGTTTAAACCACAACTTCTGCAACTAAGCTTTTAAGGTGTATTGAGCTGTCTTACAGTAGCTTGGCATCAGAACATGACTGTTATAAGCTGTAATGTTAGAAACCAATGCAGAAACACTAAAACTTCGTTTTGGAGCTTTTCAAGCTATAAGAACACTAGTTTAAACCACGGCACAACCAATATAAACTGTAATGTTAGAAATCAATGCAGAAACACTAAAACATCGTTTTGGAGCTTTTCAGGCCATAAGAAGACTAGTTTAAATTACGGCACTTGCAATTGTGCTATTAGGGTGTACTGAGCTGTCTTACAGTAGCTTGGCATCAGAACATAACTGTTCTAAGCTGTAAACTTAGAAATCACTGCAGAAACACTAAAACATTGTATTTGAGCTTTTAAGGCATTAAGAAAACTAGTTTAAACCATGACTCTTGCAACTGTGCTATTAGGGTGTACTGAGCTGTCTTACAGTAGCTTGGCATCAGAACATGACTGTTCTAAGCTGTTGTGTTAGAAACCAATGCAGAAACACTAAAACATCATTTTGGAGCTTTTCAAGCCATAAGAACACTAGTTTAAACCACGGCACAACCAGTATAAGCTGTAATGTTAAAAAATCAATGCAGAAACACTAAAAAAACATTGTATTTGAGCTTCTCAGGCATTAAGAAAACTAGTTTAAACCACGACTTCTGCAACTAAGCTTTTAAGGTGTATTGAGCTGTCTTACAGTAGCTTGGCATCAGAACATGACTGTTATAAGCTGTAATGTTAGAAACCAAGGCAGAAACACGAAAACATCGTTTTGGAGCTTTTCAAGCCATAAGAACACTAGTTTAAACCACGGCACTTGCAACTGTGCTATTAGGGTGTACTGAGCTGTCTTACAGTAGCTTGGCATCAGAACATAACTCTTATAAGCTGTAAACTTAAACCACTGCAGAAACACTAAAACATTGTATTTGAGCTTTTCAGGCATTAAGAAAACTAGTTTAAACCATGACTCTTGCAACTGTGCTATTAGGGTGTACTGAGCTGTCCTACAGTAGCTTGGCATCAGAACATGACTGTTATAAGCTGTAATGTTAAAAGCCAATGCAGAAACACTAAAACATCGTTTTGGAGCTTTTCAGGCCGTAAGAAGACTAGTTTAAATTACGGCACTTGCAACTGTGCTATTAGGGTGTACTGAGCTGTCTTGCAGTAGCTTGGCATCAGAACATAACTGTTCTAAGCTGTAAACTTAGAAATCACTGCAGAAACACTAAAACATTGTATTTGAGCTTTTAAGGCATTAAGAAAACTAGTTTAAACCATGACTCTTGCAACTGTGCTATTAGGGTGTACTGAGCTGTCTTACAGTAGCTTGGCATCAGAACATGACTGTTCTAAGCTGTTGTGTTAGAAACCAATGCAGAAACACTAAAACATCATTTTGGAGCTTTTCAAGCCATAAGAACACTAGTTTAAACCACGGCACAACCAGTATAAGCTGTAATGTTAAAAAATCAATGCAGAAACACTAAAACATTGTATTTGAGCTTCTCAGGCATTAAGAAAACTAGTTTAAACCACAACTTCTGCAACTAAGCTTTTAAGGTGTATTGAGCTGTCTTACAGTAGCTTGGCATCAGAACATGACTGTTATAAGCTGTAATGTTAGAAACCAAGGCAGAAACACGAAAACATCGTTTTGGAGCTTTTCAAGCCATAAGAACACTAGTTTAAAACACGGCACTTGCAACTGTGCTATTAGGGTGTACTGAGCTGTCTTACAGTAGCTTGGCATCAGAGCATAACTCTTATAAGCTGTAAACTTAAACCACTGCAGAAACACTAAAACATTGTATTTGAGCTTTTCAGGCATTAAGAAAACTAGTTTAAACCATGACTCTTGCAACTGTGCTATTAGGGTGTACTGAGCTGTCTTACAGTAGCTTGGCATCAGAACATGACTGTTAAAAGCTGTAATGTTAAAAGCCAATGCAGAAACACTAAAACATTGTATTTGAGCTTTTCACTTCATAAGAACACTAGTTTAAACCACGACACAACCAATATAAGCTGTAATGTTACAAATCAATGCAGAAACACTAAAACATCATTTTGGAGCTTTTCAGGCCATAAGAAGACTAGTTTAAGCCACGGCACTTGCAACTGTGCTATTAGGGTGTACTGAGCTGTCTTACAGTAGCTTGGCATCGGAACATGACTGTTCTAAGCTGTAAACTTAGAAATCAATGCAGAAACACTAAAACATTGTATTTGAGCTTCTCAGGCATTAAGAAAACTAGTTTAAACCACGACTCCTGCAACTAAGCTTTTAAGGTGTATTGAGCTTTCTTACAGTAGCTTGGCATCAGAACATGAATGTTATAAGCTGTAATATTAGAAACCAATGCAGAAACACTAAAACATCGTTTTGGAGCTTTTCAAGCCATAAGAACACTAGTTTAAACCACGGCACAACCAGTATAAGCTGTAATGTTAGAAATCAATGCAGAAACACTAAAACATTGTTTTTGGGCTTTTCAGGCATTAAGAAAACTAGTTTAAACCATGACTCTTGCAACTAAGCTTTTATGGTGTATTGAGCTTTCTTACAGTAGCTTGGCATCACAACATGACTGTTATAAGCTGTAATGTTAGAAACCAATGCAGAAACACTAAAACATTGTATTTGAGCTTTTCAAGCCAAAAGAAGACTAGTTTAAGCCACGGCACTTGCAACTGTGCTATTAGGGTGTACTGAGCTGTCTTACAGTAGCTTGGCATCAGAACATAACTGTTCTAAGCTGTAAACTTAGAAATCACTGCAGAAACACTAAAACATTGTATTTGAGCTTTTCAGGCATTAAGAAAACTAGTTTAAACCATGACTCTTGCAACTGTGCTATTAGGGTGTACTGAGCTGTCTTACAGTAGCTTGGCATCAGAACATGACTGTTATAAGCTGTAATGTTAGAAACCAATGCAGAAACACCAAAACATTGTATTTGAGCTTTTCAGGCATTAAGAAAACTAGTTTAAACCATGACTCTTGCAACTAAGCTTTTAAGGTGTATTGAGCTTTCTTACAGTAGCTTGGCATCAGAACATGACTGTTCTAAGCTGTAAACTTAGAAATAAATGCAAAAACACTAAAACATTGTATTTGAGCTTTTCAGGCATTAAGAAAACTAATTTAAACCATGACTCCTGCAACTAAGCTTTTAAGGTGTATTAAGCTTTCTTACAGTAGCTTGGCATCAGAACATGACTTTTATAAGCTGTAATGTTAGAAACCAATGCAGAAACACTAAAACATCGTTTTGGAGCTTTTCAAGCCATAAGAACACTAGTTTAAACCACGGCACAACCAGTATAAGCTGTAATGTTAGAAATCAATGCAGAAACACTAAAACATTGTATTTGGGCTTTTCTGGCATTAAGAAAACTAGTTTAAACAATGACTCTTGCAACTAAGCTTTTATGGTGTATTGAGCTTTCTTACAGTAGCTTGGCATCAGAACATGACTGTTATAAGCTGTAATGTTAGAAACCAATGCAGAAACACTAAAACATCGTTTTGGAACTTTTCAAGCCATAAGAACACTAGTTTAAACCCCGGCACAACCAATATAAGCTGTAATGTTAGAAATCAATGCAGAAACACTAAAACATCGTTTTGGAGCTTTTCAGGCCATAAGAAGACTAGTTTAAGACAACGGCACTTGCAACTGTGCTATTAGGGTGTACTGAGCTGTCTTACAGTAGCTTGTCATCGGAACATGACTGTTCTAAGCTGAAAACTTAGAAATCAATGCAGAAACACTAAAACATTGTATTTGAGCTTCTCAGGCATTAAGAAAACTAGTTTAAACGACGACTCCTGCAACTAAGCTTTTAGGTGTATTGAGCTTTCTTACAGTAGCTTGGCATCAGAACATGAATGTTATAAGCTGTAATGTTAGAAACCAATGCAGAAACACTAAAACATCGTTTTGGAGCTTTTCAGGCCATAAGAAGACTAGTTTAAGCCACGGCACTTGCAACTGTGCTATTAGGGTGTACTGAGCTGTCTTACAGTAGCTTGGCATCAGAACATGACTGTTCTAAGCTGTAAACTTAGAAATCAATGCAGAAACACTAAAACATTGTATTTGAGCTTTTCAGGCATTAAGAAAACTAGTTTAAACCATGACTCTTGCAACTAAGCTTTTAGGGTGTATTGAGCTGTCTTACAGTAGCTTGGCATCAGAACATGACTGTTATAAGCTGTAATGTTAGAAACCAATGCAGAAACACTGAAACATTGTATTTGAGCCTTTTAGGCAATAAGAAGACTAGTTTAATCCACGGCACAACCAATATAAGCTGTAATGTTAGAAATAAATGCAGAAACACTAAAACATTGTATTTGAGCTTTTCAGGCATTAAGAAAACTAGTTTAAACCAAGACTCTTGCAACTAAGCTTTTAAGGTGTATTGAGCTGTCTTACAGTAGCTTGGCATCAGAACATGACTGTTATAAGCTGTAATGTTAGAAACCAATGCAGAAACACTAAAACATCGTTTTGGAGCTTTTCAAGCCATAAAAACACTAGTTTAACCCACGGCAAAACCAATATAAGCTGTAATGTTAGAAATCAATGCAGAAACACTAATGCATCGTTTTGGAGCTTTTCAGGCCATAAGAAGACTAGCTTAAGCCACGGCACTTGCAATTGTGCTATTAGGGTGTACTGAGCTGTCTTACAGTAGCTTGGCATCAGAACATGAATGTTCTAAGCTGTAAACTTAGAAATCAATGCAGAAAAACTAAAACATTGTATTTGAGCTTTTCAGGCATCAAGAAAAGTAGTTTAAACCACGACTCTTGCAACTAGGCTTTTAAGGTGTATTGAGCTTTCTTACAGTAGCTTGGCATCAGAACATGACTGTTATAAGCTGTAATGTTAGAAATCAATGCAGAAACACTAAAACATTGTATTTGAGCTTGTCAGGCATTAAGAAAACTAGTTTAAACCATGACTCTTGCAACTAAGCTTTTAAGGTGTATTAAGCTTTCTTACAGTAGCTTGGCATCAGAACATGACTGTTCTAAGCTGTAAACTTAGAAATCAATGCAGAAACACTAAAACGTTGTATTTGAGCTTTTCAGGCAGTAAGAAAACTAGTTTAAACCAAGACTCTTGCAACTAAGCTTTTAAGGTGTATTGAGCTTTCTTACAGTAGCTTGGCATCAGAACATGACTGTTATAAGCTGTAATGTTAGAAACCAATGCAGAAACACTAAAACATCGTTTTGGAGCTTTTCAAGCCATAAGAACACTAGTTTAACCCGCGGCACAACCAATATAAGCTGTAATGTTAGAAATCAATGCAGAAACACTAAAACATCGTTTTTGAGCTTTTCAGGCCATAAGAAGACTAGTTTAAGCCACGGCAAAACCAATATAAGCTGTAATGTTAGAAATCAATGCAGAAACACTAAAACATCGTTTTTGAGCTTTTCAGGCCATAAGAAGACTAGTTTAAGCCACGGCACTTGCAACTGTGCTATTAGGGTGTACTGAGCTGTCTTACAGTAGCTTGGCATCAGAACATGACTGTTCTAAGCTGTAAACTTAGAAATCAATGCAGAAACACTAAAACATTGTATTTGAGCTTTTCAGGCATTAAGAAAACTAGTTTAAACCATGACTCTTGCAACTAAGCTTTTCAGGTGTATTAAGCTTTCTTACAGTAGCTTGGCATCAGATCATGACTGTTGTAAGCTGTAATGTTAGAAACCAATGCAGAAACACTAAAACATTGTATTTGAGCTTTTCAAGCCATAAGAACACTAGTTTAAACCACGGCACAGCCAATATAAGATGTAATGTTAGAAATCAATGCAGAAACACTAAAACATCGTTTTGGAGCTTTTCAGGCCATAAGAAGACTAGTTTAAGCCACGGCACTTGCAACTGTGCTATTAGGGTGTACTGAGCTGTCTTACAGTAGCTTGGCATCAGAACATGACTGTTCTATGCTGTAAACTTAGAAATCACTGCAGAAAAACTAAACGTTGTATTTGAGCTTTTCAGGCATTAGGAAAACTAGTTTAAACCATGACTCTTGCAACTGTGCTATTAGGGTGTACTGAGCTGTCTTACAGTAGCTTGGCATCAGAACATGACTGTTCTAAGCTGTTGTGTTAGAAACCAATGCAGAAACACTAAAACATCATTTTGGAGCTTTTCAAGCCACAAGAACACTAGTTTAAACCACGGCACAACCAATATAAGCTGTAATGTTAGAAATCAATGCAGAAACACTAAAACATTGTATTTGAGCTTTTCAGGCATTAAGAAAACTAGTTTAAGGCCGGAGACCTACCCTCCCCACGAATGTGATCAAGCGAATGGTGTGGGTGCGAGAATGTATCTGAGAGTGCATTGGTTCACGTATGATTGACTAGTTTGTTGTGAGAGAGTCTATGGTGTGTTTGTGTGTGTGTTGATGTGATGATGTGTGTTGCACATGTGGGTGGGTGTATGCGTCTGTGTTTGTGTGAGTTGGTATGCGTGTGGTGCGGTTGAAGTGTGGGGGGTCCGGTTTTTCGCCTGGGGTACGATGATCGTCTGCCTGGGTGGTCTCTTTTCTGCTGACCTCACCAATTGCTGGCCTTGTGCTGCAGGCCGCTGTGGCGCCAGGGGATGAGGTCGGGCCGATGGGGTAGGCCCCGCTCCGCCCATGTGGGGGTGGTGGACTGGGGGCGGGCCCCACTCTGGGCGCGGGGGCATCTTCTGGCGGGCTCCCTACGGACCGTGGGTCCTCGGGCTCTACTCTTTCGGGCCGACCCTCCCGCCGGGGGGAGTGTTTGCCCCTGGTTCTCATGGGGCGGACAGCGTTGACCCCCGGAGGCCCACTCTGGCCTCGGGTGCTGTCTCTGTTGCTGCTGCAGCTCTGCCTGGGGGGCTCTGTGTGGGCAGCTTGGGTTGCAACACCTGCCCTCCTGGAACTGAAGGTGTGTGGGCTCCCTGGCTGCTGGGATTCCTTCCTCTGCTTGCTGGATGGGCGTAGTGGCGGAGCCCCTCACATCACCCTGGCTTCCACAAGTGGCATTGTTCATGCACCAACGTCTGCCTCACCCTTTGGGTGAATAATGTTAAGCTACAGCCTTACTAACCTTGTAGTGGGACACTTTCCAAATCCAACTGTAAGTATTACTGATACTTATCACTACCAATATGAATAATGTGTGAATATGGAATTTGTAGTGTTGTATGTCATGACTTTTATTAAGTAGTATGGGATATGTATAATAATGCACATATGTATGTATATTGTATGTATATGTTTGAATTAGTATGTGCACATACCTTATTGGTATTAGTATTAATCTCCAAGGTAAACCACAGTACAAAAATTGTTTGGTTATGAATGTGTTAGCCTAAGGTAAATCCATGCTTCTTATTTATTTATTTTTTTTATTTATTTTTTTGCTCCGATTGTTTACTTAACAGATTTGCTTGGTTTCAGCAGCTGGTGGCACTCCTTACCCCCCTTATATTCTATATATACTCTTCTTGTTAAAGCAAAGCTGTCCTTCACAATGTGGCATTCAGCGTAATATATGCTGCTTGCTAAACTGCTGGACAGAACAAAAAAAAAAAAAAAAAAAAAAAAAAGAAAACTAGTTTAAACCATGACTCTTGCAACTAAGCTTTTAAGGTGTATTAAGCTTTCTTACAGTAGCTTGGCATCAGAACATGACTGTTCTAAGCTGTAAACTTAGAAATCAATGCAGAAACACTAAAACATTGTATTTGAGCTTTTCGGGCATTAAGAAAAGTAGTTCAAACCAAGACTCTTGCAACTAAGCTTTTAAGGTGTATTGAGCTTTCTTACAGTAGCTTGGCATCAGAACATGACTGTTCTAAGCTGTTGTCTTAGAAACCAATGCAGAAACACTAAAACATTGTATTTGAGCTTTTCAGGCAATAAGAAGACTAATTTAGGTCACGGCACAACCAATATAAGCTGTAATGTTAGAAATCAATGCAGAAACACTAAAACATCGTTTTGGAGCTTTTCAGGCCATAAGAAGACTAGTTTAAGCCACGGCATTTGCAACTGTGCTATTAGGGTGTACTGAGCTGTCTTACAGTAGCTTGGCATCAGAACATGACTGTTATAAGCTGTAATATTAAAAATCAATGCAGAAACACTAAAACATTGTATTTGAGCTTTTCAGGCATTAAGAAAACTAGTTTAAACCATGACTTATGCAACTAAGCTTTTAGGGTGTATTGAGCTGTCTTACATTAGCTTGGCATCAGAACATGACTGTTATAAGCTGTAACATTAGAAATCAATGAAGAAACACTAAACCATCGTTTTGGAGCTTTTAAGGCCATGAGAAGACTAGTTTAAGCCACGGCACTTGCAACTGTGCTATTAGGGTGTATTGAGCTTTCTTACAGTAGCTTGGCATCAGAACATGACTGTTCTAAGCTGTAAACTTAGAAACCAATGCAGAAAGACTAAAACATTGTATTTGAGCTTTTCAAGCCATAAGAAAACTAGTTTAAACCACGACACAACCAATATAAGCTGTAATGTTAGAAATCACTGCAAAAACACTAAAACATTGTATTTGAGCTTTTCAGGCATTAAGAAAACTAGTTTAATCCATGACTCTTGCAACTGTGCTATTAGGGTGTACTGAGCTGTCTTACAGTAGCTTGGCATCAGAACATGACTGTTCTAAGCTGTAAACTTAGAAATTAATGCAGAAACACTAAAACATTGTATTTGAGCTTTTCAGGCATGAAGAAAACTAGGTTAAACCATGACTCTTGCAACAAAGCTTTTAGGGTGTATTGAGCTGTCTTACAGTAGCTTGGCATCAGAATATGACTGTTATAAGCTGTAATGTTAGAAACCAATGCAGAAACACTAAAACATTGTATTGGAGCTTTTCAAGCCATAAGAACACTAGTTTGAACCACGGCACAACCAATATAAGCTGTAATGTTAGAAATCAATGCAGAAACACTAAAACATTGTTTTGGAGCTTTTCAGGCCATAAGAAGACTAGTTTAAGCCACGGCACTTGCAACTGTGCTGTTAGGGTGTACTGAGCTGTCTTACAGTAGCTTGGCATCAGAACATGACTGTTCTAAGCTGTAAACTTAGAAATCAATGCAGAACCACTAAAACATTGTATTTGAGCTTTTCAGGCATTAAGAAAACTAGTTTAAACCATGACTCTTGCAACTAAGCTATTAAGGTGTATTGAGCTTTCTTACAGTAGCTTGGCATCAGAACATGACTGTTATAAGCTGTAATGTTAGAAACCAATGCAGAAACACAAAAACATTGTATTTGAGCTTTTCAAGCCATAAGAAAACTAGTTTAAACCACGACACAACCAATATAAGCTGTAATGTTAGAAATCACTGCAGAAACACTAAAACATTGTATTTGAGCTTTTCAGGCATTAGGAAAACTAGTTTAAACCACGACTCTTGCAACTAAGCTTTTAAGGTGTATTGAGCTTTCTTACAGTAGCTTGGCATCAGAACATGACTGTTATAAGCTGTAATGTTAGAAACCAATGCAGAAACACCAAAACATTGTATTTGAGCTTTTCAGGCATTAAGAAAACTAGTTTAAACCATGACTCTTGCAACTAAGCTTTCAAGGTGTATTGAGCTGTCTTACAGTAGCTTGGCATCAGAACATGACTGTTATAAGCTGTAATGTTAGAAACCAATGCAGAAACACTAAAACATTGTATTTGAGCTTTTCAGGCATTACGAAAACTAGTTTAAACCATGACTCTTGCAACTGTGCTATTAGGGTGTATTGAGCTGTCTTACAATAGCTTGGCATCAGAACATGACTGTTCTAAGCTGTACATTTAGAAATCAATGCAGAAACACTAAAACATTGTATTTGAGCTTTTCAGGCATTAAGAAAACTAGTTTAAACCATGACTCTTGCAACTAAGCTTTTAAGGTGTATTGAGCTTTCTTACAGTAGCTTGGCATCAGAACATGACTGTTATAAGCTGTAATGTTAGAAACAAATGCAGAAACACTAAAACATTGTATTTGAGCTTTTCAAGCCATAAGAAAACTAGTTTAAACCACGGCACAACCAATATAAGCTGTAATGTTAGAAATCAATGCAGAAACACTAAAACATCGTTTTGGAACTTTTGAGGCCATAAGAAGACTAGTTTAAACCATGACTTATGCAACTAAGCTTTTAGGGTGTATTGAGCTGTCTTACAGTAGCTTGGCATCAGAACATGACTGTTCTAAGCTGTAAACTTAGAAATCAATGCAGAAACACTACAACATTGTATTTGAGCTTTTCAGGCATTAAGAAAACTAGTTTAAACCATGACTTTTAGAACTAAGCTTTTAAGGTGTATTGAGCTTTCTTACAGTAGCTTAGCATCAGAACATGACTGTTATAAGCTGTAATTTTAGAAACCAATGCAGAAACACTAAAACATTGTATTTGACCTTTTCAAGCCATAAGAACACTAGTTTAAACCACGGCACAACCAATACAAGCTGTAATGTTAGAAACCAATGCAGACAGACTAAAACATTGTATTGGAGCTTTTCAAGCCATAAGAACACTAGTTTAAACCATGGCACAACCAATATAAGCTGTAATGTTAGAAATCAATGCAGAAACACGAAAACATCGTTTTGGAGCTTTTCAGGCCATAAGAAGACTAGTTTAAGCCACGACACTTGCAACTGTGCTTTTAGGGTGTACTGAGCTGTCTTACAGTAGCTTGGCATCAGAACATGACTGTTATAAGCTGTAATGTTAGAAACCAATGCAGAAACACCAAAACATTGTATTTGAGCTTTTCAGGCATTAAGAAAACTAGTTTAAACCATGACTCTTGCAACTAAGCTTTCAAGGTGTATTGAGCTGTCTTACAGTAGCTTGGCATCAGAACATGACTGTTATAAGCTGTAATGTTAGAAACCAATGCAGAAACACTAAAACATTGTATTTGAGCTTTTCAGGCATTAAGAAAACTAGTTTAAACCACGGCACTTGCAACTGTGCTGTTAGGGTGTACTGAGCTGTCTTACAGTAGCTTGGCATCAGAACATGACTGTTCTAAGCTGTAAACTTAGAACACAATGCAGAAACACTAAAACATTGTATTTGAGCTTTTCAGGCATTAAGAAAACTAGTTTAAACCACGACTCTTGCAACTAAGCTTTTAAGGTGTATTGAGCTTTCTTACAGTAGCGTGGCATCAGAACATGACTGTTATAAGCTGTAATGTTAGAAACCAATGCAGAAACACTAAAACATTGTATTTGAGCTTTTCAAGCCATAGGAACACTAGTTTAAACCATGGCAAAACAAGTGTAAGCTGTAATGTTAGAAATCAATGCAGAAACACTAAAACATCGTTTTGGAGCTTTTCAGGCCATAAGAAGACTAGTTTAAGCCACGGCACTTGCAACTGTGCTATTAGGGTGTACTGAGCTGTCTTACAGTAGCTTGGCATCAGAACATGACTTTTCTAAGCTGTAAACTTAGAAATCAATGCATAAACACTAAAACAATGTATTTGAGCTTTTCAGGCATTAAGAAAACTAGTTTAAACAATGACTCTTGCAACTAAGCTTTTAGGGTGTATTGAGCTGTCTTACAGTAGCTTGGCATCAGAACATGACTGTTATAAGCTGTAATGTTAGAAACCAATGCAGAAACACTAAAACATTGTATTTGAGCTTTTCAAGCCATAGGAACACTAGTTTAAACCATGGCACAACCAGTATAAGCTGTAATGTTAGAAATCAATGCAGAACCACTAAAACATCGTTTTGGAGCTTTTCAAGCCATAAGAACACTAGTTTAAACCATGGCACAACCAATATAAGCTATAATGTTAGAAATCAATGCAGAAACACTAAAACATTGTTTTGGACCTTTTCAGGTCTTAAGAAGACTAGTTTAAGCCACGGCACCTGCAACTGTGCTATTAGGGTGTACTGAGCTGTCTTACAGTAGCTTGGCATCAGAACATGACTGTTATAAGCTGTAATGTTAGAAACCAATGCAGAAACACTAAAACATTGTATTTGAGCTTTTCAGGCATTAAGAAAACTAGTTTAAACCATGACTCTTGCAACTGTGCTATTAGGGTGTACTGAGCTGTCTTACAGTAGCTTGGCATCAGAACATGACTGTTCTAAGCTGTACACTTAGAAATCAATGCAGAAACACTAAAACATTGTATTTGAGCTTTTCAGGCATTAAGAAAACTAGTTTAAACCATGACTCTTGCAACTAAGCTTTTAGGGTGTATTGAGCTGTCTTACAGTAGCTTGGCATCAGAACATGACTGTTATAAGCTGTAATGTTAGAAACGAATGCAGAAACACTAAAACATTGTATTTGAGCTTTTCAAGCCATAAGAGAACTAGTTTAAACCACGGCACAACCAATATAAGCTGTAATGTTAGAAATCAATGCAGAAACACTAAAACATCGTTTTGGAACTTTTGAGGCCATAAGAAGACTAGTTTAAGCCACGGCACTTGCAACGGTGCTATTAGGGTTGTACTGAGCTGTATTACAGTAGCTTGGCATCAGAACATGACTGTTCTAAGCTGTAAACTTCGAAATCAATGCAGAAACACTAAAACATATTATTTGAGCTTTTCAGGCATTAAGAAAACTAGTTTAAACCATGACTCTTGCAACTAAGCTTTTAGGGTGTATTGAGCTGTCTTACAGTAGCTTGGCATCAGAACATGACTGTTATAAGCTGTAATGTTAGAAACCAATGCAGAAACACTAAAACATTGTATTTGAGCTTTTCAGGCAATATGAAGACTAATTTAGGTCACGGCACAACCAATATAAGCTGTAATGTTAGAAATCAATGCAGAAACACTAAAACATTGTATTTGAGCTTTTCAGGCATTAAGAAAACTAGTTTAAACTATGACTTATGCAACTAAGCTTTTAGGGTGTATTGAGCTGTCTTACAGTAGCTTGGCATCAGAACATGACTGTTATAAGCTGTAATATTAAAAATCAATGAAGAAACACTAAAACATTGTATTTGAGCTTTTCAGGCATTAAGAAAACTAGTTTAAACCATGACTCTTGCAACTAAGCTTTTAGGGTGTATTGAGCTGTCTTACAGTAGCTTGGCATCAGAACATGACTGTTATAAGCTGTAATGTTAGAAACCAATGCAGAAACACTAAAACATTGTATTTGAGCTTTTTAAGCCATAGGAACACTAGTTTAAACCATGGCACAACCAGTATAAGCTGTAATGTTAGAAATCAATGCAGAAACACTAAAACATTGTTTTGGAGCTTTTCAGGCCACAAGAAGACTAGTTTAAGCCACGGCACTTGCAACTGTGCTATTAGGGTGTACTGAGCTGTCTTACAGTAGCTTGGCATCAGAACATGACTGTTATAAGCTGTAATGTTAGAAATCAATGCAGAAACACTAAAACATTGTATTTGAGCTTGTCAGGCATTAAGAAAACTAGTTTAAACCATGACTCTTGCAACTAAGCTTTTAAGGTGTATTAAGCTTTCTTACAGTAGCTTGGCATCAGAACATGACTGTTCTAAGCTGTAAACTTAGAAATCAATGCAGAAACACTAAAACGTTGTATTTGAGCTTTTCAGGCAGTAAGAAAACTAGTTTAAACCAAGACTCTTGCAACTAAGCTTTTAAGGTGTATTGAGCTTTCTTACAGTAGCTTGGCATCAGAACATGACTGTTATAAGCTGTAATGTTAGAAACCAATGCAGAAACACTAAAACATCGTTTTGGAGCTTTTCAAGCCATAAGAACACTAGTTTAACCCGCGGCACAACCAATATAAGCTGTAATGTTAGAAATCAATGCAGAAACACTAAAACATCGTTTTTGAGCTTTTCAGGCCATAAGAAGACTAGTTTAAGCCACGGCAAAACCAATATAAGCTGTAATGTTAGAAATCAATGCAGAAACACTAAAACATCGTTTTTGAGCTTTTCAGGCCATAAGAAGACTAGTTTAAGCCACGGCACTTGCAACTGTGCTATTAGGGTGTACTGAGCTGTCTTACAGTAGCTTGGCATCAGAACATGACTGTTCTAAGCTGTAAACTTAGAAATCAATGCAGAAACACTAAAACATTGTATTTGAGCTTTTCAGGCATTAAGAAAACTAGTTTAAACCATGACTCTTGCAACTAAGCTTTTAAGGTGTATTAAGCTTTCTTACAGTAGCTTGGCATCAGATCATGACTGTTGTAAGCTGTAATGTTAGAAACCAATGCAGAAACACTAAAACATTGTATTTGAGCTTTTCAAGCCATAAGAACACTAGTTTAAACCACGGCACAGCCAATATAAGATGTAATGTTAGAAATCAATGCAGAAACACTAAAACATCGTTTTGGAGCTTTTCAGGCCATAAGAAGACTAGTTTAAGCCACGGCACTTGCAACTGTGCTATTAGGGTGTACTGAGCTGTCTTACAGTAGCTTGGCATCAGAACATGACTGTTCTATGCTGTAAACTTAGAAATCACTGCAGAAAAACTAAACGTTGTATTTGAGCTTTTCAGGCATTAGGAAAACTAGTTTAAACCATGACTCTTGCAACTGTGCTATTAGGGTGTACTGAGCTGTCTTACAGTAGCTTGGCATCAGAACATGACTGTTCTAAGCTGTTGTGTTAGAAACCAATGCAGAAACACTAAAACATCATTTTGGAGCTTTTCAAGCCACAAGAACACTAGTTTAAACCACGGCACAACCAATATAAGCTGTAATGTTAGAAATCAATGCAGAAACACTAAAACATTGTATTTGAGCTTTTCAGGCATTAAGAAAACTAGTTTAAGGCCGGAGACCTACCCTCCCCACGAATGTGATCAAGCGAATGGTGTGGGTGCCAGAATGTATCTGAGAGTGCATTGGTTCACGTATGATTGACTAGTTTGTTGTGAGAGAGTCTATGGTGTGTTTGTGTGTGTGTTGATGTGATGATGTGTGTTGCACATGTGGGTGGGTGTATGCGTCTGTGTTTGTGTGAGTTGGTATGCGTGTGGTGCGGTTGAAGTGTGGGGGGTCCGGTTTTTCGCCCGGGGTACGATGATCGTCTGCCTGGGTGGTCTCTTTTCTGCTGACCTCACCAATTGCTGGCCTTGTGCTGCAGGCCGCTGTGGCGCCAGGGGATGAGGTCGGGCCGATGGGGTAGGCCCCGCTCCGCCCATGTGGGGGTGGTGGACTGGGGGCGGGCCCCACTCTGGGCGCGGGGGCATCTTCTGGCGGGCTCCCTACGGACCGTGGGTCCTCGGGCTCTACTCTTTCGGGCCGACCCTCCCGCCGGGGGGAGTGTTTGCCCCTGGTTCTCATGGGGCGGACAGCGTTGACCCCCGGTGGCCCACTCTGGCCTCGGGTGCTGTCTCTGTTGCTGCTGCAGCTCTGCCTGGGGGGCTCTGTGTGGGCAGCTTGGGTTGCAACACCTGCCCTCCTGGAACTGAAGGTGTGTGGGCTCCCTGGCTGCTGGGATTCCTTCCTCTGCTTGCTGGATGGGCGTAGTGGCGGAGCCCCTCACATCACCCTGGCTTCCACAAGTGGCATTGTTCATGCACCAACGTCTGCCTCACCCTTTGGGTGAATAATGTTAAGCTACAGCCTTACTAACCTTGTAGTGGGACACTTTCCAAATCCAACTGTAAGTATTACTGATACTTATCACTACCAATATGAATAATGTGTGAATATGGAATTTGTAGTGTTGTATGTCATGACTTTTATTAAGTAGTATGGGATATGTATAATAATGCACATATGTATGTATATTGTATGTATATGTTTGAATTAGTATGTGCACATACCTTATTGGTATTAGTAATAATCTCCAAGGTAAACCACAGTACAAAAATTGTTTGGTTATGAATGTGTTAGCCTAAGGTAAATCCATGCTTCTTATTTATTTATTTTTTTAATTTATTTTTTTGCTCCGATTGTTTACTTAACAGATTTGCTTGGTTTCAGCAGCTGGTTGCACCCCTTACCCCCCTTATATTCTATATATACTCTTCTTGTTAAAGCAAAGCTGTCCATCACAATGTGGCATTCAGCGTAATATATGCTGCTTGCTAAACTGCTGGACAGAACAAAAAAAAAAAAAAAGAAAACTAGTTTAAACCATGACTCTTGCAACTAAGCTTTTAAGGTGTATTAAGCTTTCTTACAGTAGCTTGGCATCAGAACATGACTGTTCTAAGCTGTAAACTTAGAAATCAATGCAGAAACACTAAAACATTGTATTTGAGCTTTTCGGGCATTAAGAAAAGTAGTTTAAAACAAGACTCTTGCAACTAAGCTTTTAAGGTGTATTGAGCTTTCTTACAGTAGCTTGGCATCAGAACATGACTGTTCTAAGCTGTTGTCTTAGAAACCAATGCAGAAACACTAAAACATTGTATTTGAGCTTTTCAGGCAATAAGAAGACTAATTTAGGTCACGGCACAACCAATATAAGCTGTAATGTTAGAAATCAATGCAGAAACACTAAAACATCGTTTTGGAGCTTTTCAGGCCATAAGAAGACTAGTTTAAGCCACGGCACTTGCAACTGTGCTATTAGGGTGTACTGAGCTGTCTTACAGTAGCTTGGCATCAGAACATGACTGTTCTAAGCTGTAAACTTAGAAATCAAAGCAGAAACACTAAAACATTGTATTTGATCTTTTCAGGCATTAAGAAAACTAGTTTAAACCAAGACTCTTGCAACTAAGCTTTTAAGGTGTATTGAGCTGTCTTACAGTAGCTTGGCATCAGAACATGACTGTTCTAAGCTGTTGTCTTAGAAACCAATGCAGAAACACTAAAACATTGTATTTGAGCTTTTCAGGCAATAAGAAGACTAATTTAGGTCACGGCACAACCAATATAAGCTGTAATGTTAGAAATCAATGCAGAAACACTAAAACATCGTTTTGGAGCTTTTCAGGCCATAAGAAGACTAGTTTAAGCCACGGCACTTGCAACTGTGCTATTAGGGTGTACTGAGCTGTCTTACAGTAGCTTGGCATCAGAACATGACTGTTCTAAGCTGTAAACTTAGAAATCAAAGCAGAAACACTAAAACATTGTATTTGATCTTTTCAGGCATTAAGAAAACTAGTTTAAACCAAGACTCTTGCAACTAAGCTTTTAAGGTGTATTGAGCTGTCTTACAGTAGCTTGGCATCAGAACATGACTGTTATAAGCTGTAATGTTAGAAACCAATGCAGAAACACTAAAACATTGTTTTGGAGCTTTTCAAGCCATAAGAACACTAGTTTAACCCACGGCACAACCAATATAAGCTGTAATGTTAGAAATCAATGCAGAAACACTAAAGCATCGTTTTGGAGCTTTTCAGGCCATAAGAAGACTAGTTTAAGCCACGGCACTTGCAACGGTGCTATTAGGGTTGTACTGAGCTGTATTACAGTAGCTTGGCATCAGAACATGACTGTTCTAAGCTGTAAACTTCGAAATCAATGCAGAAACACTAAAACATATTATTTGAGCTTTTCAGGCATTAAGAAAACTAGTTTAAACCATGACTCTTGCAACTAAGCTTTTAGGGTGTATTGAGCTGTCTTACAGTAGCTTGGCATCAGAACATGACTGTTATAAGCTGTAATGTTAGAAACCAATGCAGAAACACTAAAACATTGTATTTGAGCTTTTCAGGCAATATGAAGACTAATTTAGGACACGGCACAACCAATATAAGCTGTAATGTTAGAAATCAATGCAGAAACACTAAAACATTGTATTTGAGCTTTTCAGGCATTAAGAAAACTAGTTTAAACTATGACTTATGCAACTAAGCTTTTAGGGTGTATTGAGCTGTCTTACAATAGCTTGGCATCAGAACATGACTGTTATAAGCTGTAATATTAAAAATCAATGAAGAAACACTAAAACATTGTATTTGAGCTTTTCAGGCATTAAGAAAACTAGTTTAAACCATGACTCTTGCAACTAAGCTTTTAGGGTGTATTGAGCTGTCTTACAGTAGCTTGGCATCAGAACATGACTGTTATAAGCTGTAATGTTAGAAACCAATGCAGAAACACTAAAACATTGTATTTGAGCTTTTTAAGCCATAGGAACACTAGTTTAAACCATGGCACAACCAGTATAAGCTGTAATGTTAGAAATCAATGCAGAAACACTAAAACATTGTTTTGGAGCTTTTCAGGCCATAAGAAGACTAGTTTAAGCCACGGCACTTGCAACTGTGCTATTAGGGTGTACTGAGCTGTCTTACAGTAGCTTGGCATCAGAACATGACTGTTATAAGCTGTAATGTTAGAAATCAATGCAGAAACACTAAAACATTGTATTTGAGCTTGTCAGGCATTAAGAAAACTAGTTTAAACCATGACTCTTGCAACTAAGCTTTTAAGGTGTATTAAGCTTTCTTACAGTAGCTTGGCATCAGAACATGACTGTTCTAAGCTGTAAACTTAGAAATCAATGCAGAAACACTAAAACGTTGTATTTGAGCTTTTCAGGCAGTAAGAAAACTAGTTTAAACCAAGACTCTTGCAACTAAGCTTTTAAGGTGTATTGAGCTTTCTTACAGTAGCTTGGCATCAGAACATGACTGTTATAAGCTGTAATGTTAGAAACCAATGCAGAAACACTAAAACATCGTTTTGGAGCTTTTCAAGCCATAAGAACACTAGTTTAACCCGCGGCACAACCAATATAAGCTGTAATGTTAGAAATCAATGCAGAAACACTAAAACATCGTTTTTGAGCTTTTCAGGCCATAAGAAGACTAGTTTAAGCCACGGCAAAACCAATATAAGCTGTAATGTTAGAAATCAATGCAGAAACACTAAAACATCGTTTTTGAGCTTTTCAGGCCATAAGAAGACTAGTTTAAGCCACGGCACTTGCAACTGTGCTATTAGGGTGTACTGAGCTGTCTTACAGTAGCTTGGCATCAGAACATGACTGTTCTAAGCTGTAAACTTAGAAATCAATGCAGAAACACTAAAACCTTGTATTTGAGCTTTTCAGGCATTAAGAAAACTAGTTTAAACCATGACTCTTGCAACTAAGCTTTTAAGGTGTATTAAGCTTTCTTACAGTAGCTTGGCATCAGATCATGACTGTTGTAAGCTGTAATGTTAGAAACCAATGCAGAAACACTAAAACATTGTATTTGAGCTTTTCAAGCCATAAGAACACTAGTTTAAACCACGGCACAGCCAATATAAGATGTAATGTTAGAAATCAATGCAGAAACACTAAAACATCGTTTTGGAGCTTTTCAGGCCATAAGAAGACTAGTTTAAGCCACGGCACTTGCAACTGTGCTATTAGGGTGTACTGAGCTGTCTTACAGTAGCTTGGCATCAGAACATGACTGTTCTATGCTGTAAACTTAGAAATCACTGCAGAAAAACTAAACGTTGTATTTGAGCTTTTCAGGCATTAGGAAAACTAGTTTAAACCATGACTCTTGCAACTGTGCTATTAGGGTGTACTGAGCTGTCTTACAGTAGCTTGGCATCAGAACATGACTGTTCTAAGCTGTTGTGTTAGAAACCAATGCAGAAACACTAAAACATCATTTTGGAGCTTTTCAAGCCACAAGAACACTAGTTTAAACCACGGCACAACCAATATAAGCTGTAATGTTAGAAATCAATGCAGAAACACTAAAACATTGTATTTGAGCTTTTCAGGCATTAAGAAAACTAGTTTAAGGCCGGAGACCTACCCTCCCCACGAATGTGATCAAGCGAATGGTGTGGGTGCGAGAATGTATCTGAGAGTGCATTGGTTCACGTATGATTGACTAGTTTGTTGTGAGAGAGTCTATGGTGTGTTTGTGTGTGTGTTGATGTGATGATGTGTGTTGCACATGTGGGTGGGTGTATGCGTCTGTGTTTGTGTGAGTTGGTATGCGTGTGGTGCGGTTGAAGTGTGGGGGGTCCGGTTTTTCGCCCGGGGTACGATGATCGTCTGCCTGGGTGGTCTCTTTTCTGCTGACCTCACCAATTGCTGGCCTTGTGCTGCAGGCCGCTGTGGCGCCAGGGGATGAGGTCGGGCCGATGGGGTAGGCCCCGCTCCGCCCATGTGGGGGTGGTGGACTGGGGGCGGGCCCCACTCTGGGCGCGGGGGCATCTTCTGGCGGGCTCCCTACGGACCGTGGGTCCTCGGGCTCTACTCTTTCGGGCCGACCCTCCCGCCGGGGGGAGTGTTTGCCCCTGGTTCTCATGGGGCGGACAGCGTTGACCCCCGGTGGCCCACTCTGGCCTCGGGTGCTGTCTCTGTTGCTGCTGCAGCTCTGCCTGGGGGGCTCTGTGTGGGCAGCTTGGGTTGCAACACCTGCCCTCCTGGAACTGAAGGTGTGTGGGCTCCCTGGCTGCTGGGATTCCTTCCTCTGCTTGCTGGATGGGCGTAGTGGCGGAGCCCCTCACATCACCCTGGCTTCCACAAGTGGCATTGTTCATGCACCAACGTCTGCCTCACCCTTTGGGTGAATAATGTTAAGCTACAGCCTTACTAACCTTGTAGTGGGACACTTTCCAAATCCAACTGTAAGTATTACTGATACTTATCACTACCAATATGAATAATGTGTGAATATGGAATTTGTAGTGTTGTATGTCATGACTTTTATTAAGTAGTATGGGATATGTATAATAATGCACATATGTATGTATATTGTATGTATATGTTTGAATTAGTATGTGCACATACCTTATTGGTATTAGTATTAATCTCCAAGGTAAACCACAGTACAAAAATTGTTTGGTTATGAATGTGTTAGCCTAAGGTAAATCCATGCTTCTTATTTATTTATTTTTTTTATTTATTTTTTTGCTCCGATTGTTTACTTAACAGATTTGCTTGGTTTCAGCAGCTGGTGGCACTCCTTACCCCCCTTATATTCTATATATACTCTTCTTGTTAAAGCAAAGCTGTCCTTCACAATGTGGCATTCAGCGTAATATATGCTGCTTGCTAAACTGCTGGACAGAACAAAAAAAAAAAAAAAAAAAAAAAAAGAAAACTAGTTTAAACCATGACTCTTGCAACTAAGCTTTTAAGGTGTATTAAGCTTTCTTACAGTAGCTTGGCATCAGAACATGACTGTTCTAAGCTGTACACTTAGAAATCAATGCAGAAACACTAAAACATTGTATTTGAGCTTTTCAGGCATTAAGAAAACTAGTTTAAACCATGACTCTTGCAACTAAGCTTTTAAGGTGTATTGAGCTTTCTTACAGTAGCTTGGCATCAGAACATGACTGTTATAAGCTGTAATGTTAGAAACCAATGCAGAAACACTAAAACATTGTATTTGAGCTTTTCAGGCAATATGAAGACTAATTTAGGTCACGGCACAACCAATATAAGCTGTAATGTTAGAAATATATGCAGAAACACTAAAACATTGTATTTGAGCTTTTCAGGCATTAAGAAAACTAGTTTAAACTATGACTTATGCAACTAAGCTTTTAGGGTGTATTGAGCTGTCTTACAGTAGCTTGGCATCAGAACATGACTGTTATAAGCTGTAATATTAGAAATCAATGAAGAAACACTAAAACATTGTATTTGAGCTTTTCAGGCAATAAGAAGACTAGTTTAATCCACAGCACAACCAATATAAGCTGTAATGTTAGAAATCAATGCAGAAACACTAAAACATCGTTTTGGAGCTTTTCAGGCCATAAGAAGACTAGTTTAAGCCACGGCACTTGCAACTGTGCTATTAGGGTGTACTGAGCTGTCTTACAGTAGCTTGGCATCAGAACATGACTGTTCTAAGCTGTAAACTTAGAAATCAATGCAGAAACACTAAAACATTGTATTTGAGCTTTTCAGGCATTAAGAAAACTAGTTTAAACCATGACTCTTGCAACTAAGCTTTTAGGGTGTATTGAGCTGTCTTACAGTAGCTTGGCATCAGAACATGACTGTTATAAGCTGTAATGTTAGAAACCAATGCAGAAACACTAAAACATTGTATTTGAGCCTTTTAGGCAATAAGAAGACTAGTTTAATCCACGGCACAACCAATATAAGCTGTAATGTTAGAAATCAATGCAGAAACACTAAAACATCGTTTTGGAGCTTTTCAGGCCATAAGAAGACTAGTTTTAGCCACGGCACTTGCAACTGTGCTATTAGGGTGTACTGAGCTGTCTTACAGTAGCTTGGCATCAGAACATGACTGTTCTAAGCTGTAAACTTAGAAATCAATGCAGAAACACTAAAACATTGTATTTGAGCTTTTCAGGCATTAAGAAAACTAGTTTAAACCATGACTCTTGCAACTAAGCTATTAAGGTGTATTGAGCTTTCTTACAGTAGCTTGGCATCAGAACATTACTGTTATAAGCTGTAATGTTAGAAACCAATGCAGAAACACAAAAACATTGTATTTGAGCTTTTCAAGCCATAAGAAAACTAGTTTAAACCACGACACAACCAATATAAGCTGTAATGTTAGAAATCACTGCAGAAACACTAAAACATTGTATTTGAGCTTTTCAGGCATTAAGAAAACTAGTTTAATCCATGACTCTTGCAACTGTGCTATTAGGGTGTACTGAGCTGTCTTACAGTAGCTTGGCATCAGAACATGACTGTTCTAAGCTGTAAACTTAGAAATCAATGCAGAAACACTAAAACATTGTATTTGAGCTTTTCAGGCATTAAGAAAACTAGTTTAAACCATGACTCTTGCAACTAAGCTTTTAGGGTGTACTGAGCTGTCTTTCAGTAGCTTGGCATCAGAACATGACTGTTCTAAGCTGTAATGTTAGAAATTAATGTTAGAAATTAATGCAGAAATACATTGTATTTGAGCTTTTCAGGCATTAGGAAAACTAGTTTAAACCACGACTCTTGCAACTAAGCTTTTAAGGTGTATTGAGCTTTCTTACAGTAGCTTGGCATCAGAACATGACTGTTATAAGCTGTAATGTTAGAAACCAATGCAGAAACACCAAAACATTGTATTTGAGCTTTTCAGGCATTAAGAAAACTAGTTTAAACCATGACTCTTGCAACTAAGCTTTCAAGGTGTATTGAGCTGTCTTACAGTAGCTTGGCATCAGAACATGACTGTTATAAGCTGTAATGTTAGAAACCAATGCAGAAACACTAAAACATTGTATTTGAGCTTTTCAGGCATTAAGAAAACTAGTTTAAACCATGACTCTTGCAACTGTGCTATTAGGGTGTATTGAGCTGTCTTACAATAGCTTGGCATCAGAACATGACTGTTCTAAGCTGTACACTTAGAAATCAATGCAGAAACACTAAAACATTGTATTTGAGCTTTTCAGGCATTAAGAAAACTAGTTTAAACCATGACTCTTGCAACTAAGCTTTTAAGGTGTATTGAGCTTTCTTACAGTAGCTTGGCATCAGAACATGACTGTTATAAGCTGTAATGTTAAAAACAAATGCAGAAACACTAAAACATTGTATTTGAGCTTTTCAAGCCATAAGAAAACTAGTTTAAACCACGGCACAACCAATATAAGCTGTAATGTTAGAAATCAATGCAGAAACACTAAAACATCGTTTTGGAACTTTTGAGGCCATAAGAAGACTAGTTTAAACCATGACTTATGCAACTAAGCTTTTAGGGTGTATTGAGCTGTCTTACAGTAGCTTGGCATCAGAACATGACTGTTCTAAGCTGTAAACTTAGAAATCAATGCAGAAACACTACAACATTGTATTTGAGCTTTTCAGGCATTAAGAAAACTAGTTTAAACCATGACTTTTGCAACTAAGCTTTTAAGGTGTATTGAGCTTTCTTACAGTAGCTTAGCATCAGAACATGACTGTTATAAGCTGTAATTTTAGAAACCAATGCAGAAACACTAAAACATTGTATTTGACCTTTTCAAGCCATAAGAACACTAGTTTAAACCACGGCACAACCAATACAAGCTGTAATGTTAGAAACCAATGCAGAAACACTAAAACATTGTATTGGAGCTTTTCAAGCCATAAGAACACTAGTTTAAACCATGGCACAACCAATATAAGCTGTAATGTTAGAAATCAATGCAGAAACACGAAAACATCGTTTTGGAGCTTTTCAGGCCATAAGAAGACTAGTTTAAGCCACGGCACTTGCAACTGTGCTTTTAGGGTGTACTGAGCTGTCTTACAGTAGCTTGGCATCAGAACATGACTGTTATAAGCTGTAATGTTAGAAACCAATGCAGAAACACCAAAACATTGTATTTGAGCTTTTCAGGCATTAAGAAAACTAGTTTAAACCATGACTCTTGCAACTAAGCTTTCAAGGTGTATTGAGCTGTCTTACAGTAGCTTGGCATCAGAACATGACTGTTATAAGCTGTAATGTTAGAAACCAATGCAGAAACACTAAAACATTGTATTTGAGCTTTTCAGGCATTAAGAAAACTAGTTTAAACCACGGCACTTGCAACTGTGCTGTTAGGGTGTACTGAGCTGTCTTACAGTAGCTTGGCATCAGAACATGACTGTTCTAAGCTGTAAACTTAGAACACAATGCAGAAACACTAAAACATTGTATTTGAGCTTTTCAGGCATTAAGAAAACTAGTTTAAACCACGACTCTTGCAACTAAGCTTTTAAGGTGTATTGAGCTTTCTTACAGTAGCGTGGCATCAGAACATGACTGTTATAAGCTGTAATGTTAGAAACCAATGCAGAAACACTAAAACATTGTATTTGAGCTTTTCAAGCCATAGGAACACTAGTTTAAACCATGGCAAAACAAGTGTAAGCTGTAATGTTAGAAATCAATGCAGAAACACTAAAACATCGTTTTGGAGCTTTTCAGGCCATAAGAAGACTAGTTTAAGCCACGGCACTTGCAACTGTGCTATTAGGGTGTACTGAGCTGTCTTACAGTAGCTTGGCATCAGAACATGACTTTTCTAAGCTGTAAACTTAGAAATCAATGCATAAACACTAAAACAATGTATTTGAGCTTTTCAGGCATTAAGAAAACTAGTTTAAACAATGACTCTTGCAACAAAGCTTTTAGGGTGTATTGAGCTGTCTTACAGTAGCTTGGCATCAGAACATGACTGTTATAAGCTGTAATGTTAGAAACCAATGCAGAAACACTAAAACATTGTATTTGAGCTTTTCAAGCCATAGGAACACTAGTTTAAACCATGGCACAACCAGTATAAGCTGTAATGTTAGAAATCAATGCAGAACCACTAAAACATCGTTTTGGAGCTTTTCAAGCCATAAGAACACTAGTTTAAACCATGGCACAACCAATATAAGCTATAATGTTAGAAATCAATGCAGAAACACTAAAACATTGTTTTGGACCTTTTCAGGTCTTAAGAAGACTAGTTTAAGCCACGGCACCTGCAACTGTGCTATTAGGGTGTACTGAGCTGTCTTACAGTAGCTTGGCATCAGAACATGACTGTTATAAGCTGTAATGTTAGAAACCAATGCAGAAACACTAAAACATTGTATTTGAGCTTTTCAGGCATTAAGAAAACTAGTTTAAACCATGACTCTTGCAACTGTGCTATTAGGGTGTACTGAGCTGTCTTACGGTAGCTTGGCATCAGAACATTACTGTTCTAAGTTGTAAACTTAGAGACCAATGCAGAAACACTAAAACATTGTATATGAGCTTTTCAAGCCATATGAACACTAGTTTAAACCACGGCACAACCATTTTAACCTGTAATGTTAGAAATCACTGCAGAAACACTAAAACATTGTATTTGAGCTTTTCAGGCATTAAGAAAACTAGTTTAATCCATGACTCTTGCAACTGTGATATTAGGGTGTACTGAGCTGTCTTACAGTAGCTTGGCATCAGAACATGAGTGTTCTAAGCTGTAAACTTAGAAATCAATGCAGAAACACTGAAACATTGTATTTGAGCTTTTCAGGCATTAAGAAAACTAGTTTAAACCATGACTCTTGCAACTAAGCTTTTAGGGTGTATTGAGCTGTCTTACAGTAGCTTGGCATCAGAACATGACTGTTATAAGCTGTAATGTTAGAAACCAATGCAGAAACACTAAAACATTGTATTTGAGCTTTTCAGGCATTAGGAAAACTAGTTTAAACCATGACTCTTGCAACTGTGCTATTAGGGTGTACTGAGCTGTCTTACAGTAGCATGGCATCAGAACATGACTGTTCTAAGCTGTAAACTTAGAAATCAATGCAGAAACACAAAAACATTGTATTTGAGCTTTTCAGGCATTAGGAAAACTAGTTTAAACCATGACTTATGCAACTAAGCTTTTAGGGTGTATTGAGCTGTCTTACAGTAGCTTGGCATCAGAACATGACTGTTATAAGCTGTAATGTTAGAAACCAATACAGAAACACTAAAACATCGTTTTGGAGCTTTTCAAGCCATAAGAACACTAGTTTAAACCACGGCACAACCATTATAAGCTGTAATGTTAGAAATCAATGAAGAAACACTAAAACATCGTTTTGGAGCTTTTCAGGCCATAAGAAGACTAGTTTAAGCCACGGCACTTGCAACTGTGCTATTAGGGTGTACTGAGCTGTCTTACAGTAGCTTGGCATCAGAACATGACTGTTCTATGCTGTAAACTTAGAAATCAATGCAGAAACACTAAAACATTGTATTTGAGCTTTTCAGGCATTAAGAAAACTAGTTTAAACCATGACTCTTGCAACTAAGCTTTTAAGGTGTATTGAGCTTTCTTACAGTAGCTTGGCATCAGAACATGACTGTTATAAGCTGTAATGTTAGAAACCAATGCAGAAACACTAAAAAATTGTATTTGAGCTTTTCAGGCATTAGGAAAACTAGTTTAAACCATGACTCTTGCAACTGTGCTATTAGGGTGTACTGAGCTGTCTTACAGTAGCTTGGCATCAGAACATGACTGTTCTAAGCTGTTGTGTTAGAAACCAATGCAGAAACACTAAAACATCGTTTTAGAGCTTTTCAAGCCATAAGAACACTAGTTTAAACCACGGCACAACCAATATAACCTGTAATGTTAGAAATCACTGCAGAAACACTAAAACATTGTATTTGAGCTTTTCAGGCATTAAGAAAACTAGTTTAATCCATGACTCTTGCAACTGTGCTATTAGGGTGTACTAAGATGTCTTACAATAGCTTGGCATCAGAACATGACTGTTCTAAGCTGTAAACTTAGAAATCAATGCAGAAACACTAAAACAATGTATTTGAGCTTTTCAGGCATTAAGAAAACTATTTTAAACCATGACTTTTGCAACTAAGCTTTTAGGGTGTATTGAGCTGTCTTACAGTAGCTTGGCATCAGAACATGACTGTTATAAGCTGTAATGTTAGAAACCAATGCAGAAACACTAAAACATTGTATTTGAGCTTTTCAGGCAATAAGAAGACTAATTTAGGTCACGGCACAACCAATATAAGCTGTAACGTTAGAAATCAATGCAGAAACACTAAACCATCGTTTTGGAGCTTTTCAGGCCATGAGAAGACTAGTTTAAGCCACGGCACTTGCAACTGTGCTGTTAGGGTGTACTGAGCTGTCTTACAGTAGCTTGGCGTCAGAACATGACTGTTCTAAGCTGTAAACTTAGAAATCAATGCAGAAACACTAAAACATTGTATTTGAGCTTTTCAGGCATTAAGAAAACAAGTTTAAACCATGACTCTTGCAACTAAGCTTTTAAGGGGTATTGAGCTTTCTTACAGTAGCTTGGCATCAGAACATGACTGTTCTAAGCTGTAAACTTAGAAATCAATGCAGAAACACTAAAACATTGTATTTGAGCTTTTCAGGCATTAATAAAACTAGTTTAAACCATGACTCTTGCAACTAAGCTTTTAAGGTGTATTGAGCTTTCTTACAGTAGCTTGGCATCAGAACATGACTGTTATAAGCTGTAATATTAGAAACCAATGCAGAAAGACTAAAACATTGTATTTGAGCTTTTCAAGCCATAAGAAAACTAGTTTAAAGCACGACACAACCAATATAAGCTGTAATGTTAGAAATCCCTGCAGAAATACTAAAACATTGTATTTGAGCTTTTCAGGCATTAAGAAAACTAGTTTAATCCATGACTCTTGCACTTGTGCTATAAGGGTGTACTGAGCTGTCTTACAGTAGCTTGGCATCAGAACATGACTGTTCTAAGCTATAAACTTAGAAATCAATGCAGAAACACTAAAACATTGTATTTGAGCTTTTCAGGCATTAAGAAAACTAGTTTAAACCATGACTCTTGCAACTAAGCTTTTAAGGTGTATTAAGCTTTCTTACAGTAGCTTGGCATCAGAACATCACTGTTCTAAGCTGTAAACTTAGAAATCAATGCAGAAACACTAAAACATTGTATTTGAGCTTTTCAGGCATTAAGAAAACTAGTTTAAACCACGGCACAACCAGTATAAGCTGTAATGTTAGAAATCAATGCAGAAACACTAAAACATTGTTTTTGAGCTTTTCAAGCCATAAGAACACTAGTTTAAACCAAGACTCTTGCAACTAAGCTTTTAAGGTGTATTGAGCTTTCTTACAGTAGCTTGGCATCAGAACATGACTGTTATAAGCTGTAATGTTAGAAACCAATGCAGAAACACTAAAACATTGTATTTGAGCTTTTCAAGCCATAAGAAAACTAGTTTAAACCACGGCACAACCAATATAAGCTGTAAACTTAGAAATCAATGCAGAAACACTAAAACATTGTATTTGAGCTTTTCAGGCATTAAGAAAACTAGTTTAAACCATGACTTATGCAACTAAGCTTATAGGGTGTATTGAGCTGTCTTACAGTAGCTTGGCATCAGAACATGACTGTTATAAGCTGTAATGTTAGAAACCAATGCAGAAACACTAAAACATTGTATTTGAGCTTTTCAGGCAATAAGAAGACTAATTTAGGTCACGGCACAACCAATATAAGCTGTAATGTTAGCAATCAATGCAGAAACACTAAAACATCGTTTTGGAGCTTTTCAGGCATTAAGAAGACTAGTTTAAGCCACGACACTTGCAACTGTGCTATTAGGGTGTACTGAGCTGTCTTAAAGTAGCTTGGCATCAGAACATGACTGTTCTAAGCTATAAACTTAGAAATCAATGCAGAAACACTAAAACATTGTATTTGAGCTTTTCAGGCATTAAGAAAACTAGTTTAAACCATGACTCTTGCAACTAAGCTTTTAGGGTGTACTGAGCTGTCTTACAGTAGCTTGGCATCAGAACATGACTGTTCTAAGCTGTAATGTTAGAAATCAATGCAGAAACACTAAAACATTGTATTTGAGCTTTTCAGGCATTAGGAAAACTAGTTTAAACCACGACTCTTGCAACTAAGCTTTTAAGGTGTATTGAGCTGTCTTACAGTAGCTTGGCATCAGAACATGACTGTTCTAAGCTGTAATGTTAGAAACCAATGCAGAAACACTAAAAAAATGTATTTGAGCTTTTCAGGTAATAAGAAGACTAATTTAGGTCACGGCACAACCAATATAAGCTGTAATGTTAGAAATCAATGCAGAAACACTAAAACATCGTTTTCGAGCTTTTCAGGCCATAAGAAGACTAGTTTAAGCCACGGCACTTGCAACTGTGCTATTAGGGTGTACTGAGCTGTCTTACAGTAGCTTGGCATCAGAACATGACTTTTCTAAGCTGTAAACTTAGAAATCAATGCAGAAACACTAAAACATTGTATTTGAGCTTTTCAGGCATTAAGAAAACTAGTTTAAACCATGACTCTTGCAACTAAGCTTTTAAGGTGTATTGAGCTTTCTTACAGTAGCTTGGCATCAGAACATGACTGTTATAAGCTGTAATGTTAGAAACCAATGCAGAAACACTAAAACATCGTTTTGGAGCTTTTCAAGCCATAAGAACACTAGTTTAAACCACGGCACAACCAGTATAAGCTGTAATGTTAGAAATCAATGCAGAAACACTAAAACATTGTTTTTGAGCTTTTCAAGCCATAAGAACACTAGTTTAAACCAAGACTCTTGCAACTAAGCTTTTAAGGTGTATTGAGCTTTCTTACAGTAGCTTGGCATCAGAACATGACTGTTATAAGCTGTAATGTTAGAAACCAATGCAGAAACACTAAAACATTGTATTTGAGCTTTTCAGGCAATATGAAGACTAATTTAGGTCACGGCACAACCAATATAAGCTGTAAACTTAGAAATCAATGCAGAAACACTAAAACATTGTATTTGAGCTTTTCAGGCATTAAGAAAACTAGTTTAAACCATGACTTATGCAACTAAGCTTATAGGGTGTATTGAGCTGTCTTACAGTAGCTTGGCATCAGAACATGACTGTTATAAGCTGTAATGTTAGAAACCAATGCAGAAACACTAAAACATTGTATTTGAGCTTTTCAGGCAATAAGAAGACTAATTTAGGTCACGGCACAACCAATATAAGCTGTAATGTTAGCAATCAATGCAGAAACACTAAAACATCGTTTTGGAGCTTTTCAGGCATTAAGAAGACTAGTTTAAGCCACGACACTTGCAACTGTGCTATTGGGGTGTACTGAGCTGTCTTACAGTAGCTTGGCATCAGAACATGACTGTTCTAAGCTACAAACTTAGAAATCAATGCAGAAACACTAAAACATTGTATTTGAGCTTTTCAGGCATTAAGAAAACTAGTTTAAACCATGACTCTTGCAACTAAGCTTTTAGGGTGTACTGAGCTGTCTTACAGTAGCTTGGCATCAGAACATGACTGTTATAAGCTGTAATGTTAGAAATCAATGCAGAAACACTAAAACATTGTATTTGAGCTTTTCAGGCATTAGGAAAACTAGTTTAAACCACGACTCTTGCAACTAAGCTTTTAAGGTGTATTGAGCTTTCTTACAGTAGCTTGGCATCAGAACATGACTGTTATAAGCTGTAATGTTAGAAACCAATGCAGAAAGACTAAAACATCGTTTTGGAGCTTTTCAGGCAATAAGAAGACTAATTTAGGTCACGGCACGACCAATATAAGCTGTAATGTTAGAAATCACTGCAGAAACACTAAAACATTGTATTTGAGCTTTTCAGGCATTAAGAAAACTAGTTTAATCCATGACTCTTGCAACTGTGCTATTAGGGTGTACTGAGCTGTCTTACAGTAGCTTGGCATCAGAACATGACTGTTCTAAGCTGTAAACTTAGAAATCAATGCAGAAACACTAAAACATTGTATTTGAGCTTTTCAAGCCATAAGAACACTAGTTTAAACCACGGCACAACCAATATAAGGTGTAATGTTAGAAATCACTGCAGAAGCACTAAAACATTGTATTTAAGCTTTTCAGGCATTAAGAAAACTAGTTTAAACCATGAATCGTCCAACTAAGCCATTAAGGTGTATTGAGCTTTCTTACAGTAGCTTGGCATCAGAACATGACTGTTATAAGCTGTAATGTTAGAAACCAATGCAGAAACACTAAAACATTGTATTTGAGCTTTTCAAGCCATAAGAAAACTAGTTTAAGCCACGGCACTTGCAACTGTGCTATAAGGGTGTACTGAGCTGTCTTACAGTAGCTTGGCATCAGAACATGACTGTTATAAGCTGTAATGTTAGAAACCAATGCAGAAACACTAAAACATTGTATTTGAGCTTTTCAGGCATTAAGAAAACTAGTTTAAACCATGACTCTTGCAACTAAGCTTTTAGGGTGTATTGAGCTGTCTTACAGTAGCTTGGCATCAGAACATGACTGTTATAAGCTGTAATGTTAGAAACCAATGCAGAAACACTAAAACATTGTATTTGAGCCTTTTAGGCAATAAGAAGACTAGTTTAATCCACGGCACAACCAATATAAGCTGTAATGTTAGAAATCAAGGCAGAAACACTAAAACATCGTTTTTGAGCTTTTCAGGCCATAAGAAGACTAGTTTTAGCCACGGCACTTGCAACTGTGCTATTAGGGTGTACTGAGCTGTCTTACAGTAGCTTGGCATCAGAACATGACTGTTCTAAGCTGTAAACTTAGAAATCAATGCAGAAACACTAAAACATTGTATTTGAGCTTTTCAGGCATTAAGAAAACTAGTTTAAACCATGACTCTTGCAACTAAGCTATTAGGGTGTACTGAGCTGTCTTACAGTAGCTTGGCATCAGAACATGACTGTTCTAAGCTGTTGTGTTAGAAACCAATGCAGAAACACTAAAACATTGTTTTGGAGCTTTTCAAGCCATAAGAACACTAGTTTAAACCACGGCACAACCAGTATAAGCTGTAATGTTAGAAATCAATGCAGAAACACTAAAACATTGTTTTTGAGCTTTTCAAGCCATAAGAACACTAGTTTAAACCAAGACTCTTGCAACTAAGCTTTTAAGGTGTATTGAGCTTTCTTACAGTAGCTTGGCATCAGAACATGACTGTTATAAGCTGTAATGTTAGAAACCAATGGAGAAACACTAAAACATTGTATTTGAGCTTTTCAAGCCATAAGAAAACTAGTTTAAACCACGGCACAACCAATATAAGCTGTAAACTTAGAAATCAATGCAGAAACACTAAAACATTGTATTTGAGCTTTTCAGGCATTAAGAAAACTAGTTTAAACCATGACTTATGCAACTAAGCTTATAGGGTGTATTGAGCTGTCTTACAGTAGCTTGGCATCAGAACATGACTGTTATAAGCTGTAATGTTAGAAACCAATGCAGAAACACTAAAACATTGTATCTGAGCTTTTCAGGCAATAAGAAGACTAATTTAGGTCACGGCACAACCAATATAAGCTGTAATGTTAGAAATCAATGCAGAAACACTAAAACATCGTTTTGGAGCTTTTCAGGCCAAAAGAAGACTAGTTTAAGCCACGGCACTTGCAACGGTGCTATTAGGGTGTACTGAGCTGTCTTACAGTAGCTTGGCATCAGAACATGACTGTTCTAAGTTGTAAACTTAGAGATTACTGCAGAAACACTAAAACATTGTATTTGAGCTTTTCAGACATTAAGTAAACTAGTTTAAACCATGACTCCTGCAACTGTGCTATTAGGGTGTACTGAGCTGTCTTACAGTAGTTTGGCATCAGAACATGACTGTTCTAAGCTGTAATGTTAGAAACCAATGCAGAAACACTAAAACATTGTATTTGAGCTTTTCAGGCAATAAGACGACTAATTTAGGTCACGGCACAACCAATATAAGCTGTAATGTTAGCAATCAATGCAGAAACACTAAAACATCGTTTTGGAGCTTTTCAGGCATTAAGAAGACTAGTTTAAGCCACGACACTTGCAACTGTGCTATTAGGGTGTACTGAGCTGTCTTACAGTAGCTTGGCATCAGAACATGACTTTTCTAACCTATAAACTTAGAAATCAATGCAGAAACACTAAAACATTGTATTTGAGCTTTTCAGGCATTAAGAAAACTAGTTTAAACCATGACTCTTGCAACTAAGCTTTTAGGGTGTACTGAGCTGTCTTACAGTAGCTTGGCATCAGAACATGACTGTTCTAAGCTGTAATGTTAGAAATCAATGCAGAAACACTAAAACATTGTATTTGAGCTTTTCAGGCATTAGGAAAACTACTTTAAACCACGACTCTTGCAACTAAGCTTTTAAGGTGTATTGAGCTTTCTTACAGTAGCTTGGCATCAGAACATGACTGTTATAAGCTGTAATGTTAGAAACCAATGCAGAAAGACTAAAACATCGTTTTGGAGCTTTTCAGGCAATAAGAAGACTAATTTAGGTCACGGCACAACCAATATAAGCTGTAATGTTAGAAATCACTGCAGAAACACTAAAACATTGTATTTGAGCTTTTCAGGCATTAAGAAAACTAGTTTAATCCATGACTCTTGCACATGTGCTATTAGGGTGTACTGAGCTGTCTTACAGTAGCTTGGCATCAGAACATGACTGTTCTAAGCTGTAAACTTAGAAATCAATGCAGAAACACTAAAACATTGTATTTGAGCTTTTAAGGCATTAAGAAAACTAGTTTAAACCATGACTCTTGCAACTAAGCCATTAAGGTGTATTGAGCTTTCTTACAGTAGCTTGGCATCAGAACATGACTGTTATAAGCTGTAATGTTAGAAACCAATGCAGAAACACTAAAACATTGTATTTGAGCCTTTTAGGCAATAAGAAGACTAGTTTAATCCACGGCACAACCAATATAAGCTGTAATGTTAGAAATCAAGGCAGAAACACTAAAACATCGTTTTTGAGCTTTTCAGGCCATAAGAAGACTAGTTTTAGCCACGGCACTTGCAACTGTGCTATTAGGGTGTACTGAGCTGTCTTACAGTAGCTTGGCATCAGAACATGACTGTTCTAAGCTGTAAACTTAGAAATCAATGCAGAAACACTAAAACATTGTATTTGAGCTTTTCAGGCATTAAGAAAACTAGTTTAAACCATGACTCTTGCAACTAAGCTATTAGGGTGTACTGAGCTGTCTTACAGTAGCTTGGCATCAGAACATGACTGTTCTAAGCTGTTGTGTTAGAAACCAATGCAGAAACACTAAAACATTGTTTTGGAGCTTTTCAAGCCATAAGAACACTAGTTTAAAACCACGGCACAACCAGTATAAGCTGTAATGTTAGAAATCAATGCAGAAACACTAAAACATTGTTTTTGAGCTTTTCAAGCCATAAGAACACTAGTTTAAACCAAGACTCTTGCAACTAAGCTTTTAAGGTGTATTGAGCTTTCTTACAGTAGCTTGGCATCAGAACATGACTGTTATAAGCTGTAATGTTAGAAACCAATGGAGAAACACTAAAACATTGTATTTGAGCTTTTCAAGCCATAAGAAAACTAGTTTAAAACCACGGCACAACCAATATAAGCTGTAAACTTAGAAATCAATGCAGAAACACTAAAACATTGTATTTGAGCTTTTCAGGCATTAAGAAAACTAGTTTAAACCATGACTTATGCAACTAAGCTTATAGGGTGTATTGAGCTGTCTTACAGTAGCTTGGCATCAGAACATGACTGTTATAAGCTGTAATGTTAGAAACCAATGCAGAAACACTAAAACATTGTATCTGAGCTTTTCAGGCAATAAGAAGACTAATTTAGGTCACGGCACAACCAATATAAGCTGTAATGTTAGAAATCAATGCAGAAACACTAAAACATCGTTTTGGAGCTTTTCAGGCCAAAAGAAGACTAGTTTAAGCCACGGCACTTGCAACGGTGCTATTAGGGTGTACTGAGCTGTCTTACAGTAGCTTGGCATCAGAACATGACTGTTCTAAGTTGTAAACTTAGAGATTACTGCAGAAACACTAAAACATTGTATTTGAGCTTTTCAGACATTAAGTAAACTAGTTTAAAACCATGACTCCTGCAACTGTGCTATTAGGGTGTACTGAGCTGTCTTACAGTAGTTTGGCATCAGAACATGACTGTTCTAAGCTGTAATGTTAGAAACCAATGCAGAAACACTAAAACATTGTATTTGAGCTTTTCAGGCAATAAGACGACTAATTTAGGTCACGGCACAACCAATATAAGCTGTAATGTTAGCAATCAATGCAGAAACACTAAAACATCGTTTTGGAGCTTTTCAGGCATTAAGAAGACTAGTTTAAGCCACGACACTTGCAACTGTGCTATTAGGGTGTACTGAGCTGTCTTACAGTAGCTTGGCATCAGAACATGACTTTTCTAAGCTATAAACTTAGAAATCAATGCAGAAACACTAAAACATTGTATTTGAGCTTTTCAGGCATTAAGAAAACTAGTTTAAAACCATGACTCTTGCAACTAAGCTTTTAGGGTGTACTGAGCTGTCTTACAGTAGCTTGGCATCAGAACATGACTGTTCTAAGCTGTAATGTTAGAAATCAATGCAGAAACACTAAAACATTGTATTTGAGCTTTTCAGGCATTAGGAAAACTACTTTAAAACCACGACTCTTGCAACTAAGCTTTTAAGGTGTATTGAGCTTTCTTACAGTAGCTTGGCATCAGAACATGACTGTTATAAGCTGTAATGTTAGAAACCAATGCAGAAAGACTAAAACATCGTTTTGGAGCTTTTCAGGCAATAAGAAGACTAATTTAGGTCACGGCACAACCAATATAAGCTGTAATGTTAGAAATCACTGCAGAAACACTAAAACATTGTATTTGAGCTTTTCAGGCATTAAGAAAACTAGTTTAATCCATGACTCTTGCACATGTGCTATTAGGGTGTACTGAGCTGTCTTACAGTAGCTTGGCATCAGAACATGACTGTTCTAAGCTGTAAACTTAGAAATCAATGCAGAAACACTAAAACATTGTATTTGAGCTTTTAAGGCATTAAGAAAACTAGTTTAAACCATGACTCTTGCAACTAAGCCATTAAGGTGTATTGAGCTTTCTTACAGTAGCTTGGCATCAGAACATGACTGTTATAAGCTGTAATGTTAGAAACCAATGCAGAAACACTAAAACATTGTATTTGAGCTTTTCAAGCCATAAGAAAAGTAGTTTAAGCCACGGCACTTGCAACTGTGCTATAAGGGTGTACTGAGCTGTCTTACAGTAGCTTGGCATCAGAACATGACTGTTATAAGCTGTAATGTTAGAAACCAATGCAGAAACACTAAAACATTGTATTTGAGCTTTTCAGGCATTAAGAAAACTAGTTTAAACCATGACTCTTGCAACTAAGCTTTTAGGGTGTATTGAGCTGTCTTACAGTAGCTTGGCATCAGAACATGACTGTTATAAGCTGTAATGTTAGAAACCAATGCAGAAACACTAAAACATTGTATTTGAGCCTTTTAGGCAATAAGAAGACTAGTTTAATCCACGGCACAACCAATATAAGCTGTAATGTTAGAAATCAAGGCAGAAACACTAAAACATCGTTTTTGAGCTTTTAAGGCCATAAGAAGACTAGTTTTAGCCACGGCACTTGCAACTGTGCTATTAGGGTGTACTGAGCTGTCTTACAGTAGCTTGGCATCAGAACATGACTGTTCTAAGTTGTAAACTTAGAAATTAGTGCAGAAACACTAAAACATTGTATTTGAGCTTTTCAGACATTAAGTAAACTAGTTTAAACCATGACTCCTGCAACTGTGCTATTAGGGTGTACTGAGCTGTCTTACAGTAGCTTGGCATCAGAACATGACTGTTCTAAGCTGTAATGTTAGAAACCAATGCAGAAACACTAAAACATTGTATTTGAGCTTTTCAGGCAATAAGAAGACTAATTTAGGTCACGGCACAACCAATATAAGCTGTAATGTTAGCAATCAATGCAGAAACACTAAAACATCGTTTTGGAGCTTTTCAGGCATTAAGAAGACTAGTTTAAGCCACGACACTTGCAACTGTGCTATTAGGGTGTACTGAGCTGTCTTACAGTAGCTTGGCATCAGAACATGACTGTTCTAAGCTATAAACTTAGAAATCAATGCAGAAACACTAAAACATCGTTTTTGAGCTTTTCAGGCCATAAGAAGACTAGTTTTAGCCACGGCACTTGCAACTGTGCTATTAGGGTGTACTGAGCTGTCTTACAGTAGCTTGGCATCAGAACATGACTGTTCTAAGCTGTAAACTTAGAAATCAATGCAGAAACACTAAAACATTGTATTTGAGCTTTTCAGGCATTAAGAAAACTAGTTTAAACCATGACTCTTGCAACTAAGCTATTAAGGTGTATTGAGCTTTCTTACAGTAGCTTGGCATCAGAACATGACTGTTATAAGCTGTAATGTTAGAAACCAATGCAGAAACACTAAAACATTGTATTTGAGCTTTTCAAGCCATAAGAAAACTAGTTTAAACCACGACACAACCAATATAAGCTGTAATGTTAGAAATCACTGCAGAAACACTAAAACATTGTATTTGAGCTTTTCAGGCATTAAGAAAACTAGTTTAATCCATGACTCTTGCAACTGTGCTATTAGGGTGTACTGAGCTGTCTTACAGTAGCTTGGCATCAGAACATGACTGTTCTAAGCTGTAACCTTAGAAATCAATGCAGAAACACCAAAACATTGTATTTGAGCTTTTAAGGCATTAAGAAAACTAGTTTAAACCATGACTCTTGCAACTAAGCCATTAAGGTGTATTGAGCTTTCTTACAGTAGCTTGGCATCAGAACATGACTGTTATAAGCTGTAATGTTAGAAACCAATGCAGAAACACTAAAACATTGTATTTGAGCTTTTCAAGCCATAAGAAAAGTAGTTTAAGCCACGGCACTTGCAACTGTGCTATAAGGGTGTACTGAGCTGTCTTACAGTAGCTTGGCATCAGAACATGACTGTTATAAGCTGTAATGTTAGAAACCAATGCAGAAACACTAAAACATTGTATTTGAGCTTTTCAGGCATTAAGAAAACTAGTTTAAAACCATGACTCTTGCAACTAAGCTTTTAGGGTGTATTGAGCTGTCTTACAGTAGCTTGGCATCAGAACATGACTGTTATAAGCTGTAATGTTAGAAACCAATGCAGAAACACTAAAACATTGTATTTGAGCCTTTTAGGCAATAAGAAGACTAGTTTAATCCACGGCACAACCAATATAAGCTGTAATGTTAGAAATCAAGGCAGAAACACTAAAACATCGTTTTTGAGCTTTTCAGGCCATAAGAAGACTAGTTTTAGCCACGGCACTTGCAACTGTGCTATTAGGGTGTACTAAGCTGTCTTACAGTAGCTTGGCATCAGAACATGACTGTTCTAAGTTGTAAACTTAGAAATTACTGCAGAAACACTAAAACATTGTATTTGAGCTTTTCAGACATTAAGTAAACTAGTTTAAACCATGACTCCTGCAACTGTGCTATTAGGGTGTACTGAGCTGTCTTACAGTAGCTTGGCATCAGAACATGACTGTTCTAAGCTGTAATGTTAGAAACGAATGCAGAAACACTAAAACATTGTATTTGAGCTTTTCAAGCCATAAGAAAACTAGTTTAAACCACGGCACAACCAATATAAGCTGTAATGTTAGAAATCAATGCAGAAACACTAAAACATCGTTTTGGAACTTTTGAGGCCATAAGAAGACTAGTTTAAACCATGACTTATGCAACTAAGCTTTTAGGGTGTATTGAGCTGTCTTACAGTAGCTTGGCATCAGAACATGACTGTTATAAGCTGTAATATTAGAAATCAATGAAGAAACACTAAAACATTGTATTTGAGCTTTTCAAGCCATAAGAACACTAGTTTAAACCACGGCACAACCAATATAAGCTGTAATGTTAGAAATCACTGCAGAAACACTAAAACATTGTATTTGAGCTTTTCAGGCATTAAGAAAACTAGTTTAATCCATGACTCTTGCAACTGTGCTTTTATGGTGTACTGAGCTGTCTTACGGTAGCTTGGCATCAGACCATGACTGTTCTAAGCTGTAAACTTAGAAATCAATGCAGAAACACTAAAACATTGTATTTGAGCTTTTCAAGCCATAGGAACACTAGTTTAAACCACGGCACAACCAATATAAGCTCCAGACACAGGGGGATTCCTGGTGCCCCCTGTGTCTGGAGCCTCTGTCCATCGAGGATGCAGAGGATCTATTCATATTTTGGACTTTGATAACTGGGCTACTCATGATTGGCTTTGGTGGTGCCCTGCTTTATCGGAAGATTGGAAAGATTGGAAAATCTGTGGCCGGCTCATTGGCGTGTCCACCGGCTGTGGAGCTGCAAACGCCGACGGGGGCCATGGTTACTCGGCTGACGGAATTACACCAGAGGATTGCCCGGATTGAAGGACTGATCTGTAACATCTCAGCCCGTTCGGATGCCCGGATCACAGGACTGACTAATAAGATCTCAGCCCGTACGGAGGAAGACAAGAGACAGAGGGATAACATCTGCAGACAGACTGAACACTTGGTGAATATGGTGACAGCCTTGTCTGACAGGCTTGAGGAGATGTCACGGGTGACCCATGGTCCCACAAGAGGCGAAGAAGCCCTGAGTTCTGACCCATTGGAGCATTGATCTAGACAAATTAGTCATGGATTGTTAAAATGTATTAATTTTGGCTGTGTATTACTCTGTCCCTTCTCCCTCACCCCTCCCTTCCCGGGTCCAATCTAGCTCACCAGCTGTGCCTATATCTATCCTCTTCCCCTTATTGTGACTCCCTTCAAGGACAACTGTTGGACTGACCTGTAAACATCTTGGTCGGCCTCGGTCATACTTCTATAAACAACACTTCATTACACTGATTCAGATACACCCCCCCCCCCCCCCCTCCTTACAGTCTCACTGTCTGCTCTCCGACCTTATCTATCTGTCCTGATGAATCCAAGAAAAAATTCCAGCAAGGTTTCCACTTGTACTGTGTGATACTGTATGTGTGTGCGTTTTATTTTTACTGTTTGTACTGCAATTTGCTTCCACTGTCGGACTAGCGCCGGGTAACCTGGCTGCTGATGGGAGTTTCCCCGCTGTAGGACTAATAAAGGCATTCTTAATTCTTAATTCTTAATTCTTATAAGCTGTAATGTTAGAAACCAATGCAGAAACACTAAAACATTGTATTTGAGCTTTTCAAGCCATAAGAAAACTAGTTTAAACCACGACACAACCAATATAAGCTGTAATGTTAGAAATCACTGCAGAAACACTAAAACATTGTATTTGAGCTTTTCAGGCATTAAGAAAACTAGTTTAATCCATGACTCTTGCAACTGTGCTATTAGGGTGTACTGAGCTGTCTTACAGTAGCTTGGCATCAGAACATGACTGTTCTAAGCTGTACACTTAGAAATCAATGCAGAAACACTAAAACATTGTATTTGAGCTTTTCAGGCATTAAGAAAACTAGTTTAAACCATGACTCTTGCAACTAAGCTTTTAAGGTGTATTGAGCTTTCTTACAGTAGCTTGGCATCAGAACATGACTGTTATAAGCTGTAATGTTAGAAACCAATGCAGAAACACTAAAACATTGTATTTGAGCTTTTCAGGCAATATGAAGACTAATTTAGGTCACGGCACAACCAATATAAGCTGTAATGTTAGAAATATATGCAGAAACACTAAAACATTGTATTTGAGCTTTTCAGGCATTAAGAAAACTAGTTTAAACCATGACTTATGCAACTAAGCTTTTAGGGTGTATTGAGCTGTCTTACAGTAGCTTGGCATCAGAACATGACTGTTATAAGCTGTAATATTAGAAATCAATGAAGAAACACTAAAACATTGTATTTGAGCATTTCAGGCAATAAAAAGACTAGTTTAATCCACAGCACAACCAATATAAGCTGTAATGTTAGAAATCAATGCAGAAACACTAAAACATCGTTTTGGAGCTTTTCAGGCCATAAGAAGACTAGTTTAAGCCACGGCACTTGCAACTGTGCTATTAGGGTGTACTGAGCTGTCTTACAGTAGCTTGGCATCAGAACATGACTGTTCTAAGCTGTAAACTTAGAAATCAATGCAGAAACACTAAAACATTGTATTTGAGCTTTTCAGGCATTAAGAAAACTAGTTTAAACCATGACTCTTGCAACTAAGCTATTAAGGTGTATTGAGCTTTCTTACAGTAGCTTGGCATCAGAACATGACTGTTATAAGCTGTAATGTTAGAAACCAATGCAGAAACACTAAAACATTGTATTTGAGCTTTTCAAGCCATAAGAAAACTAGTTTAAACCACGACACAACCAATATAAGCTGTAATGTTAGAAATCACTGCAGAAACACTAAAACATTGTATTTGAGCTTTTCAGGCATTAAGAAAACTAGTTTAATCCATGACTCTTGCAACTGTGCTATTAGGGTGTACTGAGCTGTCTTACAGTAGCTTGGCATCAGAACATGACTGTTCTAAGCTGTAAACTTAGAAATCAATGCAGAAACACTAAAACATTGTATTTGAGCTTTTCAGGCATTAAGAAAACTAGTTTAAACCATGACTCTTGCAACTAAGCTTTTAGGGTGTACTGAGCTGTCTTTCAGTAGCTTGGCATCAGAACATGACTGTTCTAAGCTGTAATGTTAGAAAATTAATGTTAGAAATTAATGCAGAAATACATTGTATTTGAGCTTTTCAGGCATTAGGAAAACTAGTTTAAACCACGACTCTTGCAACTAAGCTTTTAAGGTGTATTGAGCTTTCTTACAGTAGCTTGGCATCAGAACATGACTGTTATAAGCTGTAATGTTAGAAACCAATGCAGAAACACCAAAACATTGTATTTGAGCTTTTCAGGCATTAAGAAAACTAGTTTAAACCATGACTCTTGCAACTAAGCTTTCAAGGTGTATTGAGCTGTCTTACAGTAGCTTGGCATCAGAACATGACTGTTATAAGCTGTAATGTTAGAAACCAATGCAGAAACACTAAAACATTGTATTTGAGCTTTTCAGGCATTAAGAAAACTAGTTTAAAACCATGACTCTTGCAACTGTGCTATTAGGGTGTATTGAGCTGTCTTACAATAGCTTGGCATCAGAACATGACTGTTCTAAGCTGTACACTTAGAAATCAATGCAGAAACACTAAAACATTGTATTTGAGCTTTTCAGGCATTAAGAAAACTAGTTTAAAAACCATGACTCTTGCAACTAAGCTTTTAAGGTGTATTGAGCTTTCTTACAGTAGCTTGGCATCAGAACATGACTGTTATAAGCTGTAATGTTAGAAACAAATGCAGAAACACTAAAACATTGTATTTGAGCTTTTCAAGCCATAAGAAAACTAGTTTAAACCACGGCACAACCAATATAAGCTGTAATGTTAGAAATCAATGCAGAAACACTAAAACATCGTTTTGGAACTTTTGAGGCCATAAGAAGACTAGTTTAAACCATGACTTATGCAACTAAGCTTTTAAGGTGTATTGAGCTGTCTTACAGTAGCTTGGCATCAGAACATGGCTGTTCTAAGCTGTAAACTTAGAAATCAATGCAGAAACACTAAAACATTGTATTTGAGCTTTCAGGCATTAAGAAAACTAGTTTAAACCACGACTCTTGCAACTAAGCTTTTAAGGTGTATTGAGCTTTCTTACAGTAGCTTAGCATCAGAACATGACTGTTATAAGCTGTAATTTTAGAAACCAATGCAGAAACACTAAAACATTGTATTTGAGCTTTTCAAGCCATAAGAACACTAGTTTAAACCACGGCACAACCAATACAAGCTGTAATGTTAGAAACCAATGCAGAAACACTAAAACATTGTATTGGAGCTTTTCAAGCCATAAGAACACTAGTTTAAACCACGGCACAACCAATATAAGCTGTAATGTTAGAAATCAATGCAGAAACACTAAAACATCGTTTTGGAGCTTTTCAGGCCATAAGAAGACTAGTTTAAGCCACGGCACTAGCAACTCTGCTATTAGGGTGTATTGAGCTGTCTTACAGTAGCTTGGCATCAGAACATGACTGTTATAAGCTGTAATGTTAGAAACCAATGCAGAAACACTAGAACATTGTATTTGAGCTTTTCAGGCATTAAGAAAACTAGTTTAAACCATGACTCTTGCAACTAAGCTTTTAAGGTGTATTGAGCTGTCTTACAGTAGCTTGGCATCAGAACATGACTGTTATAAGCTGTAATGTTAGAAACCAATGCAGAAACACTAGAACATTGTATTTGAGCTTTTCAGGCATTAAGAAAACTAGTTAAAACCACGACTCTTGCAACTGTGCTGTTAGGGTTGTACTGAGCTGTCTTACAGTAGCTTGGCATCAGAACATGACTGTTATAAGCTGTAATGTTAGAAACCAATGCAGAAACACTAGAACATTGTATTTGAGCTTTTCAGGCATTAAGAAAACTAGTTAAAACCACGACTCTTGCAACTAAGCTTTTAAGGTGTATTGAGCTTTCTTACAGTAGCTTGGCATCAGAACATGACTGTTATAAGCTGTAATGTTAGAAACCAAAGCAGAAACACTAAAACATTGTATTTGAGCTTTTCAAGCCATAAGAACACTAGTTTAAAACCATGGCAAAACAAGTGTAAGCTGTAATGTTAGAAATCAATGCAGAAACACTAAAACATCGTCTTGGAGGCTTTCAGGCCATAAGAAGACTAGTTTAAGCCACGGCACTTGCAACTCTGCTATTAGGGTGTACTGAGCTGTCTTACAGTAGCTTGGCATCAGAACATGACTGTTCTAAGCTGTAAACTTAGAATCAATGCAGTAACACTAAAGCAATGTATTTGAGCTTTTCAGGCATTAAGAAAACTAGTTTAAACCATGACTCTTGCAACTAAGCTTTTAGGGTGTATTGAGCTGTCTTACAGTAGCTTGGCATCAGAACATGACTGTTATAAGCTGTAATGTTAGAAACCAATGCAGAAACACTAAAACATTGTATTTGAGCTTTTCAAGCCATAAGAACACTAGTTTAAACCATGGCCACAACCAGTATAAGCTGTAATGTTAGAAATCAATGCAGAACCACTAAAACATCGTTTTGGAGCTTTTCAAGCCATAAGAACACTAGTTTAAAACCATGGCACAACCAATATAAGCTATAATGTTAGAAATCAATGCAGAAACACTAAAACATTGTTTTGGACCTTTTCAGGTCTTAAGAAGACTAGTTTAAAGCCACGGCACCTGCAACTGTGCTATTAGGGTGTACTGAGCTGTCTTACAGTAGCTTGGCATCAGAACATGACTGTTATAAGCTGTAATGTTAGAAACCAATGCAGAAACACTAAAACATGTATTTGAGCTTTTCAGGCATTAAGAAAACTAGTTTAAAAACCATGACTCTTGCAACTGTGCTATTAGGGTGTACTGAGCTGTCTTACAGTAGCTTGGCATCAGAACATGACTGTTCTAAGCTGTACACTTAGAAATCAATGCAGAAACACTAAAACATTGTATTTGAGCTTTTCAGGCATTAAGAAACTAGTTTAAACCATGACTCTTGCAACTAAGCTTTTTAGGTGTATTGAGCTGTCTTACAGTAGCTTGGCATCAGAACATGACTGTTATAAGCTGTAATGTTAGAAACGAATGCAGAAACACTAAAACATTGTATTTGAGCTTTTCAAGCCATAAGAGAACTAGTTTAAACCACGGCACAACCAATATAAGCTATAATGTTAGAAATCAATGCAGAAACACTAAAACATCGTTTTGGAACTTTTGAGGCCATAAGAAGACTAGTTTAAACCATGACTTATGCAACTAAGCTTTTAGGGTGTATTGAGCTGTCTTACAGTAGCTTGGCATCAGAACATGACTGTTATAAGCTGTAATATTAGAAATCAATGAAGAAACACTAAAACATTGTATTTGAGCTTTTCAAGCCATAAGAACACTAGTTTAAACCACGGCACAACCAATATAAGCTGTAATGTTAGAAATCACTGCAGAAACACTAAAACATTGTATTTGAGCTTTTCAGGCATTAAGAAACTAGTTTAATCCATGACTCTTGCAACTGTGCTTTTATGGTGTACTGAGCTGTCTTACGGTAGCTCAAAGTCATGTTCTGATGCCAAGCTACTGTAAGACAGCTCAATACACCCTAAAAGCTTAGTTGCAAGAGTCATGGTTTAAATTAGTTTTCTTAATGCCCGAAAAGCTCAAATACAATGTTTTAGTGTTTCTGCATTGATTTCTAAGTTTACAGCTCAGAACAGTCATGTTCTGATGCCAAGCTACTGTAAGACAGCTCAGTACACCCTAATAGCACAGTTGCAAGTGCCGTGGCTTAAACTAGTCTTCTTATGGCCTGAAAAGCTCCAAAACGATTTTAGTGTTTCTGCATTGATTTCTAACATTACAGCTTATATTGGTTGTGCTGTGGATTAAACTAGTCTTCTTATTGCCTGAAATGCTCAAATACAATGTTTTAGTGTTTCTTCATTGATTTCTAATATTACAGCTTATAACAGTCATGTTCTGATGCCAAGCTACTGTATGACAGCTCAATACACCCTAAAAGCTTAGTTGCATAAGTCATGGTTTAAACTAGTTTTCTTAATGCCTGAAAAGCTCAAATACAATGTTTTAGTGTTTCTGCATATATTTCTAACATTACAGCTTATATTGGTTGTGCCGTGACCTAAATTAGTCTTCATATTGCCTGAAAAGCTCAAATACAATGTTTTAGTGTTTCTGCATTGGTTTCTAACATTACAGCCTATAACAGTCATGTTCTGATGCCAAGCTACTGTAAGAAAGCTCAATACACCTTAAAAGCTTAGTTGC